>NC_054709.1:23522060-23683974 GCF_016097555.1 Gigantopelta aegis
ATATCTGACACAGTTTATTTTGATGCCTGTATTGAAGCCCACCCCATCTCTGTCTTCCTATAAGAATAAAGTCAGATATCTGACACAGTTTATTTTGATGCCTGTATTGAACCCTACCCCATCTCTGTCTTCCTACAAGAATAACAAAGTCAGATATCAGACACAGTTTATTTTGATGCCTGTATTGAACCCTACCCCATCTCTGTCTTCCTACAAGAATAACAAAGTCAGATATCTGACACAGTTTATTTTGATGCCTGTATTGAACCCCATCTCTGTCTTCCTACAAGAATAACAAAGTCAGATATCTGACACAGTTTATTTTGATGCCTGTATTGAACCCTACCCCATCTCTGTCTTCCTACAAGAATAACAAAGTCAGATATCAGACACAGTTTATTTTGATGCCTGTATTGAACCCCATCTCTGTCTTCCTACAAGAATAACAAAGTCAGATATCTGACACAGTTTATTTTGATGCCTGTATTGAACCCCATCTCTGTCTTCCTACAAGAATAACAAAGTCAGATATCTGACACAGTTTATTTTGATGCCTGTATTGAACCCCATCTCTGTCTTCCTACAAGAATAACAAAGTCAGATATCAGACACAGTTTATTTTGATGCCTGTATTGAAGCCTACCCCATCTCTGTCTTCCTACAAGAATAACAAAGTCAGATATCAGACACAGTTTATTTTGATGCCTGTATTGAACCCCATCTCTGTCTTCCTACTTCCTTCTTTTTTTTAATGAGAAGCACCCATAAAATAAAGTAACAATTTGCCATATATTAAAATAATAGACGATCTGATTTAAAATGTCCTATGATCCACCTAAATTTACCGTCCTAATGATTTTGAAACCATGAAAGATGGTTGGGGTGGGGGTGTGAGAGGGTGTGCCATCTGTATTCAAACAGCTTTAATCTGTCATTGACAACATCAGTCATTTTTTATCAGGCTTTCTGCTGGAAAATAATTTGAGGTAATGTAATAAAAACAAAACAGACCATTATAATGCCCCAAGTAAGTACATGTAGTTAGAGTTATAAAGGTTTTGAAATTAGACACTGTACATCTGTCTGCATTAACTTTTCCATCTAGGAGCCAGATGGCACCTACTTTTTTGTATATAGATAGTATGAAATGTTTTAGTCTCCAGATGAATAAAATGGTTGCCTAAATTAGATGCAATGTAGAGGGCTGGTGTATTTCATGTGCTATGACAAATTTTAAACATCAGTTCTCTTACTGTCATCTATCTAAAAATTATCAAATATATCCATTATCAGTGGCATTGATTTCCAAGATTTTAGAGTGCGTAATTTCACCCTGCATACCCTCTAGCAGAAACCCAACATATGAATAATTATATGCCCTAGCTACCCTCACCCCTCAAAAACGTTTTATGAGATCTGCATTTTTGGGGCATAATTATAATCAAAGTAAAATTGTTTTCCCGTTCTGTTGCTAGTGGAATGATTTTAAAAGCAGAAATAAACAATATTGAAATACACATGTAGGATGATTTTAAAAATGGCAGTAAATATTGATACAGGATGATTTTAAAAACAGCAGTAAATATTGATATAGGATGATTTTAAAAAACAGCAGTAAACAATATTGATATAGGATGATTTTAAAAAACAGCAGTAAACAATATTGATATAGGATGATTTTAAGAACGACAGTAAACAATATTGTTGAAACTGTGTTTTCTCTCTACAAGCTTCGAAGGCAGGAAAATGAGGAAAAGGTGATTTGAAAGAGTCTGAAATAGTGTTAATAGCGCATACCTGTAGCATGGACATGTTGTTTGGTTTAGTTTTTCATTCTGTCTTAGCAAGAATATTTAAATTTTTTACTATCCATGTATTTTTATACTTGAGGCTATTTATTTATCTTACGTCAGTGTGTATGTACATGTAATGTAGGTTTTGCAGAAGGCAAAATTAGATTTGTGTGAATGATGTCCAAATGAAATGATTGTTTTCACCAACTCGGTGGTAAAGTGCTCGCCTAATGAGTAGTCAGTCTCGGATTGATCCCAGCGGTGGCCCATAACTCAGTGGTAAAGTGCTCGCCTAATGAGTAGTCAGTCTCGGATTGATCCCAGCGGTGGCCCATAACTCAGTGGTAAAGTGCTCGCCTAATGAGTAGTCAGTCTCGGATTGATCCCAGCGGTGGCCCATAACTCGGTGGTAAAGTGCTCGCCTAATGAGTAGTCAGTCTCGGATTGATCCCAGCGGTGGCCCATAACTCGGTGGTAAAGTGCTCGCCTAATGAGTAGTCAGTCTCGGATTGATCCCAGCGGTGGCCCATAACTCGGTGGTAAAGTGCTCGCCTAATGAGTAGTCAGTCTCGGATTGATCCCAGCGGTGGCCCATAACTCGGTGGTAAAGTGCTTGCCTGATGGGTAGTCAGTATAGGATCGATCCCAGCGGTGGCCCATAACTCGGTGGTAAAGTGCTCGCCTCATGCGTAGTCAATCTGGGATCGATCCCAGCGGTGGCCCATAACTCGGTGGTAAAGTGCTCGCCTCATGCGTAGTCAATCTGGGATCGATCCCAGCGGTGGCCCATAACTCGGTGGTAAAGTGCTCGCCTAATGAGTAGTCAGTCTGGGATCGATCCCAGCGGTGGCCCATAACTCGGTGGTAAAGTGCTCGCCTAATGAGTAGTCAATCTGGGATCGATCCCAGCGGTGTCCCATAACTCGGTGGTAAAGTGCTCGCCTAATGAGTAGTCAGTCTGGGATGATCCCAGCGGTGGCCCATAACTCGGTGGTAAAGTGCTCGCCTGATGAGTAGTCAATCTGGGATCGATCCCAGCGGTGGCCCATAACTCGGTGGTAAAGTGCTCGCCTGATGAGTAGTCAGTCTGGGATCGATCCCAGCGGTGGCCCATAACTCGGTGGTAAAGTGCTCGTCTAATGAGTAGTCAATCTGGGATCGATCCCAGCGGTGTCCCATAACTCGGTGGTAAAGTGCTCACCTGATGAGTAGTCAGTCTGGGATCGATCCCAGCGGTGGCCCATAACTCGGTGGTAAAGTGCTCGCCTGATGAGTAGTCAGTCTGGGATCGATCCCAGCGGTGGCCCATAACTCGGTGGTAAAGTGCTCGCCTGATGAGTAGTCAGTCTGGGATCGATCCCAGCGGTGGCCCATAACTCGGTGGTAAAGTGCTCGCCTGATGAGTAGTCAGTCTGGGATCGATCCCAGCGGTGGCCCATAATAGTCTGGGACTCCCAGCGGTGGTAAAGTGCTCGCCTGATGCGTAGGCAGTCTGGGATCGATCCCAGCGGTGGCCCATAACTCGGTGGTAAAGTGCTCGCCTGATGCGTAGTCAGTCTGGGATCGATCCCAGCGGTGGCCCATAACTCGGTGGTAAAGTGCTCGTCTGATACGTAGTCAGTCTGGGATCGATCCCAGTGGTGGCCCATAACTCGGTGGTAAAGTGCTTGCCTGGTGGGTAGTCAGTATAGGATCGATCCCAGCGGTGGCCCATAACTCAGTGGTAAAGTGCTTGCCTGGTGGGTAGTCAGTATAGGATCGATCCCAGCGGTGGCCCATAACTCAGTGGTAAAATGCTCGCCTAATGAGTAGTCAGTCTGGGATTATTCCCAGCGGTGGCCCATAACTCGGTGGTAAAGTGCTCGTCTAATGAGTAGTCAATCTGGGATCGATCCCAGCGGTGGCCCATAACTCGGTGGTAAAGTGCTCGCCTAATGAGTAGTCAGTCTGGGATTGATCCCAGCAGTGGCCCATAACTCGGTGGTAAAGTGCTTGCCTGATGGGTAGTCAGTATAGGATCGATCCCAGCGGTGGCCCATAACTCGGTGGTAAAGTGCTCACCTAATGAGTAGTCAGTCTGGGATCGATCCCAGTGGTGGCCCATAACTCGGTGGTAAAGTGCTTGCCTGGTGGGTAGTCAGTATAGGATCGATCCCAGCGGTGGCCCATAACTCAGTGGTAAAGTGCTTGCCTGGTGGGTAGTCAGTATAGGATCGATCCCAGCGGTGGCCCATAACTCAGTGGTAAAGTGCTTGCCTGGTGGGTAGTCAGTATAGGATCAATCCCAGCGGTGACCCATAACTCAGTGGTAAAGTGCTTGCCTGGTGGGTAATCAGTATAGGATCGATCCCAGCGGTGGCCCATAACTCAGTGGTAAAGTGCTCGTCTGATGCGTAGTCAGTCTGGGATCGATCCCAGCGGTGGCCCACAACAGGCATATCAAAGGTGTGGTATGTGCTATCCTATCTGTGGGATGGTACATATAAAAGATCCCTTGCTTAATGGAAAAATTATAGCAGGTTTCATCTCTAAGTCTATAATTTTATGACAAAATTAGCAATTGATTGACATCCAATGTCAGTGTGCTCTAGTGATGTCTTTAAAAAACAACAACTTTGCAATAACAACCCAAGAAGGCAATAAATTGAACTCTGCAGAATTCTTGTTTTTGTTTTATGCATGTGATGACGAATGTTATTTAGCAGTGTTTAGATGTACCCTAATGTACTTTTAGTGTTGATATTGCCTTTGTTGGTTGTCTCTAGCAGCATGATTTGTTAGATGTTTGTTATTGTCCTGTATACAAAAATATATATATCCTACAACCACTGTTCCTATTGACACATTATGATCATGGATAAGGCAAAGTCATATCGGTATAGTGGCAGGATATGACTTTTGATGTCACGCATGCGACTTCACACACAGCTACATTACAAAATTGTTCAATTGACCTCTAGGTCATCATACAATGTAGCTGAAATAAAAGAATTAATAGCTTTTCCCATTAATTTTTATGGTCTGCAGGATATACATGTAGATAATAATTAGTTAATGACGTAGGATATCAGCTTTATCCTGTTCAGCCCGAATTTCCCATTCTTACATTCACAGGATAAAGCCAATATCATACGTCAATAATTATGGATTCGCTATATATACTGTTGTCGTGTACTTTCAGTTTTTCTTGAATGTTTTCATTAGTGATGTTTGCTACATGTGTTTGCTTAAGACACAGGCAAACATGAAGGTCCTTTGAAGCACCATTAGAACTGAATTAAAACATGAAGGTCCTTTGAAGCACCATTAGAACTGAATTAAAACATTAAGGTCCTTTGAAGCACCATTAGAACTGAATTAAAACATTAAGCTTTTCAATGTTTGATGTTGTACATGTAGTTTTTTTTATTATTATTATCTATAATAATAATGTTTTTAAAAATTGCATTGTTTTAATCATGGAATAACTATGTTACGCCATAAAATTTAAATGAACCCACATTTAAGATTTAACTTTCAAATTTTAAAAGTACAAGCAATTATAAACAGAGAAGTAGCGTACTTGAATATGAGTAGGTTCTTGGGGAATCCCTCAAATTTCCAATATGTTAATGCTGGTTTTACCAACACAAATGGATTTGAATAGCCAATCAAATTTCACATTACATGCAGAGTGAATTAGAATAATCATTCTAAAACAAAATTACCAGGTATGTCTTAAATTCTGCATAAGGATTACACTGCAAATATAGTAATCCTATTTAAAATGATAGGTGCTGAAAAATTGTTACACATATTACATATACCATAATATCATTAGACATGTTGCTATTTCAAAAATTGCATAATACTAATAAAACAAATGGTTAGACTCCTTTTGTCAGTCATGTGTATTTGCCTTCGTAACTATGGCTAACTATGCTTCCATTTCTTTTGAGGTCCTAGTGGCCGAGCAGTTAAGGTGCAGTACAAGTATGCTTGAATCCTACCAACTGACTGACATAATGTGTTTTTAAACATACTATATAATATTATATAGTCATTGTGACTTTCGGGGGTGGGAATTGAGTGGATGGTGGTTTTTGTGTTTCAAGAAAATGAACAATCATGTTCTAATGAAGAATTGTCTATCCTTTAAGAAAAATGAATTGTTCATCCTTTAACATCAATTAGGGCCAAATTTACGAAGTCTGTTTTTCTTAAACACAGATATTTAAGCATTGTATATGTATGTATAGTTACACATGTGTGTAGACATAGACAGACCTTGTAAATAAAATTCAGCCCATATTGGATATGAACACATACATTACACAACAGATTGTCTTTAGCTGTCATCAAAAAGAAACAAAAAACCCCACCACTATCAATATGGCTACGAAGTTGATAAGATCGGGTTCTGGTCCACTTACCAGCTCTCACAATCATAATGGGACATACATGTAACTCGTCTTCCTACATCAGACATGTAGTTGTGTTACAGCTAGTTACTATGAATAATGACAAAAATCAGAAAGACATTTTCTAATATTTTCTCCTTTAACTTTGGACAGTTTAAGCACCACCAGTTGTCTGTCCAGAGTGGTGACCTCATTAACTGTGAGCAGGAAGTGACCCACAACGAGGTCACAGGTCAACTTGTGGAGGAAGAGGAGGAAGAGGTAAATGATTTAAATGCACACTGTCGGCTGTGGCTGTAACATGACATTTACTAACATCAGGCTGTTTGCTTAGTATTAGATTTGGTCAATGATTTAAATGCACACTTTCAGCTGTGGCCATAGCATGACATTTACTAACATCAGGCTGTTTGCTTAGTATTAGATTTGGTAAATGATTTAAATGCACACTTTCAGCTGTGGCCATAACATGACATTTACTAACATCAGGTTGTGTGCTTAGTATTAGATTTGGTCAATGATTTAAATGCACACTTTCAGCTGTGGCCATAACATGACATTTATTAACATCAGGCTGTGTGCTTAGTATTAGATTTGGTAAATGATTTAAATGCACACTTTCAGCTGTGGCCATAGCATGACATTTACTAACATCAGGCTATGTGCTTAGTATTAGATTTGGTCAATGGTTTAAATGCACACTTTCAGCTGTGGCCATAGCATGACATTTACTAACATCAGGCTGTGTGCTTAGTATTAGATTTGATAAATGATATAAATGCACACTGTCGGCTGCATGTGGCCATAACATGACATTTACTAACATCAGGCTGTGTGTTTAGTATTAGATTTTGAGTAGACCATAGCCCAGTGGTCAGTCTATAATCAATCTCTGCTATTTCTTGTTCCAGCCAGTTCACCATGATTGGTATATCAAATGCTGTGGTATGTGCTATCCTGTCTGTGAGATGGTGCATATACATGTATAAAAGATCCTTTGCTACTAATGGAAAAAAATGTAGCAGGTTTCTTCTCTTAAGACTATATGTCAGAAGGACGAAATGTTTGACATTCAATGATGATTACTAAATCAATGTGCTCTAGTTGTGTTGTTAAAAAAAGAGAAGAAAAAAAAGGCAATCAACCAAAATGTTATATCCCCACTTTATGGCTTTTGAAACTAGAAAAAATTAATCCAGAATTCTTGAAAATATACAAATCAACACCAAGATCATTCGGATGGACCAATTATATGAATTTCTATTAGAAATGCCATTTTCAGAAGGTCAGTTTGGTGACCATCTTAAAAAATAGCCACCATCTTGAATTTTCAAAAGGCAAATCGAGCAGATATGTAAAGGGTACCCCAGAGAATCACTATACTAAATGTAGTGCTGTATCACTATTTGCATAGTTTTCCTGTTATCTGCTTTGCCAGTGGGCAACGGTACCTTGACGGCTGTTTCTCATGCCAGTGGGCGAGACACCGGACATTACGGTACCTTGATGGGTGTTTCTCATATCAGTGGGCGAGACACCAGACATTACAGTACCTTGACGGCTGTTTCTCATGTCAGTGGGCCAGACACTGGACATTACGGTATCTCGACAGGTGTTTCTCATGCCAGTGGGCGAGACACCAGGCATTACGGTACCTTGACGGCTGTTTCTCATGTCAGTGGGCCAGACACCGGACATTACGGTACCTTGACAGGTGTTTCTCATGTCAGTGGGCGAGACATCGGACATTACGGTACCTCAAGGGATCTTTCTCATGCCAACGGGTGAGACATCGGACATTACGGTACCTTTGACGGGTGTTTCTCATGCCAGTGAGCGAGACACCGGACATTATGGTACCTTGACGGGTGTTTCTCATGCCAGTGGGCGAGACACCGGACATTACGGTACCTTGACGGGTGTTTCTCATGCCAGTGGGCGAGACATCGGACATTATGGTACCTTGACGAGTGTTTTTCATGCCAGTGGGCGAGACACCAGACATTACAGTACCTTGACGGCTGTTTCTCATGTCAGTGGGCCAGACACTGGACATTACGGTATCTCGACAGGTGTTTCTCATGCCAGTGGGCGAGACACCAGGCATTACGGTACCTTGACGGCTGTTTCTCATGTCAGTGGGCCAGACACCGGACATTACGGTACCTTGACAGGTGTTTCTCATGTCAGTGGGCGAGACATCGGACATTACGGTACCTCAAGGGATCTTTCTCATGCCAACGGGTGAGACATCGGACATTACGGTACCTTTGACGGGTGTTTCTCATGCCAGTGAGCGAGACACCGGACATTATGGTACCTTGACGGGTGTTTCTCATGCCAGTGGGCAAGACACCGGACATTACGGTACCTTGATGGGTGTTTCTCATGCCAGTGGGCGAGACATCGGACATTACGGTACCTTGACGAGTGTTTCTCATGCCAGTGGGCGAGACATCAGACATTACGGTACCTTGACGGCTTTTTCTCATGTCAGTGGGCCAGACACCGGACATTACGGTACCTTGACAGGTGTTTCTCATGTCAGTGGGCGAGACATCAGACATTACGGTACCTCGAGGGGTCTTTCTCATGCCAATGGGTGAGACATCGGACATTATTGTACCTTGACGGGTCTTTCTCATGCCAGTGGACGAGACACCGGACATTACGGTACCTTGACGGGTCTTTCTCATATCAGTGGGCGAGACACTGGACATTACGGTACCTTGATGGGTCTTTCTCATATCAGTGGGCGAGACACCGGACATTATGGTACCTTGACGAGTGTTTCTCATGCCAGTGGGCGAGACACCGGACATTACGGTACCTTGACGGCTGTTTCTCATGTCAGTGGGCCAGACACCGGACATTACGGTACCTCGACAGGTGTTTCTCATGCCAGTGGGCAAGACACCAGACATTACAGTACCTTGACGGGTGTTTCTCATGTCAGTGGGCCAGACACCGGACATTACGGTACCTTGATGGGTGTTTCTCATGTCAGTGGGCCAGACACCGGACATTACGGTACCTTGATGGGTGTTTCTCATGTCAGTGGGCCAGACACCGGACATTACGGTACCTTGACGGGTCTTTCTCATGCCAGTGGGCGAGACACCAGACATTACGGTACCTTGACGGCTGTTTCTCATGTCAGTGGGCCAGACACCGGACATTACGGTACCTTGATAGGTGTTTCTCATGTCAGTGGGCCAGACACCGGACATTACGGTACCTTGACGGGTCTTTCTCATGCCAGTGGGCCAGACACCGGACATTACGGTACCTTGACGGCTGTTTCTCATGTCAGTGGGCGAGACATCGGACATTACAGTACCTTGACAGGTGTTTCTCATGTCAGTGGGCCAGACACCGGACATTACGGTACCTTGACGGCTGTTTCTCATGCCAGTGGGCGAGACACCGGACATTACGGTACCTTGACGGCTGTTTCTCATGTCAGTGGGCAAGACATCGGACATTACAGTACCTTGACAGGTGTTTCTCATGTCAGTGGGCCAGACACCGGACATTACGGTACCTTGACGGCTGTTTCTCATGTCAGTGGGCAAGACATCGGACATTACAGTACCTTGACAGGTGTTTCTCATATCAGTGGGCGAGACACCGGACATTACGGTACCTTGACAGGTGTTTCTCATGTCAGTGGGCAAGACACCGGACATTACGGTACCTTGACGGGTGTTTCTCATGTCAGTGGGCCAGACACCGGACATTACGGTACCTTGACAGGTGTTTCTCATGTCAGTGGGCGAGACATCAGACATTACGGTACCTCGAGGGGTCTTTCTCATGCCAATGGGTGAGACATCGGACATTATTGTACCTTGACGGGTCTTTCTCATGCCAGTGGACGAGACACCGGACATTACGGTACCTTGACGGGTCTTTCTCATATCAGTGGGCGAGACACTGGACATTACGGTACCTTGATGGGTCTTTCTCATATCAGTGGGCGAGACACCGGACATTATGGTACCTTGACGAGTGTTTCTCATGCCAGTGGGCGAGACACCGGACATTACGGTACCTTGACGGCTGTTTCTCATGTCAGTGGGCCAGACACCGGACATTACGGTACCTCGACAGGTGTTTCTCATGCCAGTGGGCGAGACACCAGACATTACAGTACCTTGACGGGTGTTTCTCATGTCAGTGGGCCAGACACCGGACATTACGGTACCTTGATGGGTGTTTCTCATGCCAGTGGGCCAGACACCGGACATTACGGTACCTTGACGGCTGTTTCTCATGTCAGTGGGCGAGACATCGGACATTACAGTACCTTGACGGCTGTTTCTCATGTCAGTGGGCCAGACACCGGACATTACGGTACCTTGATGGGTGTTTCTCATGTCAGTGGGCCAGACACCGGACATTACGGTACTTTGACGGGTCTTTCTCATGCCAGTGGGCCAGACACCGGACATTACGGTACCTTGACGGCTGTTTCTCATGTCAGTGGGCGAGACATCGGACATTACAGTACCTTGACAGGTGTTTCTCATGTCAGTGGGCCAGACACCGGACATTACGGTACCTTGACGGCTGTTTCTCATGCCAGTGGGCGAGACACCGGACATTACGGTACCTTGACGGCTGTTTCTCATGTCAGTGGGCAAGACATCGGACATTACAGTACCTTGACAGGTGTTTCTCATGTCAGTGGGCCAGACACCGGACATTACGGTACCTTGACGGCTGTTTCTCATGTCAGTGGGCAAGACATCGGACATTACAGTACCTTGACAGGTGTTTCTCATATCAGTGGGCGAGACACCGGACATTACGGTACCTTAACAGGTGTTTCTCATGTCAGTGGGCAGACACCGGACATTACGGTATCTTGACGGGTCTTTCTCATGCCAGTGGGCGAGACACTGGACATTACGTACGGTACCTTGACAGGTGTTTCTCATGTCAGTGGGCAAGACATCGGACATTACAGTACCTTGACAGGTGTTTCTCATGTCAATGGACGAGACATCGGACATTACAGTACCTTGACGGGTGTTTCTCATGTCAGTGGGCAAGACATTGGACATTACGGTACCTTGACGGGTGTTTCTCATGTCAGTGGGCGAGACATCGGACATTACGGTACCTTAACAGGTGTTTCTCATGTCAGTGGGCAGACACCGGACATTACGGTATCTTGACGGGTCTTTCTCATGCCAGTGGGCGAGACACTGGACATTACGTACGGTACCTTGACAGGTGTTTCTCATGTCAGTGGGCAAGACACCGGACATTACGGTACCTTGACGGGTGTTTCTCATGTCAGTGGGCAAGACATCGGACATTACAGTACCTTGACAGGTGTTTCTCATGTCAATGGACGAGACATCGGACATTACAGTACCTTGACGGGTGTTTCTCATGTCAGTGGGCAAGACATTGGACATTACAGTACCTTGACGGGTGTTTCTCATGTCAGTGGGCGAGACATCGGACATTACGGTACCTTGACAGGTGTTTCTCATGTCAGTGGGTGAGACATCAGACATTACAGTACCTTGACGGGTGTTTCTCATGTCAGTGGGCAAGACACCGGACATTACGGTACCTCAACACCGGACGTTACTGTACCTTGACAAGTGTTTCTCATGCCAGT
This sequence comes from Gigantopelta aegis, assembly GCF_016097555.1. Taxonomy (NCBI): domain Eukaryota; kingdom Metazoa; phylum Mollusca; class Gastropoda; order Neomphalida; family Peltospiridae; genus Gigantopelta; species Gigantopelta aegis. The sequence continues at coordinate 23,533,892 of NC_054709.1, forward strand.
GACTGGACATTACGGCACTTCGACAAGTGTTTCTCATGCCAGTGTTTTGTCATTGCAGACATTTGAATTCTCCGAGATCTTCATCCACCAGATCATCCACACGATTGAGTTCTGTCTCGGCTGTATCTCCCACACCGCGTCCTACCTCCGACTGTGGGCCCTCAGTCTCGCTCATGCACGTGAGTAGCAGGGCTCAGATTTAATGATGGCACTGACGGCAATTGCCATCGTTGAGATAGGAATTGTTGTAGGTTTGGGAACATCACTGACGGCACTTTTATGCTGCTGGATAAACATTACTGCTGTTGGTAAAACTCCTCAACGACAGCAAATTGTATACACCAGGTGTACATTATCAGCCAACTTTTAACAATTGTACATTTAATATATGTCTACTTTCATCAAAATAATCTTTCAGTCATGTTTAGTTCCTGCAAAATTCACTTTGTTTTAAAATTGCCAAAAGCGGGTTCAAAATTGCTGTCAGTAATGGTAATGTTTTTTTAATAAATGCTGTGGGTCACAATTTTTTCAGCCAGTTAAAATATAGACCAGCTTTTTAATATTTGAGAGCAAAATAATCCTTATGATTTGGAGATGGGCACCACCATGCAAATACTATTTCAACTCTTCCTTGTGCTGAGGTAAGATTTTGATCCTGATAATGGTTTTCTCATTCAAATTGGGATAAAGCTTGTGACAATAAATTATGTACGCTCTTGTAGAATGGCCCTATTCTACATACCCTACCCTATCTTTTATTATTAGTCCCCTACCTGTACAATCGGAATGGACTATAGGTTTCATCTCCATCCTTCTGTCCCTCTATTTCTCTGTCTGTCCCGCATATACATGTACATGTTGTGTTCCAGGATTCTTTTACAATGCCTCAACAAGATATTGAGCTGAAATGTTGTGTGTACATATAGCTTTATCATGTTCAGTTACATACCAAGTTTGACTTCATGGGGATTTACCAATTTTTCATAGTTATGACCAGGGCCTTGTTCCATGAACTGATCTTAGCGCTAAGATTACCTTCAGTGTATAAGATGGTAATGCAGTTAAGGTGATCGTAGTTCAAGTTTGACGTTTATGGGAATTTATTCAAGGGTCATAACTCTGTCAGATATGGAATTTATCCATGTTTGTCAGTTATGACCTTTGAACTTCGGTAGGTGATAGGAACATTTGTGGGGCCCATTAGGGGTGGTGTATTGCATTAGCAGTACTCTCTGAATAAGTGTTAGTCCCCTACCAGTCCAGCTAAAGGGGACCATAGGTTTTGTCTCCGTTTGTCTGTCAAACATAGTTTTCCAAACTTTCTTTTACGAAATTTGGTGTATAGCTTTATCATACTGTATCAAATGTACTGTTACAGATCAAGTTTGACTTTCATGGCGATTCACCCTTTTTTGACTGAGTTATGGCTCTTGAACTTTTGAGAAAGAAAGAAGTGTTTTATTTAACGATGCACTCAATACATTTTATTTACGGTTATATGGCGTCAGACATATGGTTAAGAACCACACATATTTTGAGAGGAAACCCGCTGTCGCCATTACATGGGCTACTCTTCCGATTAGCAGCAAGGGATCTTTTATTTGCGCTTCCCACAGGCAGGATAGCACAAACCATGGCCTTTGTTGAACCAGTTATGGATCACTGGTCGGTGCAAGTGGTTTACACCTACCCATTGAGCCTTGCGGAGCACTCACTCAGGGTTTGGAGTCGGTATCTGGATTAAAAATCCCATGCCTCGACTGGGATCCGAACCCAGTATCTACCAGCCTGTAGACCGATGGCCTGCCATGACGTCACCGAGGCCGGTCATGAACTTTTGAGATGCAAAAAAACTAATTCCAGACTTTTTTTTATTGAAATGCCTTAAGATATTGACCCTTGAATTTAGGAAGAAAAATAAAAATGTTGTGCCAAGTAGAGGACATGTATTGTTTTAGCAGAACTCTGGGAATGCTTGTTTACACAGTGTTGATTGTTGTTTCAGAGCTGTCCGAGGTCTTGTGGACGATGGTCATGAGTCTGGCGTTTGGAATCTCGGGTTTCGCTGGCAGCATCGCCATCTTCCTCATCTTCATGTTCTGGGCCACGCTCACCATCAGCGTCCTCTGCCTCATGGAGGGACTGTCGGCCTTCCTGCACGCGCTCCGTCTCCACTGGTAATACTATAGATCAGGGCACCCCTTGGTTTTCAACATGATTTTAGCACTGAAATCACCGTAACTAGATAACTATTACGCATTTAATGTGATCTGGGGCAGGATTTATCTCAGTTGGTTTGAGAGTTCGCATGAGGTGCTAGTGTCGGAGGATCGAACCACCTCAGTGGATCCATTCAGCTTATTTGTTTCTTTCTCTCGTTCCAATCAGTGCACCACAATGGGTCAAAGGCTGTGGTATGTGCTTTCCTGTCTGTGCGAAAATGCATATAAAAGATCCCTTGCTGCTAAAGGAAAAATGTAGCGGGTTTTCTCTGATGACTACATGTCAGAATTACCAAATGTTTGACATCCAATAGCTGATGATTAATAAATCAGTCTGCTCTAGTGGTGTCATTAAACAAAACAAACTTTTAATGTGATCTTAGCGCTAAGATCATTTCATAAAATCGGGGATGGGGGCTGACACACTAGTAAGGCTGTGTGTAAGTACATGTACATAGCTACACCAATTTGGTGAAACTGAATAACACAAGTCATGCTTCGTCTAAACTGGTAGGAGATTGCAGGATGTTGGTAAGTGGTAAAGTGTTCAGCTGATGTGAAACTGAATAACACAAGTCATGCTTCGTCTAAACTGGTAGGAGATTGCAGGATGTTGGTAAGTGGTAAAGTGTTCAGCTGATGTGAAACTGAATAACACAAGTCATGCTTCGTCTAAACTGGTAGGAGATTGCAGGATGTTGGTAAGTGGTAAAGTGTTCAGCTGATGTGAAACTGAATAACACAAGTCATGCTTCGTCTAAACTGGTAGGAGATTGCAGGATGTTGGTAAGTGGTAAAGTGTTCAGCTGATGTGAAACTGAATAACACAAGTCATGCTTCGTCTAAACTGGTAGGAGATTGCAGGATGTTGGTAAGTGGTAAAGTGTTCAGCTGATGTGAAACTGAATAACACAAGTCATGCTTCGTCTAAACTGGTAGGAGATTGCAGGATGTTGGTAAGTGGTAAAGTGTTCAGCTGATGTGCCGTCAGTCTAGGATCAATTCCTGCCGGTGGATCCATTGGGCTGTTTCTCATTCCAGCCAGTGCACTATAATGACTGGTATATCAAAGGCCGTGGTATGTGCTCTCCTGCCTTGTGGGATAGTGCATATAAAATATTTTAAGTTGCTGGGATGTTGGGCCAGTGTACTAACATAGGGAAATGCCATTAGTTGAGGTCAGGTCAAGTATTAATAAAAGAGAAAATTATCCAAGTTTTCTACAGTTTGTGATAGTTCCTTTTTGATCCACAAATTTAAGTACCCAATGTTTTTTTAGCAAAACCACAAAAATGTTTTTGCTTAGAAAAAAGCATATTTGTTCAGTATTTTAGCACAAATTGCTGCATATTAACACATCATAAGTCCTCCTCATTTTAATATGTGAATTATTTTGTAAAGAAAAACTAAAAATCATAATTTTTGCACCTTTTCTTTTTCATTTAACCAGGCTATTATAATAGGGGAAATGCCACTGGGGAGAGGTTAAGTTAAGTATTCATAAAATGAGAAAACAATCCAAGTTCTTATGCAATTAACCGATATATATAACTGATATATATGTTTATAAAGCTATTCCATTACGAGATATATAATAATACTAAAAGGTTCTGTGCAGCAGAAATATATGCAAATAACAGATTTATGCTATAAACCGATATGCAATTACAATGTAAGTTGGATTCGACTGTATTCATGTTTTGTTTTGTTTCCTTCAGGGTTGAGTTTCAGTCGAAATTCTACGAAGGACATGGCTACAAGTTTCTACCTTTCTCGTTCGACAGTATTTTGGATCACAGTGTTGAAGATTAACCCCCTGATTGGTCAATTTCATGTTCCCAATGAAATCCCGTACAACTCTTAGAACACACACTGATCGGCAGTCAGTGTTCTCTTTTAGCTTAGATGTTGAAGCAACTTGTTGTACTATTCTCAGAACACAACTTGTTCTTCAATCAGTGTTGTCTATTTGCTGAAATGTTGCACCAAGTTAATGTATGATTCTTAGAACAGAAACTGTTGTTCCATCAATGTTGTCTATTAGTATAAATGTTGAATCCAGTTATTACATATACACTATTCTCGGAACATAAACAGTTCTTCAGTCAGTGTTGTCTATTTGCTTAAATTTTGAGCCAACATATGTTAAGAGCATTAACAGTTTTTCAGTTAGTGTGTATTAATGTAAAGGTTGAACCAAGTTATTGCACGGTTATTAGAGCACAGACTGTTTTTCAGTTAGTGTGTATTAATGTAAAGGTTGAACCAAGTTATTGCACGGTTATTAGAGCACAGACTGTTCTTCAGTCAATGTTGTAGATTACATGTAGCTTTGATTCAGCTCAAAGATATCATCATTCAAGTGAGCTATTTACTTAATTCTGTAAATTGGGAACTGTTTGCGCGCATAAAATTTTAGTGAGGGTGATACAAGGTGCTAAAAGTTCATGATGCTAAAGATACATACAATAGAATGTTCCAAAAACATTTTGTGTGATTGTTTTGTTGGTGATTAACTGAACACACAACAATGGTTTCATACTATTGATTAAGCTAAAAGGATAGCAAACAACAATAGTTAGTTGGCATGCACGTTACTGTAATTTTCCACTAAATTTAAGTTGTCTGTAAGTTGCATAACATCAAAATTTATCAAAAATATAATTTCAGCTAATCCTACCACTTTAGATTCATTTTGTTTAGATTCTAATATGACCACCTCGCTGAAGTTTTATGTCGCTAATATGCCATTTATTTGTATTGTGCTAAATTTTAGGATCATTATTATTTAATGCTTTACTGTATGTAATACATGTCATGTTAGGCACTATTTTTTGTTAACTGTGTGTGTGTGGTAGAAGATTTGTAAATCTGTGAGGTGTGGTGGTTGAAGGTGGTGTGGTTGAAGGTGGTCTGATATGTGATGGTTGAAGGTGGTGTGATGTGTGCTGGTAGGGATGGTATAAAACATTAAAGCAAACATTAAAACCACTTACCCTAGTTATTAGTTGGTGTGAAATATAACACTAATTTGGGTGCAATAAAAAACATTGTTTATCTATCTAATGAACATTTTCTTACAGAATTTTCTGATATTTTCTGAACACTCGATTTGAAAAAATAATTTAAAGTGTGCAAAAGTGCCACTTTCCAAAACGTAAGTTAAAACATGCGAAAGCCTCATTTTAAATACAGCCCTTTTTATAAAATAACAAAAGCAATATATTTTTGACCATTAATTTAGATATTACCTGAAACATTTTTGTTAATTTTCAATTTTGACAAATCCAAAATGGTTCTGGTCATCCTGGTGTTTGCAAAAGCTCATAATAAATTTTGTGCAAAGCGAAAAACTGGTAGCATGGAAACGAGTGTCAGTGGGTTTAACATGGTTTTGTAATGACATACATACATGTATGCATACAGTTTCAGCTCAGCTGTATGCTCAAACAGTTCAGTTTGGTGGTATTCATATCTCTGATACTCAAGAAATAACACATACTTACTAATACATGTAGTTCAACATGGTTTCTGCCAGACGGAAATGTTTGTGTATATGCGCTACAGAATTGAGTTTTTAGAATGCGGGTGCCAAAGAAAATGGAACTTAGGATCCCTCAGACGCGTTTTCCTATCTCTGTTCACCTTGCTGTACATATTCCTTGCATAGTGTGTCATCCTGCTGAACATACATGTACATGTATGAAACAAATAGTTTTATAATCATTTAAAGCCAACATTAATCATACAGTAATGATAAGTCATTAATTTGTCAAAAGGTCAGCTAAAATATAATTTGTAAACAATTTTGGGTATGGTACCCAAAAATATTTTTGGGGGATGGCATTTTACTCTGGCAGAGACCCTGCTTAATGTTGTGTCTCCACAGGATGCCCACTATGCATACAGTCCTGAGATAATGAAAAAAACTACGTATAAATATTAATTTCTCAGGGCTTGAAGGTAAGAATGATCTACGGCAATTTTACAAGATTTTTGCCACAGGTAAAATGCTCATACTTCAAGTTTGAGTCTGCCTACAGCACTGTTAAACCAGTAACCTTTATGACAATAAAACACAAAAATAGAATAAACAATTGTCCCTTCAACTAAAGGCAATAATTTTTATTGAGCTGTAAAGAACTGCCGTCGATAGCATAAACCCCCTGACCATTGGCAATTTGTATTGCAGCTTCATCAGTTGATGTTGGTGTGAGCATTAAATTCAAGGTCTGATTTCTTGTCGATGGGTAATTGTTGTAGTGTTGTTTTTAAGTGCCTGTTTAGTTTGTAGCATTGTTGTTTGTATTTGTGACCATTTTATAATTAAGTTATTGGGTATTAAGGTTGACAATCCTGTCTGGGAAAGTGCATTTCTTGCTGTAATCCTGTGAGCTGACTATTACAGCTATAGACTGTATCCACCCACCAGCTTTTTATTCCTCTACCAGTCTGAGTGGAGGGGACTAGTTTAGCTTTCATCTCCTTCATTCTGTCTGTCTTTCATGGCGAGATACCCATTTTTCAAAAAATTATGACCCTTTTTTCGCAATGCCTCAAGCTATTGAGTTGAAATTTTTTATATACATGTAGCTTTATCATGTATTACTAGAGATCAAGTTTTACCTTCATGGCAGTTTACCTATTTGTCACAGAATTTTGGTCCTTGAACTTGAAAAATAAGAAAATTTGTTGGAGCCCAGTAGCAGTACCCTCAGAATGCTTGATATAGCTGTCACTTTACTGTTGAAATATAGTTCAGTGTTGAGATGTATTTCATTGTTAGGAGATTATCATTAAATTTTAATGTGGTTAATAAATTATTTTAAAATTTGGTACATTGTGATTGCGATGTTGTATATTTAATATTAAGGTGTAGCAGCTATGATTGTTTGTGTCTGTGTATTGTGTGTTTGCACCTTCTTGGTGTGTGTCGTAATGTGTTTGTGAAAATGTAGTGGGCCATTCAACAAATATGTAATACTAGTATTCAAAGGGGAGAGGGAAGGATCATTGGATGTTTTGTAAAATGTTACAGTGGAGCACAAAAATATTTTTGACAAAAGTTATGTAATGTTTTGAAAATCATGTCATATTTATTTATAAATTTAATGGCCTTTTTTTTTGTGATATGGATTTTTTTTAATCAAGTATTTATTAATTCCAAAGAAACAATTAAAGGATTTAATTTTAGTCAAATGTTTTTTAATACTAAAGAAACAAAAGATACAACTAAAAATTCAGTAATATTGATAAAGTGTGTGATTGTGACTGAAAAAGGGGGTCTCACTTGATGCGCGGTCGGTCTAGGATCGATCCCCGTTGGTGGGCCCATTGAGATATTTCTCATTCTAGCCAGTGCACCATGACTGGTATTTCAAAGGATGTGGTATGTGTTATCATGTCTGGGATAGTGCATATAAAAGATTCCCTGCTACTAATGGAAAAATGTGGCTGGTTTCCTCTCTAAGACTGTATGTCAAAATCACCAAATGTTTGACATCCAATAGCCGATGATAAATCAATGAGCTCTTGTGATGTCTTTAAATTAAACAAACTTTTTAACTGAAAATGGGGTTGATATGAAAGAACATTTTAACTCAATAGTGAGTTGTATTATTTTTACAAAATGTTATTGGGCAGGGGAGGCGTAGTCGGGTTAAAAAATGACCAGATTTTCCATTATGCAATTGGTTAATGGCCCTAAGTAGGTACATGTAGGTAGTTAGGTAGGTACATGTAGGTAATTAGGTAGGTACATATAGACATGTTTGTATACATGTGTAGAACAACTAATTTATTATATAACAGACTTTTGTTTTTGAGAAGCGCGATCTTATCAGTATATTAAGTCCACTGGGAGTCTGGACGTATGTTCCTTTGTATGTTAAAACAACAATATACATGTAAGGTTACGAAATAAACACTGGACGTATGTTCCTTTGTATGTTAAATCAACAATATACATGTAAGGTAGCGAAATAAACACTGGACGTATGTTCCTTTGTATGTTAAAACAACAATATACATGTAAGGTAGCGAAATAAACACTGGACGTATGTTCCTTTGTATGTTAAAACAACAATATACATGTACGGTAGCGAAATAAACACTGGGTGTATGTTCCTTTGTATGTTAAAACAACAATATACATGTAAGGTAGCGAAATAAACACTGGGTGTATGTTCCTTTGTATGTTAAAACAACAATATACATGTAAGGTAGCGAAATAAACACTGGGCGTATGTTCCTTTGTATGTTAAAACAACAATATACATGTACGGTAGCGAAATAAACACTGGGTGTATGTTCCTTTGTATGTTAAAACAACAATACACATGTAAGGTAGCGAAATAAACACTGGGTGTATGTTCCTTTGTATGTTAAAACAACAATATACATGTAAGGTAGCGAAATAAACACTGGGTGTATGTTCCTTTGTATGTTAAAACAACAATATACATGTAAGGTAGCGAAATAAACACTGGGCGTATGTTCCTTTGTATGTTAAAACAACAATATACATGTACGGTAGCGAAATAAACACTGGACGTATGTTCCTTTGTATGTTAAAACAACAATATACATGTAAGGTAGCGAAATAAACACTGGGTGTATGTTCCTTTGTATGTTAAAACAACAATATACATGTACGGTAGCGAAATAAACACTGGGTGTATGTTCCTTTGTATGTTAAAACAACAATATACATGTACGGTAGCGAAATAAACACTGGGCGTATGTTCCTTTGTATGTTAAAACAACAATATACATGTACGGTAGCGAAATAAACACTGGACGTATGTTCCTTTGTATGTTAAAACAACAATATACATGTACGGTAGCGAAATAAACACTGGACGTATGTTCCTTTGTATGTTAAAACAACAATATACATGTACGGTAGCGAAATAAACACTGGGTGTATGTTCCTTTGTATGTTAAAACAACAATATACATGTAAGGTAGCGAAATAAACACTGGGTGTATGTTCCTTTGTATGTTAAAACAACAATATACATGTAAGGTAGCGAAATAAACACTGGGTGTATGTTCCTTTGTATGTTAAAACAACAATATACATGTACGGTAGCGAAATAAACACTGGGTGTATGTTCCTTTGTATGTTAAAACAACAATATACATGTACGGTAGCGAAATAAACACTGGGTGTATGTTCCTTTGTATGTTAAAACAACAATATACATGTAAGGTAGCAAAATAAACACTGGGTGTATGTTCCTTTGTATGTTAAAACAACAATATACATGTACGGTAGCGAAATAAACACTGGGTGTATGTTCCTTTGTATGTTAAAACAACAATATACATGTACGGTAGCGAAATAAACACTGGGTGTATGTTCCTTTGTATGTTAAAACAACAATATACATGTACGGTAGCGAAATAAACACTGGACGTATGTTCCTTTGTATGTTAAAACAACAATATACATGTAAGGTAGCGAAATAAACACTGGACGTATGTTCCTTTGTATGTTAAAACAACAATATACATGTAAGGTAGCGAAATAAACACTGGACGTATGTTCCAACAACAATATACATGTACGGTAGCGAAATAAACACTGGACGTATGTTCCTTTGTATGTTAAAACAACAATATACATGTACGGTAGCGAAATAAACACTGGGTGTATGTTCCTTTGTATGTTAAATCAACAATATACATGTACGGTAGCGAAATAAACACTGGACGTATGTTCCTTTGTATGTTAAAACAACAATATACATGTACGGTAGCGAAATAAACACTGGGTGTATGTTCCTTTGTATGTTAAAACAACAATATACATGTAAGGTAGCGAAATAAACACTGGGTGTATGTTCCTTTGTATGTTAAATCAACAATATACATGTACGGTAGCGAAATAAACACTGGACGGACGTATGTTCCTTTGTATGTTAAAACAACAATATACATGTACGGTAGCGAAATAAACACTGGGTGTATGTTCCTTTGTATGTTAAAACAACAATATACATGTAAGGTAGCGAAATAAACACTGGGTGTATGTTCCTTTGTATGTTAAAACAACAATATACATGTACGGTAGCGAAATAAACACTGGACGTATGTTCCTTTGTATGTTAAATCAACAATATACATGTAAGGTAGCGAAATAAACACTGGACGTATGTTCCTTTGTATGTTAAAACAACAATATACATGTACGGTAGCGAAATAAACACTGGGTGTATGTTCCTTTGTATGTTAAAACAACAATATACATGTAAGGTAGCGAAATAAACACTGGACGTATGTTCCTTTGTATGTTAAAACAACAATATACATGTAAGGTTACGAAATAAACACTGGGTGTATGTTCCTTTGTATGTTAAAACAACAATATACATGTAAGGTAGCGAAATAAACACTGGACGTATGTTCCTTTGTATGTTAAAACAACAATATACATGTAAGGTTACGAAATAAACACTGGACGTATGTTCCTTTGTATGTTAAATCAACAATATACATGTAAGGTAGCGAAATAAACACTGGACGTATGTTCCTTTGTATGTTAAAACAACAATACACATGTAAGGTAGCGAAATAAACACTGGGTGTATGTTCCTTTGTATGTTAAAACAACAATATACATGTAAGGTAGCGAAATAAACACTGGGTGTATGTTCCTTTGTATGTTAAAACAACAATATACATGTAAGGTAGCGAAATAAACACTGGACGTATGTTCCTTTGTATGTTAAAACAACAATATACATGTAAGGTAGCGAAATAAACACTGGACGTATGTTCCTTTGTATGTTAAATCAACAATACACATGTATGGTAGCGAAATAAACACTGGATGTATGTTCCTTTGTATGTTAAATCAACAATACACATGTATGGTAGCGAAATAAACACTGGATGTATGTTCCTTTGTATGTTAAAACAACAATATACATGTAAGGTTACGAAATAAACACTGGGTGTATGTTCCTTTGTATGTTAAATCAACAATATACATGTACGGTAGCGAAATAAACACTGGACGTATGTTCCTTTGTATGTTAAATCAACAATACACATGTATGGTAGCGAAATAAACACTGGATGTATGTTCCTTTGTATGTTAAATCAACAATACACATGTATGGTAGCGAAATAAACACTGGATGTATGTTCCTTTGTACATGTATGTTAAATCAACAATATACATGTAAGGTAGCGAAATAAACACTTGACTCTAACCATAAGACTGAACAAATAACTGGGGCCCAGTATTTTTGCTGCTATGAAATTACACTGCAGCCGGAATATTTTATGCCAGGAATAGATTATTGCTTGCATACACACCTGCATGAGCACCCATATATTTAATCTGAGAGGTTCAAATCATTGCACTGCTTTTGAGACCCCTTCCTTCAATTGTGAGGGAAGTGGACATTTTTTTAAGTGTAACTATTCTAAAAACAAATTATGATATTGAATCATAAGTAATTACATATTATGTAAGTAATAAATCATACCGGTAATTATTTAAGAATCGTGCTGGGGTGTCGTTAAACATTCATTCATTCATTATTTAAGAAATTTAATCCTGTTTAGGTATGAGATTCCTTCCTGATAAGTTTGAGGAGTGATTTTCACTCTTATGTGGTTTTCAAGAACGAAAGTCTGATATAATATTCATTTTTATATTCAGTATTATGTATAAATATTGTACACTGATATATAAACTTGTTTCATATTCATATGCTTGCAGACCTGAAGCCAATTCACAAATCACTGTAGGTCGTACGTTTACAAAGATTTCATATCTGTTTCTCAGAGAAAATTACAATATGGAAGATGGACATGGTGACGACAAAATGTTACTATTTTTGTATAATCAAACTACCCTTTGTACAATTTGTAATTATAGCAATGGTTTTTTCAGTTGTAAATTTGTTTATGTGAAAACTACCTGTAGGTTACTAAATCCAAGATTAAAAAACCTTTCCTTATTTTTACATTAGTTCAAAATAAACAACCCTGGCAGTTAAGAGAATGGCTATGGCAAAAAAATATGCAATAGAAAGGATAGTTGTCACTTCCACAGCACTTTTGCAGTTAATTTGTAAGAGATTAATTTAATTTGTCAGTATTACAAAAATAAATAATTAAATAAGAAAGATGATGTGGAAAATTGAAAGTTCCATGACAAAATAAATTCTAAAACAATCTCTACAGCATTACCAGGTTTGCATAAATAGAGAATAACTAGTTAATGACATAGGATATCGGCTTTATCCTGTGAAGGTAAGAATTGCTGAGAGGAATTTCCCATTCGGCCTGAACAGAATAAAGCCGATATTGTACGTCATTAACTACATATAGTTGTTATTTTTATCCTGCAATCCATCAAAAAGTCATTGAGAAAAACTATTACATCTACATTGTCATACGATGACCTAGAAGTCAAATCAATGATTTTTATAAAGTATATATTTATAGTCCATCCCACAAGGATCACCTTTTTTCATACTATGTAATTTTCTACAAGTTGTTTATTTCTGAGCCAGTTGATTTGTAAATTGCACACAAAAATTGGGTTTTTTTAAATTTCCAAAACACTTACTTTTCTCCTTACATCAAACCAAACTGAAATTATTTACAAAACACATTTTAATAGAATGATGGGACGGATGATAGGGATGTGACATCACTTACATCAAAAGTGATAATCTGCAAGTATACGTTTATGACTGCTTTAATCGGTCATCATAATTGGCCAATAGAAACAGTGGTTGCAGGATAAATATGTTTCTTCTGTCTTTACTGTGACTATATTCCATAATTTTCTGCGTGGTAAACCCATGTAAACCCATGTCTTCTAACTATAAACATAGTGTTATGGTGTTTTGTGAATTAGGCTCAACTGTTTATTGTCATAGACTGATAAGCAGGTAGATTGGATTGGAATTTAGGTATGAAGATTAATTGGTGCAAATGTTTCATTTATCTAACTGCTTTTAAAACTCGTACAGACTATATTCTAAGGGAAATTTCATGGTGACTAACCACAATTTCAGAATTGTTATTTTTTGTGATTTTATTAATGAATAACAATCACAAATTGTATAAAATTATGTAGCATAGCAAAGTGATTTTATACTAAATTTGTGACTGTTATACATGAATAAAACAAATAAAAAAATTCTTACAATTACAAACAAGTGAAGTTATTTAGTTAAATATTCCATGAATCAGTTTCTAACATTGTTTGGTTCATAACACATTTGACATAATGACATCATTTTCTGAAGTTTATCCAAGGATAACATTAAAAAAATTTTTTTAGCAACATATCCAATAAGAAATAAGTAAATTTTAGAAAGGTGTAAAAAAATTTTATTGTATTTTAGTCGCAATTGTATACAAAAATTTCCTGCTGTTTGTATGAGATGATTATATTGAGGGCTGGCAACTCGGACTGGTAATGTTGTCATATGGTTTGAAGAAAACAAGGTGCAAGATCTGAAAAGAAAATACTTGTATTTATTTATTAAAATTATATAGCTTTGCATCTCATCTGTTACATGTATCCCCCACCCCCCAAAAAGAAAAAAAAGAACTACCTTGTAATAAAAATGGGAAAAAACCGAGTGAAAGTTAGCACTACCATAATTTTTTTAAAGATTGGAAATAACCAGTTTGGAGGGGGTTGGGGGGGGGGGGGGTGGAAGAAATGTTGCCTAGTGGTAAAGGTTGTATAGTACCAAAGAAGAGAGTTCCGTGTCAAAGTTTGAGGTAACATTGATTATTTGTGCAAATACTATTTATTATCCATTGACACTAAATAAATACTTTTGTTTGTTATACGGTTGTTATTTGCCAGAGGTTGAAACTAATGTGGGGTACCCCAAAAAATGGAACTGCAATTTTGAGTAAAAATTAGTTGCTATTAAAAAATTAATTAAATCTCTTAAATGGTATGTGACACACACACACACACACACACCCTCTCATTTTCTTGCAAGTAGATTAGATGTGAGGTGCCACATTTTTTATTGCTGTACTTCCTGGGTGTGTTGATACACTGCTTACATCAGTTTTATTAGTAGACGTTAAAATTATTGGCAATAGGAATTGATTTGGTCTACTAGAACCAAAAGCACTTTCTTAATGTGCAGTCGGTTTAGGAACGATGTCAGTCAGAGGGCCCATTAGGCTACATGTACTGTATTTGTAGTTGCAGCCAGTGCACCACGACAGGTACATTTATATCAAAGGTCGTAGTGTGTGCTATCTTGTCTGTGAGATGATGCATATAAAAGATCCCTTGCTACTTTTGGCAGGTTTCCTGTCTAAGACTATATGTCAAAATTACTGAATGTTTGACATCCACTAGCCGATTGATTAATAAATCAAAGTGATCTAGTAGTGTCATTAAACAAAATAAACTTTTAACAAAAATCGGCATGAGTGGTAATCAGTGTACATTTATTTATTTTAAACACTGCAATCACCATTAAAAAGCCTTTCAAATTTTCTTAAGGTAATAATCAGATGTAACATGTATATGAAATGCATGTAACAACAAAAACATTTCAATTTTTTTTTTTAATTGTAAAGTCGGTCACCATGGAATTATCCATTAGTTCAATGTAATATTGTCTGTACTGAGAGAAAGAAATAAAGGAACACTTTGTATTGTAGACCTAATTTCAGTCACTATTAGCATGGTAATGTCTGGATAACGGTCAAAGATGAAATGTGGGTTTGGATGTCAGTAATGTGAGATCGAATGTCAGTAACACTGTTAACTTCCTGACGTTATGGATGTGGGTTTTGGTTGCTGTAACTCTTCCCAGTTAGTGTTGGTTTGATCCTGTATTTCCTCCATCAGTATATATGTAAACATGCTATGATCTCAGATTGTTTGTTAGTTGGTTATCCAGTGATAAACGGACATGCTGGAAAACATCAATATGTAGATGTGGTTTGTTGGTTATATGTACCATCCGTGCAATGTTTAACTGATGTTTAGATTTTCATTCTACCCGTGTGGTACTTCAAATTATTACCCATATGGTTAAAAATATCTTGGTACATATCAAAATGATACGTCAAGTGGGACGTAACACATTGACGTCATGCGATGATGTAGGAGTACAACTTTACAACAACGTCAACCAAACGAGTTGAGTAATATAAATTAACATTAATAAATAGGATGTTAAACACACTATCATTTCGTATCACGTTTATGTCCTTTGTGAAATAATTTTCATTGTCTCACTAAAGCTCATGACAATTAAAAATGATTCCACTCAGAACATAAACATGATACGAAATGAAAGCTTGCTTAATATCCTATAAATCCTTTTTATTAGTGATGTATAATACCAGCTTGTTTAAATTGGTATCAATTTGAGTCCTATATTCTTTTTTTATCCTACAATCTATTCAGCGTTGTAGATCTGCTGCAGTTTGTCTGTATCCATCTGCATCTGTTGCTGTTCTTATGGAAACCAGGCTTTCGATTGTGCTGTTTGGTGAAAGTCAAACATGTTTCTCTGTCTGTGTGGGTTTCATTAGTATGCGTTTACATCTTCCTAGATCTGATTTGTTTATTTCTAAAGAGGCTTTCCTGAGTTTGCTACAATTTTAACATTTCCGTCTGACAGGAAGGAAAGGAAATGTTTTATTTAACGACGGACTCAACAGAGTATTTTTAATGACTAAAGTTACATACAATTCCAATTTGTAAATACTCTATTGTTGGATTGTTTGGATTGCTACAAATAATATCATGTGACTTAGAAACCCAACATTGATAACTGCATGTACATCAGTTTGGCACTACTGAAGGCAATGCTTACAAAGCCAACATTGATAACTGCATGTACATCAGTTTGGCACTACTGAAGACAATGCTTAGAAAGCCAACATTGATAACTGCATGTACATCAGTTTGGCACTACTGAAAGCAATGCTTAGAAAACTAGTCCATCCTCATCATCTTACAAAAATGGTTTTTGTAAATAATTTCAGTTTGGTTTGATGTAAAACAAAAAGAGAATTTTTTTTGGAAATAACAAAAATATATTATTTTTGTGTGCAATTTACAAATCAGTCGGCTTAGAAATAAATAACTTGTAGTAATTTCCATAGTATGAAAAAAAAGCATATCAATAGATAATTTCAGCTGTTTTGTTTATTGTTCATAAAATAACTGTTAATGTTGAATCGGTAAATGTTAATTTATATTTTAAATACATGTAGCTTGCTCTGAATGTGCACGTTAAACCTATGACATGACATGACATACATGTGTATTTTTAAAATGTTTACTTGTAAAAATGTGGGAATTCTTTCATTCGACTACTGACGGGAAAGGTCGAACCTTAGAATTGGGATTTTTATTTTACTGTGTATTAATTTACTCGAGAAAGAGTTCTGTTGTTGTATGATTGTATTTTATATTGATGTAATATAGTTCTAAACTTGTAATAATAAAATTGAACATGATACATTTTTGAATGAAAAGCATTTTCATGTTTGTGACATCAGTGTTTGTTGAAGTGTTTCTATCGCCTGGATGTTTCTAGAAACTGCATAGATTTTACCTCCCACTAATTTTGTACTTACTGTTACTAAAACAGTAAAATGATGTTTTAGCTGCTACAAATAACAGTAGGACGACCAGAAACACATTGAATATACAGACACTGATATTCTAAACAAGAAAATTAGTTTAAGTTGTTAAAAAGGCTTAAGTTTCTCAGAAATATTTTACAATGTCTGCAAACTCAGGACAGTCCCTTTAAATGTATTTGGGTTTTTAAATATCATTTTACTGGTACCTCTGGTTGAAGTGTAGTCTCGAGTACTTGCTGATGGTTCAACCATAATTCACTGTTCATCTTTAATAAGATTGGATTAGCCAAACTTTATATTTCACATTAACAAATTCAATTTTGATTTATTGTCAAAATCCTTTATAATTGAATGGTTTTCTTGTGAAATAGTTCCAGACGTGGATGGTGCATTTTAAACCAAGTTAAAGAAGAATAAGAAGTTTGTTTTGTTTATCGACACCACTAGAGCACATTGATTTATTAATCATCGGCTATTGGATTTCAAACATTTGGGAATTTTGACATATGGTCTTAGAGAGGAAACCCGCTACATTTTTCCATTAGTAGCCAGTTATCTTTTATATGCACCATCCCACAGACAGGATAGCACATACCACAGCCTTTGATACACCAGTCGTGGTGCACTGGCTGGAGCGAGAAATAGCCCAATGGGCCCACCGACGGGGATCGATCCCAAACCGACCACTACGTCCCGTCCCCAAGTTATAAAGGTTTAACATTCTAGTATTTGAATCATGGTTGGAAAATTGGGGATACACAGGTGCATGTGCAGGGATTTTAGAGGGTGGGGTCTAGACTGGCAAGGGAAGTTTATGGGGAGGGTGCTGTAGAGTCCTACCAACCAATATATCTATTGAAACTAAATTTGCTTGAGCAGGATTGGGGTGGGGTAGAGGGTTGATCCCCTAATTCTCTCCACGCTCATGTGCCTGCTACATTTCTTTGTTAGAATATTCACTTGTGTTCATCTGGTTTTGCTTTTGGTGGTTCTAATGTCTAAATAAGCTGAATATGTTATAGTATATGTATATTGAGTATCGAGTCCACCTGGATGTATATTCTACATTGTACTATACCTTCCATATTATATACATTAAAAAACTTTTAAATATAATTTTAGTCAGAAATACATAGAATGTAGTTGTAAGAATCGAGTGCCGTCAAGTTGTTTGTTAAAGATGTTAAATTATTTCTTTGTGACATTATCCCTGTTGTCTGTATTCTGACAGTAAATTTGTTTTGTGTGACATTAAATGTTTTGGTGTTTGATATTAAACGTGTTGTATCTTATGTGGATCGTAGTTATTGTTCACACTTCAGACATTTTAGTAGGATTCAAACTATTGATCAGCCAATATTAAGAATGATGAGGCTTTTTTAAAATTCATTTTATTTCTTTATTATTATTACATGTAGTATTTATTTATTTATTTTACTGTATTTTTAAAATTTACTTTTTGGGGGGGGGGTGTAATTGTTTTGACAATTCTCTCTCTCTCTCTCTCTCTCTCTCTCTCTCTCTCTCTCTCTCTCTCTCTCTCTCATATACATTTATGTTTTAGCTATAAAAATTATCTGTGCAGGTGTTCTATGAGTGTTCTTTGTAAAATGTATATGGGTTGTGGGTTTTTTACATCATATGTATTTTTCAGTTCGTGTTTAAAGTGAGTAATATTTAAATCGACTTTTTGCACAAGTATTTAGCTAAAAGTAATACCAGATCAAATGTCTTGTCTCTTTTGGTGTTTTTATTACATACAAATATGACAGTATCAAAAGACGGCTTTAGGTTAACCATATGCTTACAATATTTTGATAGCCAGTTTAACTAATTACAGTACTGCATTCCCAAAAGAGATGTTGTATGGATTATTTTTTTTATTACAGAACGTACATACTTCACTGTCAGTAAGATTATGTTTATAACCGAAGATATATATAGAAACTCCTGTGTAATATTCAGTACCGAAACCATCTTAGTTTTATTTCTTGCGTCGTAATGAAAGGCTTCAAAAAAAAAAAATGGCCGACCAATTAAGGTTCGTAAGTGAAACGATATTGCCGTTTTGGCATCGTAGTGTTCAGCACTTCCGATGATGTTAGTGTATACTAGTATGGTTTTGAGCCTTAAAAAAGAACCAGTTTTCATTGAAATGGAGTGTCGTCTAAAGCTCTATCCTAACCGGCCGCGAGCGATTATTTAAAATTCATTGATTTCCATTGCCACATCCTAACTTCACGCGCACGCTTGCAGTTAGGATACAGCAATTGAAACAGTGATTTCTAAAATAATCGCTCACGGCCGATCAGGATAGAGCTTAAAGCTGTATCCTAACCGGATGCGTGCGACACTATCAACGCGAGCGATTATTTTAGAAACCATTGATTTTAATTGCTGCATCCTAACCACACGCGTACGGTGCGACAGATTGATGTAGTTGAGCGCGCAACACGGTAACGATAGGAATTGTTTCTATTTTTTGTTGCGCGACACGAGCGACAAACATATATTAAAGGTCCACGCTTATGGGAGATTATTAATACACAGTATATAAAACAAATACATAAACATTACAGTATTAAAAATAAAAAACAAAAATACCATTCCAGTTATTAATAAAGTGACTTTTTGTAAAACGCTTGGAGGAAAAAACCCACTGCTCATAGACCACTGTAATATTTGAAAATAATTCTGGACTATATCACTGCTTTTACTTTAAAGCTGGGTTACTGGTGAATGTATTCCACCAAAAAATAATACATTTTTGGCATCTGACTAAGCATGGTGAGTCAATTAATTTGAAATGTCCTGAGTATTACAAACATAGTATATAAAAAAAACTGCATGGCAATGTTGAAGTTGACTGCATACATATTTTGAACAGGTTTAAGACCAAATTATGAATGCTATTCATGCTAAATTACATGTTAATAACAACAAACTACGAAAGCAATGCAATATACCGGTATGTGGTATGGATATAGTACCGGGAGTATACTCGCCAGCAAAAGTTACACAGTTTCCGATATACATAATTCTCTATGTACATGTGTATATATACATGTACATACCATACCTAAAACATTCTGATCCTTTTATTATTGTACTGTATTTAATATCTGAAGGCAGCATTAATACTTAAATATGGTGCAGTACATGCTGTCTAAGCCATTTACATGGATATTTTGAATATTTTTATATTACACACAAGTCTTACAAACATAAAAAGTGAATTTACATACTATTCTAGGCAAGTCTGCATTACATATACAATTTATCTATTTCACAACAGTTCATCTTACAATAGCTTTTTTTTTTTTTTTTTGCTTTTTGTAATATTTTAGAATTGTAGTTCTATTTATATTATGTTTAACTTATGTTTTGGTGTATATAATTGATATCTACATAGAATATTGTCATCAGGCAAATATCTAGCACTATAAAAATCTAACTTTCGTTCCCAATTCTCAATCATTTTATGTGACCCAAATATGATATATGTGAATTTACAATTTTCTATTTCTACATCCTTCCTTTTATTCTGTAAAGTAGATGTAGATGTTAATAACAATTACAAAACAATATAATATGAGGTATGAATAATTATATACTTCTCAAAGTAAGTATGTTATTAGTAAGCAATGCCAGAAATGTATTAATTTCTATGTATACACATACTTAGGATTGCCTGAAGCTTTTATTATTAAAAGAAACAAATTGACCTGGCTTTTTTCTATAACATATTGAGGCTTCATTATTCAAATATGGTTAAGTATATGGAGTTTATATACTATGTTCACAAATTTATGAAGATGTCCCTCTGTTCTTAGCACCAGCCAATTATAAGTACCTTTCCTCGGCATGTGTGTTAAAACATTTACAATTCATCTATCTCACAGAAGCTTGTACTACTTTTAAAAACATATTTGTATTTAAATTGTGCTTAATTTATGCTTAGGTTTATATACTTGACATCAGATATAGTCATCAGGCATATCTAGCACTTGACTTTCTTTCCTATTTCAGTCTTATCATCTGACTTAAATATAATGTCTATTATGTTCACAATATCTGTAATTTCTTATTTTTCCTCTGGGCCTTTGCTCTTGTTCCTCCCTCAGTATGTCAACAGCTCTTTCATTATCAGATCACAAACCATCCAATTCAGCTTCAGTATTTCTTTGGACATTTCTCATCCATTTCTACCCTGGACTTTGTGATATGACTAATACCATATGAGACCATGGCAATTTGCTCTCTTCCTATTTTCTCTATTGGTACAGTATATTTTCAGGGAATATCTACTGTATGGAAGGTTTGCAACTAATCAATAATAATAATAATAGCATTCGTGGTTTGGCATTAAATTTCTCATGTGAAAGGGGTTCTTCCAAGCCACACTTGATCTAAGGAATCCCTACAAAGGTCTTAAGAGACTGGAAGACCTTTTAAATGAAAAAAGAAAACTGCCCTCAGCTTCTTGGGAAGAGGATTCTATTTGTGAGACAAAGTACATGTTTCAAACGCAAACCATGTCTGGGGGGTGTTATAAAGTACACAAGAAGATGCAGAAACAAAGATTATACTTCAATGTCTGTACACTGCTGCCAGTTCACCATCCCAGATACAAATTTTTTAATACACTCAACTTGGAAACAAGAGGCATCTTATAGATGTGCACAGCATCATTAAGGATGCAGGGACAACACCAACTAGCAATTCCAGCTGTGCTTGCCGTTACTGGCTATGATACCAACAGTGCTTTTATGCAGAATGGAAAACGAGGTTTTGAATATTCTCAAGCAACACCAAGACTTACTTGAAATGTTGTTAGCTCATGGAAGTTCAGCAAAAATTGATGTTCATATATTTAAGGGGGGGGGGGGGGGGGGGGGGGGGGGGACCAGAATAGTCTAGAGAAGGAAAATACCAGAAATTGTGAACATGACAGACATATTTTAATTGCATGAAAATGCAAAGGAATATGAAAGGAAGTCAAAACTAGACCATATTTGATGTAGAAACTAATTATATACACCTGAGCATATGTTAAGCACAATGTAAATATAACGGCAAATAAAAAAAATATTACAAACTCAGACTAGCATGAGATGAACTTCTGTGAGATAGATGACTTGTACATGTAATGCAAAAGAAATTATGGTAGGTACACAAAACTGATGCTTTAAATTTTTAACACTGTTGTTTAGTAAAAAGGGACATATTTATAATATTGATGCACATACATGTATACTCAACAAAATTAATTAAGGGCTAGTAAACTTTCTTATATTATAATATAATTCTTTATTACTGTCATATTATTTTAGCATGTTTTGGTCATATATATGGCTTCTATACATTGTTTCAGTAAACTTTTACTGGTTATACACGCAAAAAACACTGGGTATTTCACATACTTGTTTAGAATGTTTTTTGTCATTGTGTTCCCTTAAAATAGTTATTTAAGTCATTAAGTTTAAGAACATGCCACAATGCTGACAACTTTCAACGGAAGAAGTTGTATTTTTCCCCATATTTAAAGGAAAATGCTAAAATATCTATTGGACCTTAATTAATTTTGTTGAGTATAGTATAGGCAGATATACTGAACCATATTTGAATAATGCTGCCTCAGTATATTAAATACAGTGCAATGTTTAATAGTAAAAGGTTCAAGCAGCCCAAAATATGTGTAAATATAAAAATTAATGCATTTCAGGCATTGCTTAACTTTTGCCTATGAGTATATCATTATTCATACCACATATTGCATTGTTATTTGGTTTGTTACTATTAACATCTAGTATAGGATGAATATCATTAATTTTGGCCTTATATCTGTTAAAAATGTATATGGATGACAACTTTATCACTATATTTAATTTTTCAATATAGTGTTTTTGGGACACGATATTTTTTTAATACACCAACATTTTTGCTGCAACAGCTGATTCTTAACAGACGCTAGTTTGGACATTTTGGTCTTGTCACATTTGTACATCTACTCTAATAGTACTTCAATTGGTGAGGAAGTGCTTACCTACCCACCTGTGAGAAGCAGGACAAGTTCAGTCCAGACTTTTGAAAGTGGGATATTAACATTTGACTGTAATAAAAATATGTGTTCAGATCAGAATGCATTTAAAACAACAAGCAGAATAAATAACATTATTTTATTGATTAATATCACATAAAATAGGGATCTGAATTTATTGTTTTAGACAGATCGCTATGATGCAATGTAGGTATGAACACATACACATAATAACACGATTTATCTTGCTACCTACACCCGTTACTACAGGTGTTGTCATTGTTTGTTAAGCTTAAGAGGCGCAATTATTTCATAACACTTTCTGTGGTGTCCTAATTACTGGGGAACTGCTGTCATTGTTTAAAAAGTGACCACTGGCAGACAGTAGAGGTATGATCGCATGCCGGTGTAGATAGTATAGGGGCAAGATCGCGCGGTGTCGGCCCGGGACATAGAAAATCTGATTTTGTGTAGTACCGGTTTGCAAGATTTCAAGATTTATTAAACAACACTCAGACACATTACAATGTGTAATAAGAGGACATTTTAAAATATATAATTAACATACATGACAAGAACAGGCGTCAACATAGAAGTATCTATAATTAACAGAACACAAGATATGCAAACAAAATAGCTAAAATATGCGGAGAAACGTTAGTTCACAAGACAAGATAATCTTTTAATAAATATAGCTAGGTTTTTTAATAGTGGTGCATTACATAATGACAGCATACCTTTCATTTTAAAAACGCTAGGATTAATTCTATAATATTGTTTTATATATTTTCTTCTAATATTTTCAATATTATCATTTTTACAATTAAATAAATAATGGTATTCATCTCCAATATCGGTATTACAAAGTTGCATATTCTATTTTTTCTAGGAATGTTAAACCACCTGCCTGTTTCGATTGGTAATCTTAAATTTGACGTACGCAATTTAGTTATCCAGCATCTATTTTGGTATGATAATCTCGACAAATAGGTTTCGAAATAAAATTCTGTTTTAAATAATGTACAAAATTGACCCCTAGAAGAGTTTGTAATTTCCGAGAACCACTGTTGTATAAATTGATCACAGAGGTTTTGTTTTAATTCTTGTTTATACGATTTGAAATCATTATTTTGATTGGTATAGATGTACCCCATTCCCGAGTTATCGGAGATACTTTTTATGAATTTCAACCATTTAAATTGATTTCTTTCACCACTGTTTAAAGAGAACATTAATTTATATAAAATACTACTAAGTTTATTTTCGACTTTAACCAGTTTACTCCAAAATTACACCATTCGTAACTTTACTTGTATTTCTAAAGGGAACCTTCCTAATTCTCCATATACCATAAAATTTGGGGTACTGTTTTTTTACCTTCAAAATCCGTTTGCAAAATTGGAGATGAATTTTTTCTATTATTTGTAAATTTTCATAACCCCAAATTTCTGATCCATGTAATAAAATCGGTTCAACCATTGAATCAAAAAGTTTTAATTGTATATGAACTGGTATGCTATTGTCCCGTATTTTTTTGTATATGGCAAAAAGTGCTTTTTGAGCTTGGTCTACAAGATGTTGCTTTGCATTAGAAAAATTCCCATTATATTTAAAACAAATTCCTAAATGACAGTAATAATCAACAGTTTCCAATCGTTCATCTTGCAGCATAAATTCAACATTAGACCTCGACTTCCTCTTACTAAAAATAACAACTTTTGTTTTACTCACATTAATGCTAAGATTCCAAGAGTTACAATAGTCATCAAATATATCTAAAGCATGTTGCATACCTTCAGGAGTTTCGGAGAAAATTACAGTATCATCTGCATATAATAGTACGAAAATTTCAATAAATATATGTAATTTGTTTTGGCAATTTTCTTTAATTATTTAAAGAGAAGATCCTTAAAGCATTTAAAAAAAAAATCTTCAAGATCATTTAGAAATATTGAAATTAAAAATGGTGATAAATTTTCCCCCTGCCTCACGCCTGTAAGACAAAAAAAAAATCAGATTTCTTATTATTAATTTCAACGCATGATTTAATGTTTCTATACAAATTAAAAATTATTTTGAAACATTTACCTTTAGTCTTATTCAACTTACTGTGCTAGCACAACAAATATGCTATTCAACCTGAGTCATACCTACACACTGCAGAATTCTCTCCCTTGCCGGATATGCGCAATGCTATCCTTGCACGGGCTACCTGTAACTTCATTCTCAATTCTGCAGTCCACCTGTTAACACCTGTTAAGCTTTGGCAAAAAGTTTTCTTTACTTGTAATTTTGTGTTTGTTTTTTTGGTTGAACTTGACATACGGTTGGTAGTTGGGAATTCTGTGTTGAATTTACCATGTCCGACGCGAGTTCGTTGACAGCTAGCGCACGGAAAGTTTGTGCGCGAGATGGTTGTCCATTTCTTTTACGACGTAAAGACACACACGTGTTGTGTCCGGACTGTCGGTCTTGTTCTCAAGACCGTCAGTGTGAGATCTGCGCCACGTGGTCTCCTGACCAGTGGGTTCGGTTCGGTTCGCAGACTCAGGTTTCGGGTACCAGCAAAATCTTGTCGTCTGCTTCGGCAGTAGTCGGCAAGTCGGACTTAGTGGGTAGGTCCCATAAGTCTGTAGACACTTCTAAAAGTGTCCGGAAAGGGGGGAAACACAAGGGTGTTTCTTCTTCGGTCCGTGTTACGAGTACAGTTACAGATACTTCGGGAGCGCCCCCCCGGGCTCCTATTGTGACCGTGGTACGTGAGCCGTCTTCGTTAGTGACGGCGCCTTCTTCTGTTTGTGTGGCTTCGTCGCGGGCGTCGCCATCGTCGTTACGGTTACCTTTACAAACAGAAGGGGGGCAGGGTGGAGTCGTCGCGGCACCGGTTTTGACGACTTCATCGGTTACCGAGCACATGCACTCCGTTGTGCATAGGTCCACTGCTTCGTCCGCAGAGCAGGTGGCCCCGACTTTGCCTTCGATTGCTGACAGTCGCTTCGGCACCTCAGCATTCTCAAGGCCCGAGGAGAGTTCTGCCAGTTTGCTTCGAACTGAGCCAGTTGTTCCGATGCCGGGATCCGTCTCTGATGGCATCCCGACCGATGTTTACCGTTGGGTGGAGGACTCATCCCGTTTGGGTCCTCCGTTTGCATATGTTTACCCCAAGGGTCCGGTGACTTCGGTAGCAACGGACATCTCCTCACAGTTTGCACCGTCTTTGGTCCCTACCTCTTCGACTTTACTCGATAGAGGACGAGGTTCGCGCAGATACCCCTCGGTTGGGGGTACTCTGTGGCCGCAAACTCCGACCGTTCCGCACTTGGCGCAGGAACGACCGTTAGGCTTTCAGGAAACGTTGTTTCGGAGTTGTGTGGAATTTTTGAACGCTTCGCCTCAGTTGGGATCATTGCTTTCGCAGACGGGACCGACGGGTGCGGCTCCCATTCCCCCCCCCCCCCCCCTGGTTTTCCGCCAAAACCAGCAGAAACTGCGTCTCGACAGCAGTTTGACGATGCAGTTAGGGATTGTCGTTCGGTTCCTATTGTTTCCGTCTCGGGAGACGCTGCCCCAGGGGCGTCTCGATTAGGGGGAGGAGTCCATATCGATCTTCGGGATCCAGTGGACAGTGACCTGGCTTCAGAGGAAGCGTCGGTTGGACCGGATTCTGTCGCTGACCCAGCTCTCTCTCACTTCGGTTCGGAAGTAGAGGAGGAGTGCGATTATCCGGCGGTTCTGGCTTTTGTCAGGGACCAGGTCCGACAGGTATGCGGGGACGCTATACCTCAGGTTGAGGCCCAGCCTACATTCAAGGGTGTCTCCTTCGGGAACCGTTCTTTGAATTTGGTCACTCCTCGTGAGGAGTCGGGTTTACCACTTGCACAGGAGGCGCACAGTTCACTTTGTGACATTGATGTGTTGATCACTGGCAGTGATCGTATCCTGGGAGTGGGTGTTGATGAGTACCCAACGGCACTGCCTACGGGGAAAATCCTAACGGGAGCGCGCATTTTTCGTGCCGACTCCTATGAGACGTTGGGGGTGGATTTTCTCGAACATCCGGCGGTCGTTCCCGCTAGTGTCCGAGCCGCTTGTTCCCCATCGCCGCATGTGTCATTGCCAATCGCGGATCTGGAATCGTTCGAACGGCTGGATAAGTCGATGTTCCAGGTTAATAACCATTTAGGTACGTTCCTATTTGGCTTGGATAAGGCTGTCGAGAGCCTTCCCGCGATGGCGAAAGGCTGTTTGGAGGCTGCGTCAAAAGCCTCTAAGCATATCGCTCAGTTATCTGGCCGATTGTTTGCGAACAGTCTTTTGTTACGGCGTGACCATTAGCTGGCGGGTTTGAGTGCGTCAAACGTTGCGAAGACGTTTTTTCGTACACGTTCGGTACGGGAAAATTTACTTTTCGGTCCCGATTTTAATATTGTCCTAGACAAGGATTTGTCGCGACCAGTCCCGAACACTCGACCCTCAACCTCTGGTAAACGTCGGTCCACGTTTTCGGGGTTCAAGCCTCCTCCTGTAAAAAAGGCTGCTTTTTTACAGTCGGCTCAGATCCCTAGGGTTCCTGACACTAGGAGGCAACCAGGTAACAACCCGTCTTCCGCTAAGCGAGGACGCAAACGTCGTACTGCGTTCCGTTCTCAGTCCACCAAAGGCGTTGCGCCTACGGGTGGTAAGCGGTTGGGGTGAGGGTACGTGAACGATCGGCAGTTGCTTTCGGAGGTACCGTTAGCAAACATACCCGTGGGGGGCAGGCTCCGCCATTTCCTTCGAAATTGGTGCAAGCTGCCTGGTCTCGACCCCTGGGTTCTGTCGGTCGTTCGACACGGTTACAAAATACCCTTTTCTTCGAGCCCCCCTCTTACTTCCACTCCGAGAATGCCGCCGTTACCGTCCGCGGATCGGCGCGTTTTAGTGGAGAGTATGATTGCCGAGTTTCTCGACAAAGGGGCCATCCAGAGAGTCAGTCTGGACACTCCGGGATTTTATTCTCATCTTTTCTTCGCCCGGAAGAAAAATGGGGAATGGAGACCAATCCTAAATTTGAAGCCACTGAACGTCTACGTCGATGTTCCTTCCATGAAAATGGAAACGGTTCATTCGGTCCGGAACCTGCTTCAAATTGGGGAGTGGGCTGTGTCGATCGATCTGAAAGACGCATACCTCCATGTCCCGGTGCACAAGGCGTTTTGGAAGTTTCTGCGCTTCCTGTTCGACGGGAAAGCGTACGAGTTTCGTGTGCTTCCATTCGGTTTGGCGACGAGTCCCCATGCTTTTACACGTGTGGTAAAAGCGGTGGTAGGTCATGTTCATTTGTTAGGGGTTCGAATGCATACCTATCTGGACGATTGGTTGATCCCAGCTTCGTCGCAACAGGAGTGTCAGACCAATGTCGGGTTGGTTTTGGACACGATCCTCCAATTGGGTTTTATTCCCAATTGGGTGAAATCGGAGTTAACGCCGGCTCAGATTTTCACATATCTCGGAGTGGTCTTCGATCTTGTGGTAGCGTCGGTTCGTCCCACCGATGCGCGTATCCACAATTTCCAAACGTCGGCGCGACGTTTGATGGGGGAGCAAAGTACTACGGTACGATCTCTCCACGTGGTGTTGGGCCACCTCGAATCTCTGGCCTCATTGATCGTGCGGTTCAGACGATTCAAACGACCACTCCAGTGGCATTTGTCCCCACGGTGGGACGGTCACAATTGGGACACGATAGTGCCTCTGGGCCCATGGTTCACTCATCCGATACAGGAGTGCCTGTCGGACAAGTGCATGTCCCTATCGGTTCCGTTGCACCCCCCTGTTCACGGATGCGTCGCTGCACGGGTACGGGGCGCATCTGTTGGATCAACACATTTCAGGGGTATGGAATCTCTCCGAGAGGAAGCTTCATATCAACTGTTTGGAGATGGAGGCAGTGCATCGTGCCTGTCTTCATTTCCGGTGTGTTCTTCGACACCGTCGAATTCTGTTGAGATGCGACAATACGTCGGTAGTGGCATATCTCAATCGTTGGGGTGGAACCAAATCGGAGACTTTGGGTCGCAAAGCTCTTGCGATTTTGGAATTCTGCGACCAACTAGGGACCACTCTGTGGGCGAAACACATTCCTTCATCGGTGAATGTGTTAGCAGATGCCCTCAGTTGACATACCCCTGTTCAGACGGAGTGGATGTTGAACAAAGGGGTGGTCGCAGCGGTTCTTCGGGTGTGGGGCAGTCCACAGGTGGACATGTTTGCCACATGGTTGAACAACCAATTGCCGGTGTTCGTGTCCCCGGTACCGGACACATTGGCGTTGGAGTACGACGCGTTAAGTATGGATTGGACGGGACTGGATTTTTATGCCTTCCCTCCTCCTGTCTTACTCGGCAAGGTGTTGACCAAAGTGGTCCAAGAACCTTGTCACGTGACGTTGATAGCTCCTCTGTGGGTGGCGCAGCCCTGGTTTCCACAGCTCCTGTCACTGTTAGTGGCAGTCCCATTCCGATTACCAGTGTTGTCCGATCTACTCAGCCAGCGACTGAGTCAGACGGTGTGGCATCCGAAGCCGGAGGTCTTCCGGTTTCACGCGTGGAGGTTATCAGGGCTTCCTTGCGACGCAGAGGTTTTTCGACAAGAATTGCGCATCTCGTCTCTTCAGCAAAGCGCAATTCTACCGAGTCGGTTTATCAGTGTCACTGGCGTATGTGGGTTCGTTGGGCGAACGCACGGGATTTCGATCCCTTATCGCCTACTGTCAACGATTTAGCGGAGTACTTTCTGGCGTTGGTCCAAGAAAGGAAACTTAAAGTCACGACAGTGAAAAGTCACAGAGCTGCGATTTTCACTACTCTTAAACAGTGTGGATGTCGTGACTTTTCTACCAACTTGGTGTTGCATGATTTACTTAAATCATTACAATCCACGGTTGAACGACCTTCCATTATTCCGAAATGGAATGTCTTTCTGGTGTTGCATGCTCTTAAGGGTGCGCCTTATGAGCCGTTGAGGTTTGCTAGTCTTCGTGCCTTGACATGGAAGACTCTGTTTCTGGTTTCACTGGCAGCTTGTCGTCGGATCAGTGAGATACATGCTTTTTTGCATGATTTGGTTGATTACAATTCGGACGGGTCTGTCACTTTACGTACCGACCCTATCTTTGTTGCTAAAAACCAGTCTCCAGGGGAAGAGTTTCCACCTACTGTCATTCACAGTTTATCTCGTACACTGTCATCTGATAACTCGGATAGACTTCTTTGCCCGGTGAGAGCATTGAAGTATTATTTGCAGCGTACGAAAAACCGGCGGCAGGGTAAAAAGAGATTGTTTATTTCTTATACCATTAGGCCGGGTGATGTCACAAAAAATGCTTTGTCTCGATGGATAGCAGCTACCATCAAGCTAGCATATGAGATGGCGGGTGATCATGTGTTACAGAATTTCTCTGTTAAACCACATGAGATCCGAGCCATTTCTGCTTCCCTGAATTTTCATGACTCTTTAGATATTATAAAGGTCATGAATGCAGGGGTTTGGAAAGGACGGCACACTTTTGACCGTTTCTATTTCCGGGATATGGCGGTTGGTCCTGACGGTACGCGTAGGATCCAGACAGTCATTGCGGCTCAACACGTCGTGTCTGTGCGCAGGGCAACGGAAAGGGGTCGACCTCTTTTCCGTCCGACTGCCATCGATTCACGCTTCGGACATGTTTAACACTCCACCCTTTTCTGAGGGATGGGGTTTTTTGTAGTGCTGTCTACCATTTCCTCTCCCTGGGGAGATGTTTTTCCTCCCTTTCATGGGGATGAGTTTTTCTTTTGGGAAGCCCCTTTTTATTCCCAAAAGTTTTTTGACTCCTTGTTACCGTATGTCGTGGTTCGTCCTATCTCACATGGATCAACACGTGACCTCCCTAGATCCAGTCGACCACGGGTCACTACCCCCGGGCAGGACCGCTACATCCGGGTACGCCACCTTCGGGAACGATTGACTACTGCCACCTCCACAGCCGCAGCAATACCAGGTTTGCGCAGGATATCCGACCAGACCGTACGGAACCGCCAACGTGAGGTAGGAATTCGTGCCAGACGTCCAGTTCGAGGTGTCATCTTAACACCACAACACCGTCGACTCCGACTGCAGTGGTGCCAGATTCATCGACAATGGCCTCAACTGCGATGGAGACAGGTGTGGTTCAGTGACGAGTCCCGATTTCTGCTCCGACGTCATGATGGAAGATGTCGCGTGTATAGGCGTCGTGGTGAACGTTATGCGGCAAACTGCGTGCAGGAAGTGGACAGATTCGGCGGGGGTAGTGTCATGGTGTGGGCAGCCATCTCACACACTGGCAGAACTGACCTGGTCCACGTGCAGGGCAACCTGAATGCACAGGGCTACATTGACCAGATCCTCCGGCCACACATCGTTCCAGTTATGGCCAACGCCAACGCAGTGTTCCAACATGACAACGCCAGGCCTCACACAGCACGTCTCACAACGGCTTTCCTACAGAACAACAACATTAATGTCCTTCCTTGGCCATCGATATCACCGGATTTGAACCCAATTGAGAATCTATGGGACGAGTTGGACCGACGCCTCCGACAGCGACAACCACAGTCCCAGACCCTGCCCGAGCTGGCAGCAGCCTTGCAGGCCGAGTGGGCCACCATCCCCCGGGACGTCATCCGTACTCTGGTTGCTTCAATGGGCAGGCGGTGCCAGGCAATTGTCAACACACGCGGAGGCCACACCCGGTATTGACTCCTGATGACCTTGACCTTGGTGGTGTGTCCTATCACTTACTCACAATGGACTAGAGTGAATTGTGAACAATCCTGCAACATTTGGTAATTATCGGACTCACCATTCAATAATTAAATCAATTCTCCAAATGTTACGACAATGTGGTTTTGTGTTTCTTCTTTTGAAGAGTATATATACGCACGCACGCACGCACGCACGCACAAAAAGTTTGTATTTAATTATGAAATACAAGCCCCGTATTTTTTTTTTCGTTCTAGGCTTGGTACCCTCCACTGGCGTAGGCAGGATTTTATATTGGGATTGGGGAGAGGGCCCACACTATATATATACATGTGTATGTATGATTATATAAAAGTTAATACTTTAAAAAAGTTTGATGGGTGAGGGGGTGAGGGGCTGTTCCCGTGGGGCCCCTCCCTAGGCCACTGCAGGGACGGCGCATGGCCGTAACACTTTTCAAACAAACACTTTTGTGGGTTATATTTGTTGTATCTGTGAAAATGTCCTTCTCAATTGAATTTGAAAGAAAGAATATGGCAATCTCGAACCGTACCACTATATTTTACACTTCCGCCCCTGCTCTGATACCCTCCCCCCCCCCCCCCCCCCCCCCCCCCCCCCCCCCCCCCCCCCCCCCCCCCCTTTTGAGCTCTAGTTTAGCTCGTGCTCGTCGTGGTTTCTTGTTTCCTGCATCATGCGCAATCGTAGAACATGTGCCGGTGGGGATACAAGCTTGGAATAGATATGTTTAAAACATTTTAAATAAATTAGGTGTCATATTTACCCCTGCGTGTGTTGTAATCTCACCGTGGTGCAGGGGTGTAACATTCTCTTTGAGAATGGCCAATACAGCACAAAATTGAAGTTTTGAGTAAAATTCAGTATCCGTAAAATTCTGTGATATTTGTGTTTTTGCACAGTTCTTTACACTGTTTTTGTTTACGTCTTGAATTTTTATATTGATGTTGATCATCACTTTATTTATTTGCATTACCATAGTTTGACACCCAATAGCCGATGTATTTTTCGTGCTGGGATGTCGTTAAACATTCATTCATTCATTCATTCATTCGTGTCATATTTATCGACCACCTTATATAATTGTAATCCCCAGGGATGAAGTGGTCACTGCAGATCCTAACCCATCGTGATGGTCTTTCCATTACGCGCGGGTTCTGTTTAAGAACCACTTCTATGCAAACCCTGTGATTGTCGGTTTGTTTACAGTTCGGAAAAACTGATGTTTTGATACATCCAAACACTAAACAATGGTTCACCATATTTTACATTTGAAAACTATCTCCAAAAGTCCAGATACCGACTCCAAACCCTGAGTGAGTGCTCCGCAAGGCTCAGTGGGTAGGTGCAAACCACTTGCACCGACCAGTGATCCATAACTGGTTCAACAAAGGCCATGGTTTGTGCTATCCTGCCTGTGTGAAGCGCAAATAAAAGATCCCTTGCTGCCAATCGGAAAGAGTAGCCCACGAAGTGGCGACAGCGGGTTTCCTCACCAAATCTGTGTGGTCCTTAACCACATGTCTGACGCCATATAAACGTAAATAAAATGTGTTGAGTGCGTCGTTAAATAAAACATTTCTTTCTTTTCTCTTTCGTTACTAAAGTATGCGATGCACATAGTTAACTAACTACGAATGTTCATGTAAGAAGACTCGGCGTAGTGCTTATAGCAATGTGTCGTGCATCCGACGTCTGAAAACACCTCTTTACAACGACATTACATAATCACAGATACCGTAGCATATTGGCAGTACACACACAACCACTTAGATTCCTTGTCTATTAGTGTTAAAGTTAGAATGATTACATACTGGGCAAATGTTGTTAATAGTAGAAAATCTAAATTGTCTGGTATATTATACATGTTGGCATCATATA
The DNA here is from genome assembly GCF_016097555.1 of Gigantopelta aegis. Taxonomy (NCBI): domain Eukaryota; kingdom Metazoa; phylum Mollusca; class Gastropoda; order Neomphalida; family Peltospiridae; genus Gigantopelta; species Gigantopelta aegis. Next base: position 23,567,435 of record NC_054709.1, read on the forward strand.
ACCATAACGTTAATGCTATACCATGTACTTGGTTATCCTTTATAAAACGTATATTAGATGAATGTGGTTTATGCAATATATATTCATGTACACAGGTGGATGTTTTGTGGTTAAAACATGCAGTTAAACGACTACTATGTGACCAGTACTTACAAAAATGGAATAGTGATAAATTTGACACATCAAAAGGTATTAACTACAGAATATTAAAGCATTAGAAAATTATTTGTTGAAACTCTCAACAAGAAATGCTAGAATTCTTTGTAAATTTAGAACTGGTAATGTCAGACTTCCTATTGAAACCGGTAGATGGTTTAATATTGAGAGAGAAAACAGAATATGTCACTTGTGCAACACTGATGTTGGTGATGTGTTTCGCTACATTTTTTAATGTACGTCTTTATCTACTGAGCGAAATGTGTATATACCTAGTTACTATACCAATAGAGCAAGTGCAATTACCTTTTACCAGTTATTTTCTACAACTAAAAAATCACTTTTGTGTAAACTATGTAAATATTTGCAAATTGTCATTGAGAGGGTCAGTCTTCCGGGTTAATATTACTTAAATATTATGTCCATTACCACTACAGAAAACACTTTGTAACTTATTTTGTTTATATTTTCTCCATACTGCACTCGGTACAGTTTATGAGAATAAAATTCTTGTCTTGTCTTGATCTTGATCTCGTAGTGAGCCGACTGTGTCACATGCTGTCCGAGCTACCGATGTCTGCCAAATCTGTAGACATTAATTGCTTTTGCAAATAAGCCTTTAGTTAATCAATTAAAGGATTAACTTCGAACAATAAAATCTTCTATTTTCATATTTTGTAAACGAAACACGTACCAATCGTAGATGTCAGTAACCGAGTAATGATTATACTGCCGATGAATGCGCCTTGTTTAATATATTTAATGATGTTTTTTAAAAACATATTTAATGTATGTACGTGTATTTGTTGTTTTTAATAATAATTGCAATACATTAATTATTTAAATGCTATCCAGTCATCAGTTAATATTAATTAGTATTTTTTCTAAAAAATATTTTTCCTACATTTATTTTTGTAACATATTTAAATGTATCGTGTTGAGGTGTATCTGTGTGCCAAATATGAACAATGTACACCTCGGCATTAACATTCGGGCTTTGTTTTTGTCACCGGGCGACGTCCGGGCTCCGTGCTGCAAATAGGCTGACCACATTTGGCTCGACGGATCATCGTCGGTGTACTACGGTTCAAACTGATAGGAAAGTACCCCTAACGGATGTTCTCCTTCTTCCCCTCACCAATCGAGGTAGCATTAGAATAAATAGACAAATGCGACAAGTCCGAAATGTCCAAACTGACGGCTGATAAGAATGAGCTATTTTCCGAAGAATCATTACATGATGTCGCCATGCTAACCTAATAACGAATGAGGAATGAGTGGAATTAACCTGATGCTACGTCACAGGTCAGATGCGGGTCAAATCGACTGGATCAGTCGAGCGTTTTACAAAAAGTCGCTTTATTAATAATTGGGGTGGTATTTTTGTTTTTATGGTTAATAATGTAATCTTTATGTATTTTTTTATATATATACTGTGTATTAATAATGCGCCATGATTGTGGACCTTTACGGCCGTTTGGGTGCACAGCTTATACACGAGATGGGTTGCATCCCGTCAAGAAAACCCCTAGATTGACAGTCATTAGACGTTGAATGCCTATCGAGCTAACTATATACAGACGAATGGTCTGTTATTGGGCACGAATTGTATAGGGGAAACAATCTAAACTATCTTTCTTATTATATAGAGCAATGTTATTAGACCATCTTAGCAATAATACCAATTATAACTGGATCACTACAGTAAAAAATATCCTGAATAATAGGAATGAGCGATGTCTGGCTTTCCCAATCTTTTGTATCAGTTAAGGTCCTCTCTCAACAAATAAAAAATAGACAATATTACCAATATTTACAAACATGGAGTAACGAAATAGAACTCTCATCGAAAGGCACTACATACAGATATTACAAAGGACACCTCAGTCTAGAAAAATATTTTACTATTATCCCTGAAAAGATGTGGACAATTATTTTGAAATTCAGATTATCTAATCACTATTTGCCTATTGAAACTGGACGCTGGAATAACATACCTAAGAAAGACAGGCTATGTAACCTATGTGATGAAATAGACATTGGTGACGAATACCATTATATTTTCGTTTGTAAATATTTTCATGATTCCAGGGTCCAGTTTCTACATCCATATTATTATACACGACCAAATACTTTCAAATTCAAACAACTCATGAACAGTAAACGAATCAGTGTATTAAAGAATTTATCAAAATTAATAAATGTTATTACTAATATCTTTAAACGCTCAAAATGCACCCAAACTAACAGTATTTAAGGATTGTACTGTTTATACTGGAAAATAACTTATTTACTGCATATATTGTCAACTACCATCTTGTCGTGTGTATATTGTGAAGTGAATGTGTGTACATATATACATTTATATTGTAAATCCCAAATTCTTCATGTATATATATATATATATATATATGTTCCTTTATATTATGTAGCCCTCCTATGCCGTTGCTGAACGGCCAGGGTGTAAATAAATTCTGTTCTGTTCTGTTCTGAAGGTGTAGTGCGGTGCTGAAATACAGATCTTGAGAAGCCGGATCCGCCTGAACGAGAGAGAGTATCAGACGAATAGATAGATAGATAGATAGATAAGTAGTTTGACGTGCCCATATACCACTAGGGTTTTGAACACGCCCATCCAGAGTCCGACCTCCGATAAGATCGGTGGCCTGACTCGGGATGGGGGAGGGGGGGGGGGGGGGGAGAGATAGAGTTGAAAATGGGCAGAATTTTGAAATAGCAATTAGTAAAAAAAAGTTAATAGATTTTTTTTTTTTTTAAATTAAATAAAAAGTTACAAGCCAAAAATAAAAAGAATTGACTGCTCGGCCGAATATTTATATAATTTGGAGCATTTTAGGACAGTCCAAAAATAAATAAGATAAAGAAGAGTGGATCGGACTATTTAATAATATTAAAAAAATAAGTAATTTCGACATAAATTTTTTTACGGAGGTCTAAAAGTTTAAAGTCCGATCTATATGGTCCGGGCCAGGGGGTGGGAGGGAGGGGAGTTTAAGGTGGGCGGAATTTGGAATACAAATTTAGTAGTTAGGTCAAGGGACCTAAAGCCAAAAGGAGCTGCTACATTCTACTCATGTCTGGATAAAATTTAAAATCCAAAAAAGAATATTAGTGTGATCAGAAAGAAAAAACGTTGTTAGGGTGATTTGAGTAATTTAGACGGGCTGCCAAAGTAAAGTGTGTCTGACTGTTTACAAAAAAATAAACATAACATTTTAAACCACGGCCAAAAGATTTAAAGTCCAACTAAGCCCCAAAAAGGAGGTTCCTGTCCTAGGAGAGGTTTGGCAGAACTCATGGCGAGATGTTGGGGTGACCGGCCCGGAACCTCGGTTAGAAGTGAGGCAAGTCAATGTAGCACTCTCCCCGAAGTAAGGCTGGCTAATCTTTCGGAAGTATCAGCCTGATAATCCGATGGACGTTTAGATTATCCATGTCTGATTTCAGCAGTCCTTGCCGATACACCCCGTTCCGCTCAAACGTCAAGTAGAAGGTGCGACTATTCTCGATGTACTGGAACTTGTACCGCCCCTGACCAGATGGTGTTGGTCTCCAACTCTTGGGGATGAAGGGGCCTGGCATTTGGGAGGTAGCAGTGAACTCCCCCTTGACCCACTCGCGGTACCGTCCAGGAGGCTTGTCGCAGGCGATTTGCCAAGTAGTAGGTTGGGTGTCAGACACCGACACTTTCCTCTTCTTGGCGTCCCGCTCTGCACCAGCTGTCGCAACAAAACGTGGAGAAGCCGGTGGGCTGGCTGGAGCTGACGACACTTTGACATGTCCTGTCTCATATCGGCGCTGCAGGGGGAGGAACCGCCACTGCCAGTTGAGCTGACAGCTTAGCCCCCTCCCCCCCCCCTTTGCCGCTCCTGGCGTCTGCTGCGTCCGAGTAGTGGGGGGCGGCGAAGCAGAAGGGACCGCCGCCGGCAGTTGAGCTGCCGGTTTTGCCCCCCCCCTGAACCGCCCCTGCCGGTCTCGACTTCTTCTATGAAGCAGGAGGGACCGCCCCTGACGATTGAGCCGCCGGGTTTGGTCCCCTGTGAGCCGCCTTGGGATGCCTTCTTCTCCTACTGCTCGAGCTCTTCGGTCTATTGTCATCGTAATACAAGGTGACAATAGCTGAACTCCAGTTGTGTTCAACGCGATACTTGGCCAAAGGACCAAGCTCGCGCAACACAGCCCCAAGGGTGGGGGAGGGGAGAGAAACCTCGACGTTCGCTGAACACAACCGCATTCTTCGCTGTCTCGAGTAGGAATGTATCAGACGAAAGGCTTACCTTAGCTTAGTAACTAGTTTAACGTATCCATATACCACTAGGGTTTCGAACACGCCTATTCCGAGTCCGGCCTCCGATAGGATTGGGGGTCTGACTCGGGACAGGAATAACCTATCAAATACGGCCATTTAGAAATTTTGAATATTAACACAAAAAGTATAAAAGAGGGGAACATTTGGGTTAATAAATTTTGACTGCGCCCTTAAAGAGAAATATTAACATTCCTAACCTATATTAATTATTAATATAATATAATTTTGGCGCAAATTTAGAAGGGTTGGTCTAAAACAATCTAATTAAAATTAGCTCCTCTATTACATGTGGATCTAACAGCAGCCAGTTGGAGCTCATGTCCACTAATCAAAACCTTACTTGCAGAATCATGCCAGTGATTTGAAAATAATTTGAAAACATTCCGAATTATCCTGAGCGTATACGATATGTTTTGTGTGAATTACAAATGCCTTATTTAGACCAGTAGAACTAATTTTAATCAGATTGCTAACAGCACTGCGTAGACTACTGTGTCCAGGTAACATTTCGTCTGTAAATAATAATTTAAATATTGACCATGTCATGTCATGTCATAGGGTTTTACATGCACATTCAGAACAAGCTGTTGTAGCGCACGCCTGTCGTGGGTACAAGAGCCGGCCTTGGCCGGTTCCTCCGTCCATGACAGGAAAGGTGGGGGGGGGGGGGGGAGAGGAGGGACTGCCTGCACTGGCAGGTGCAAGGGAGCACCAGCAGCCTGATCAAATCGGTAGCAGGCGGGTGGGGGTGGTAGTGGTGCTATGGAATTTGAATGGAGCCGTTAAATGCCGAAGAGAAAAGGCTGCGCAATTTTGATTGAGGGAATTTGGCGCAATTTTGAACGGTCGACCATTCATTCATTCATTTCAACTTATTTTCGTGCTTATATCCAATTAAGGTTCAAGCACGCTGTCCTGGGCACACACCTCAGCTATCTGGGCTGTCTGTCCAGGACTGGGTTAGTTGTTAGTTGGTTAGTGGTTAGTGAGAGAGAAGAGGGTGTAGTGGCCTTACACCTACCCATTGAGCCCTTAAGAACTCGCTCTGGGTTGGAGCCGGTACCGGGCTGCGAACCCTGTACCTACCAGCCTGTAGTCCGATGGCTTAACCACTGCTCCACCGAGGCCGGTTTTGACCAATCACACTTCGCCTTTTATAACGTTATTTGGGAGCATACAAATTCTAAAAATATCGGGCGAGTCTATTTTAGTGGTCGCAGTACAGCGAACCATACCAATACGTACGGGATTGGTTATCAGGCTTCAATTTTACATTACAACTTATTTATTTATTTAAAATAAATTTAAGGATTGTCTGTTGTTTCTTTTACGTTCATCGGGGTATGAACAAAAAAAAATCATCCGCAAACTGTGAATCAGCGAAGCCGTTCTCACATAAGTTTGCGGATGATGTTTTTTGTTCATACCCAGATGAACGTAAAAGAAATAACAGACAATACTTATAATTAAATTTGAATGATACATGCTAATAATAAAACTAAAACGTCATACTTTATTTTGAATTATTTTTTATCCATAAACAATAACGCTCATTAAGACAACTTGCCCATATAAAATGACGTCATCACATATGACGTTCCCTGATGACGTAATTTTTACGTTCATCGAAAAATTAACAAACTCTCGGTGCTACGTCTGGACCAATCGGATGACGTTACGTTGTAATGAATGTAACAGAAATTTAATTATTTGGTTTTGAAGTACCCAGCAGTACCGTGCATCCGTGGCATTTGTTGAACCTATATTCAAATGAAATCATAAAATTAGTTTTGTGTGTTGGTCTCAACAATATTTTAATAACATTTTGCAGTCATGGCCCAAGGTATATGAATGGTGTATACTATGTAATAAGTTCATGTTCTTTTATTTAACACACAGTCTACGTGTTTGGCATGCATGTAAGTTTACAATATATTACTTTATAAACTGTTAACTAATTTCACATATCAATATCTGTGTTAGCCCTATATCGAAGTTATTAATGGTCAAACTGCGTAAACTTTCAAAGTCACTCCGAGTTGCCCATTTAATAAAGCTAATTAGGGGGTAACTATGTTATATTTGACCATTTGCGGTCGTTAATGTTGGCTTTACTGTCGCATGTTGAGTGTTACTGGCGAAGCAAAAACAACGCATCGTTAACAAAAACCTGGTTACTACTATCGTGTTTCATTTCTTGCGCCATGTAAAATAATTATATTGCAAACAGTTAAATTATACGTTTTCAAGTATATTACAACTGTTGCTTCTAAGTTCTTGTATATATTTTATTGGCTTAATAAGTTAAAGTTTGTTTTGTTTAACGACACCAATAGAGCACTGATATATTAACCATCGGCTATTGCATGTCAAACGTTTCTTAATTCTGACAGTCTTAGAATGGAAACCCGCTACATTTTTCCATTAATAGCAAGAGAGATTTTATATGCCATCGATATGTTAGACCCATTGTGTTATCAATTAACCTAAATGGATACACTGTAATGAAGAAGATGATGATGATGATTATGATGATGATCCTGATTTTTTTTTTCTTACACACCCTTTGGCGTTATTTTTTGTTACACATGGTTGTTTACACACTACGTGTGTTGCCAAATTCAAGACATACAACTGGCTGCTCCTAGGTGATGACCAGGTCACCAATGCCATACATCCAATGAAAAACTACACGATGGAAATCGATTAGACTGTAACGTATAGTTAACCTGACATTCATGTGTCTGTGACGCGTAAGTCAGCTACAAGTGCAACGGCAGTAAATAACTTTTAGTCGAAAAAGGTGTTAAAATTTGCTTAAAACCTGTTTTTTCATGATATGTAAGAAATAGAATAATACATTCGTGTCGGGTAGATACCATTTATCTCACAACTCGTTGTTTAAAAACGTATCAAACTCGCTTTCGCTCGTTAGATATATTTTAAAACAACTCGTGAGATAAATTGTATTTAACGGCCAGTCATGTATTATTTTCTATGTAATGCACTTTTTAAAGGTTGGATAGGTTCCATTAGACACTATTGTAAAATAATACTTTTCAATATTTTATGCCATTGGACATTGTTTTTATGTTTTATATATATGATTATGAATATTGTTTGATATCCATCTTGTCTAGGAGAGCACTGTATAGGCTCTGCCTGTTGTGCAATCCTTTTGATTCTTTTTTGATATATCAATAAAATATATCAAAACAAAATCCTTTTCAATATATATTTATAAAGGGATGAATGTTTGACAGGTGTATCTAGATGTATCACACTAGTTTGTAAAATATATTAGTCATCAATAATACCCACCTGATTACTCGAAGGTTATAGTGAGATCAGTTCAGCAACATTGGTCTTGTTTAATGACTGCCGACCGTGTCCTTGAATTGGTGTTCTCAGTAATATATCTGAAATAGCATGTTTACAGCTGTATTGTTGTATAATTGGTAAAAGACCACATTTATTATATATTTGCACAAATATATTTTCGGCTTTCGGTTTTGCTTAGTGTGTCACTTTTTGAACAAAGAAAGAATAGGTGGGGAAAAAGGAGAGGGAAAATCACAGTATGAAATGTGTACAACAGCTTAGAAAAAACCTGGTTACCAGTGCTGAAGCTCTTTTGTTGCACTGATTGAGACATCTTGCAAAGATCTGAAATGAGACTAACATTTGTTGTGTAGATTGGAGAAAGCAAATATCAAAACATTAAAAAACAAACCCAATAACACATACTAAGAAAAGATGGTAGGGCCTATCCATAGTTAACACAACCATAGCGCAAACAGGTTGTAATTTCGTATACTTTAGTTTAAGTTAGTTACCGGTAGGTTTATTTAGGGTGGTGGTGGTTTGGGTTCGGTGTTAACCGTCCTAGTATTAAGATGTTTAGTGTTGGACGTGTTCGTGTTCAAACTGTTAGTGTTATCAGTGTAATTGTTAGTATTAAAGGTTAAAAGTATTATTGTTAGCAGTGTTAAGAATATTATTATTAGCATAAAGTGTTAAGAATGTTAGTATAAAGGTTAGGTGTTGGTGTAAGTGTAGGTGTAGGTGTCAGTATCAGTGTCAGTGTCAGTTTAGGTGTTGGTATTAGTGTTAGTGTTAGTTTAGGTGTTAGTGTCAGTGTAGGTGTTAGTGTCAGTGTAGGTGTAGGTGTTAGTGTTAGTGTAGGTGTCAGTGTCAGTGTTAGTGTTAGTTTAGGTGTTGGTATTAGTGTTAGTGTTAGTTTAGGTGTTAGTGTTGGTGTAGGTGTCCGTGTCCGTGTCCGTGTCCGTGTCCGTGTTAGTGTTAGTGTTGGTGTTAGTTTAGGTGCTAGTGTTAGTGTTAGTGTTAGTGCAAGTTTGGGTTAGTGTTAAGTGTTAGGTGTTAGGTGTCGGTGTCGGTGTCGGTGTTAGGTGTTAGGTGTTAGGTGTCGGTGTCGGTGTCGGTGTTAGGTGTTAGGTCTCGGTCTCGGTCTCGGTGTCGGTGTCGGTGTTAGGTGTCGGTGTTAGGTGTTAGGTCTCGGTCTCGGTGTCGGTGTCGGTGTTAGGTGTCGGTCTCGGTGTCGGTATCGGTATCGGTGTTAGGTGTTAGGTGTCGGTGTCGATCTCGGTGTCGGTGTTAGGTGTTAGGTGTCGGTGTCGGTGTCGATCTCGGTGTCGGTGTTAGGTGTTAGGTGTCGGTGTCGATCTCGGTGTCGGTGTTAGGTGTTAGGTGTCGGTGTCGGTGTCGATCTCGGTGTCGGTGTCGGTGTTAGGTGTCGGTGTCGGTCTCGGTCTCGGTCTCGGTGTCGGTGTCAGTGTTAGTTTAGGTGTTGGTATTAGTGTTAGTTTAGGTGTAGGTGTTAGTGTAGGTGTTAGTGTAGGTGTCAGTGTCAGTATCAGTGTCACTGTTAGTGTTAGTGCAAGTTTGGTTTAGTGTTAGTGTTGGTGTTGGTGTTGGTGTTAGTTTAGGTGCTAGTGTTAGTGTTAGTGCTAAGTTTGTTTTAGTGTTAGTGTTAGTGTTAATGTTAGTGTTAAGTTTGGTTTAGTGTTAAGTGTTTAAAATAAGAAATGAGACGTTCTCTATAAATTGTATATTAATAAAACAATATCAACTTTTACTTGGTATTAAAACTAAAACTAAAAATCAAATTATCTAATCATAAATTGTAAACAAATATATGTATAAATGAAATGTATAAATAAAAAGTAAACAATAGCTTCCTGTTAAATATTGATAAAAATACTATTGAGAGAGAAATAGGATACTTCTAGAGAGAATGTCTTAGATGGATCGTCAAAATGCTAGGAAAAGTACATGACCAACAATGAATGACCAACAAAGAACTATCTGAAAGCAGCACCAATAATGTTACCATGGAATGACACCATGGAATGAACCTGGCTAATGCATGGACTAGCTAGACTATATTTAGTGAAGTATAACAATGTGAGGGAAGAAGACTGGTAATAACCTAACAAGGACATGGTCATTAAGTATTAAGCATAGTGTCTTATTACTATGATTTACTTTGGAAAATACCTAGTAGGTGTAAAATATATATTTCTAAATGCTTCGTATGGATTATTATGACAGGAGTATCCTATGTTTGTAGATCAGTGCCCACAGTTTAAAAACCTAACTGGCAACTTCCCCTCTAATCCAGAACTAACGTAACGTTTTGCCGTGGGATTATACTACATTTAAAATGGTTGGTTTATCAACATATCAGCATATTATGAGGCTCTTTGATATTTACTTCGTTATGCAAATGGTCTTGGGATACAATCGTCTGTATTAAGATTTTTAAAAAAGGATTAATTTACAGCAAGAATGGAAAATACTACGGCATTTAATATGCCAGTCGTGAAGCACTTCATTGCGTAAACTGTCAGAGTTTTAACCCATTACGTTCTGTCAATAATAACTCATAAACACGTGCGTCAAAGCAATAATGAATTCAGGATCGTTAATTTAAACATAGAGCAAACTTATGGTAGAACAATTAGAACTACTTATATTAGATGTTAAAGGGATATACCCTAGTTTTTAAACACTAACGCATATTTTTGACTATTATAACCGTTTTTGATAACTTAAATTTTATTGTTTAGATTATCAATTCCGTACATTCGAAGTCTTATTGGTCATCCTGGTGTTTTTAATATCACAAAATGCATTTCTCATATTTTTAAAAACGCACGTGCGTCTGAGAAGTAACACTTATGGTGTCGAGTTTTAGTCTATTTTTAGAGGGTATTTCACCATTTCAAAGTCACAGACTCATGTTTCACTCAATTGTAACTTTATCCAAATGTGTTATAGGTTTGTAGATTAACTAAACTTAGTGTTAATTTTCACGGGTTGAAACTAGGGTATGTCCCTTTAAGCGTGTAACTAAAATGCTGTCTTTGCAAAGTAAAGGAATAAGTCCGCAACAGGCACATCAGTTATTGTTACCAATTCGAATCTAAGGATCAAACGTTTGTTTATATGCATTTTACCCCCATGGACTTAGCACATGACCTCTAATATACTAATTGTAGAGCGTTGGTTTTGAGAAAGCATGCCTGGCCTGTTTGGAAGGACGAGGGATTATTTAAGATTCCTTTGGTTTTGGAATAATTAACACGTTCTAATGTTGATTCACAGCAATTTCATCTGACTAGCAGGTTGAGAAGAAATGGTTTTGCTTCATTTCAGAACAAATATTTGTGCAAATTTTAAGGTTTTGAAAGCCTTATTAGTGCAGTCTAAAATATGGGTACGTTTTGCTTGTTGGTTTAGGGAGAACAAATCTGAATTCCTCTTGTGTTGGATGTTGTGGTCTTGTTATTGCTAGTTATTTATTAAGTGAGTTATAAAGTCCAACGAGCGTACCTCTGAACAAACATCTGCATTTTGAAAAGTGAACTAGGGACATGTTTCTGTTTAACACACAAAACAAAGACAGTAACACCACTGCTACAATCAAAATTTTGGGTGTTTTTCTACACTTTTATTTTAGTCTTGCATGTATAGACCCAAGTGAAAGCTCAAAAGAGAGGGAAGGCTTGTATCCAATACAGTACAAAATATTCCCCGCCTTGGTTGTGTGTGCAAACAATAATGTTTGATTTGGTTTTAAAATCAATTAATATTTCAAATAAATATCGTCTTTGTTTTTCCAAAAAATATTTACTTAGTACAAATGTATTCCTAAATCTGTTATTTTCAGGACATTTATTTTTATTTTTTATTTTTTGTTTTTATTACCGAGAAACAAAAACACATTCTGATTTACACATATACTCTGTCAAAAAAGAAACGAAAATTTCGTTATTTATGATCGTATCACAGTCAAATTTGACATGAGTATGTGACAATGTTCTTGCTATAGATTGACGGCAGAGGAGGTATATGTGCAGCAGTGTTCGTTGCTGTGGCAGTTCGGTGACGCAAGTCCAGAACCCGGATGTAGCGATCTTGGTGCTGCAGTTGTTATGCGAGGTCTTCCACTTCTGGGCCGGTCTTCAGCTTATTGAAACTGCTGGTACCTGTCCCAGAGACGTGAAATGGTGCTCTGATGGACATTCACGTGGCGTGCGACTGCTAACTGCGATTCACCTAACTGAAGGCGGCCTATTGCAATGTTTCGATTCGGCAGGTTTAGTCTTTGCATCTTGTAACTCGTCTACGTCGAAATGGAAATGAGGCATCATTGCGAGCATTGCAGCTTTAAATACCCATCACTACCCCGATCTTTTTCCCGAGTTTCACGTGCATTTGCCAAAATCAATTCACACCGATTTCCTGCAATTGTCGCACAATGTGCCACAATGTGCGTTAAATTTTGTTTTAGGGTGCATTGGAGCATGCTGTCCCATTCCAGGAACATTAACAAACATGGTCATTTAGCAACATTGTACAAAAATCCCGATATTTTGTAAAATCAAACACTTTTCTTCTTTCCCTATCACCCATGCATTTCTTTTTATTTGCTTTTATGTAAATGGTTACGTCTCAAATTTAGTTAACACCTATCATCATCTTCTTTACAAAGTGGTTTCTTGTTTTGATATGGGGAATTAAAATCATGTTTTTATTATTTTTCAGCAAGGTGTTGCTTGTTTGAAATATGTTAAATCCGAAGCTTAGTGCAGTGAATTTAATATAAATAAACTTAAATATGAAAGCAATCACAAAATAAGATATTAATTATGTAGTTAAATTCCAAAATTAGTTTAATAGCAGAAATAATGTTTCATTGATTGGAGTTTGAATTTTTATCTAATGACTATATAGTTAATTGAAGTATTAGTAACTAGTGAACGAGATGTATTATTAGTAAAAACCGATAGAAAGCTGCCTCTCCATGGTAGGGCCCAACGTGGAGCGCCAGCTGGACAACCGGCATTTAGTTATAATGATAATTCCAAGGGTTACTTTACATTCATTTTCAAAATATCTTTCCTTTGGCAAACATACATTCATAAAATGTCTTATTTAGTCATTACATCATATTTAATTATACTTATTAAATAAACAGTACGGAATTACGAATTTGACATACCCAAAACAAAAATTATTTTATGTAATAATCACTAGGTGATATGAATTATTAAATGTAGATGTCATATTTTTTTAACCCATCACAAAACAATGAAATCACGTTACAAATAGAATAGATGACAAGAGAGAACATGTGTTAATTAAAGGTGACAGGAAACCATTAAAGTAAAGATCGGATGGACTAACATAGAAAAAACGATCAGGATCTTATTAAATATGCATAGTACTGTGAAAGCAGGTACTTCTTTATGAATCTACAAACCTACCTTCTTGATTAGACTATTTATATTTGTACATCGAGCGTGCTCTTTGTTGACTTGCTGTTTATGGAAGCTCGAATTATGAACATAAGTATTTACTCGTTTTCATGTAAAATTTGAACATTTTGTTTGCTCACTGAACTAATCTTTACCTTTTATTATTACCTGCAGATTGATTATTTGGAAATGTTCTAATACAGTTAGAAGTAGTCACACACAGTTCATCACGCGGTCATACACTGGTATAGAAAGACAACCGCAGTGTACTTAAATGTATTATGCGGCCATGCACTGGTATGCACTGACAACCGCAGTGTATCCAAACGTAATGTGCGGTCATGCACGGGCATACTGACAACCGCAGTGTATCCTAACGCGATATACGGTCATACGCTATCTGGTATACGCTGACAACCGCAGTGTATCCAAACGCGATATACGGTCATACGCTAGCTGGTACACGCTGACAACAGCAGTGTATCCAAACGAAATATACAGCTAGTTGGTATACGCTGACAACCGCAGTGTATCCAAATCCGATATACGGTCATACACTAGCTGGTATATGCTGACAACCGCAGTGTATCCTAACGCGATATACGGTCATACGCTAGCTGGTATACACTGACAACCGCAGTGTATCTAAACGCGATATACGGCCATACGTTAGCTGGTATACCCTGACAACCTCAGTGTATCCAAACGAAATATACGGTCATATGCTAGCTGGTATACGCTGACAACCGCAGTGTATCCTATAACGCGATATACGGTCATACACTAGCTGGTATACGGTGACAACCGCAGTGTATCTAAACGCGATATACGGTCATACGCTAGCTGGTATACGCTGACAACCGCAGTGTATCCAAACGATATATATGGTCATATGCTAGCAGGTATATGCTGACAACCGCAGTGTATCCAATAGCGATATATGGTCATACGCTAGCTGGTATACACTGACAACTGCAGTGTATCCTAACGCGATATGCGGTCATACGCTAGCTGGTATACGCTGACAACCGCAGTGTATCCAAATGCGATTACGCTAGCTAGTATACGCTGACAACCGCAGTGTATCCTATAACGCGATATACGGTCATACACTAGCTGGTATACGGTGACAACCGCAGTGTATCCAAACGCGATATACGGTCATACGCTAGCTGGTATACGCTGACAACCGCAGTGTATCCAAACGATATATATGGTCATATGCTAGCAGGTATATGCTGACAACCGCAGTGTATCCAATAGCGATATACGGTCATACGCTAGCTGGTATGCACTGACAACTGCAGTGTATCCTAACGCGATATGCGGTCATACGCTAGCTGGTATACGCTGACAACCGCAGTGTAACCAAACGCGATATACGGTCATACGTTAGCTGGTATACGCTGACAACCGCAATGTAACCAAACGCGATATACCATCATACACTAGCTGGTATACTCTGACTACCGCAGTGTAACTGCTGTGTATCCAACGCGATATACGGTCATACGCTAGCTGGTATACCCTGACAACCGCAGTGTATCCAACACGATATACGGTTATACGCTAGCTGGTATACCCTGACAACCTCAGTGTATCCAAACGAAATATACGGTCATACGCTAGCTGGTATACGCTGACAACCGCAGTGTATCCAAACGATATATATGGTCATATGCTAGCAGGTATATGCTGACAACCGCAGTGTATCCAATAGCGATATACGGTCATACGCTAGCTGGTATACACTGACAACTGCAGTGTATCCTAACGCGATATGCGGTCATACGCTAGCTGGTATACGCTGACAACCGCAGTGTATCCAAACGCGATATACGGTCATACGCTAGCTGGTATACGCTGACAACCGCAGTGTATCCAAACGCGATATACGGTCATACGTTAGCTGGTATACGCTGACAACCGCAGTGTAACCAAACGCGATACACGGTCATACGCTAGCTGGTATACGCTGACAATCGCAGTGTATCTTAACGCGATATACGGTCATACGCTAGCTGTTATACGCTGACAACCGCAGTGTATCCAAACGCGATATATGATCATACGCTAGCTGATGTACTCTGAAAACCTCAGTGTATGCAAACGAAATATACGGTCATACGCTAGCTGGTATACGCTGACAAATGCAATGTATTTATACCTAATATATGGTATACAATGCTCGTAGGACTTGACTAGGTATTTAACGTGTTCATATACCTCTATGGTTTCGAACACGCCTATCCCGAGTCCGGCTTCCGATAAGATCGGGTGTCTGACTCGGGACAGAGTGCTCATAGGGAGGATGTTTAGAGATGAAGTTGAGCTAGTAGGAAATGTATACAAAATATCTCTTTTTTGTACAATGTTGCTGAATGACCATGTTTGTTAATGTTCCTGGAATGGTACAGCATGCCCAAATGCACTCTAAAACAAATTTAACGCACGTTGTGGCACGTTGTGGCACGGTGTGCGACAATTGCAGGAAATCGGCGTAAAATGGTCAGATTTTGGTGAATGCAGGTGAAACTTGGAGAAGAGATTGGGGTAGTGATGGGTATTTAAACTGCCACAGCAACGAACACTGCTGGACGCATACTTGGTTTGAGAAGGGTGTCTGCACAAACCATTCGGAACCAACTTTGAGAAGCTGGTTTACGGGCTAGGAGACCCTATGTTGGCCCCGTCCTGCGACGTCAACATCGACATTTACATGTTCGCTGGTGCACGAATGTACAGGAATGAAACTTGGGAAACTGGCGGCGAGTATGGTTCAGTGACGTGTCACGTTTCCTTCTACAGCGACGTGATGGACGACAACGTCTTTACAGACGCCGCAATGAACGTTTTGCCAACAATTGCGTCGCCCAAGTTGACATATTCGCTGGAGGGAGTGTCATGATGTAGGGAGCCATCTCATACATCGGCAGAAGTGAACTTGTGTTCGTACAAGGCAACCTGACAGCTGTACGCTACCGGGATGAAATTCTTCACCGTCACATGCTTCCCGTTTTGAATCGACAGAGAGAACTTTTTCAGCAGGACAATGACAGGCCGCATACGGCACGTGTAACAATGGCTTTCCTACAGAATGAGAACATTAATGTGCTGCCATGGCCATCAAGATCGCCAGATCTCAACGCCATTGAACATGTATGGGAAGAACTGGACAGACGTGTACGCCAGTGTGACACGGAGCCTCAGGCGCTTCCACAACTGTCACATGCACTGCAGGAAGTATGGACTAGGATTCCACGTGCCCGGATTCAGAGACTCATTCAGTCTATGTCAAGGAGATGTTGCGCAGTGATTGTTGGTGCTGGTGGCCACACAAGGTACTGATTTCAGCGCCCTCGTGCGACTCTGTTTGGTGAGGAAAACGCCTCCACTGCCGCCAGTCCATAGCAAGAACATTGTCACATACTCATGTCGCATTTGACTGTGATACGATCATAAATAACGAAATTATGCTACTTTGTATTAAAGAGATAATTCCATGAATATTTCGGCTATGCGTTTCTTTTTTTTGACAGAGTATATATTTAAAAACACAAAATGTCATTTGGCATGATTGTCAATTGATAGTAATGAATGAGGAGTGTATATTATATGTATAATAATGAATGGGGAGTGCAGATTATATGTATAGTAATGAATGGGGATTAGATTATATGTATAGTAATGAATGAGGGAGTGGAGATTATATTTATATAGTAATGAATGGGGAATGCAGATTATATGTATGGTAATAAACGGAGAGTGTATATTATGTATTATGTGTATAAAAATAAATGGGGAGTGCAGATTTTATGTATAATAATGAATGGAAAGTGCAGAGTATTTGTATAGTAATAAATGAGGACAGTAGATTTTGCGTATAATAAGGAATGGGGTGTGTAGATTAGGTGTATAATAATGAATGTTGACGGTATGTTATATGTATAATAATCCATGTGTATATTATTGTCTAATACGTTAATATCCACATATGTTACTAACATGCACCAATTTTTTTTTTTTTTTTTTTTTAAAAGATGTATTGCCCCCAGAACATAGGCAGTGAACAGGTTGGAGAGCCGTGGTCACTGCCTTACAAAGTACATATTTAAACAACAGTATCTAAACAAAATATGCTATTTAAATATGTTAATGCTTTTTATGATATTTATAAGACGGAAAGGGGGGGAGGGGGCAGAGAGAGAGAGAGAGAGAGAGAGAGAGAGAGAGAGAGAGAGAGAGAGAGAGAGAGAGAGAGAGAGAGAGTAGATAAATGTAAAGAAGTTGTGGGGATATTGAGAGAGTATTAGAGAATGACATTTTAATTAGTACTCTATTTCCAAGTGAACTTTCAAAGCATTATTTTAAATTAAAACATTCTTTCAAAGAGTGTTTTATAGGGTGTCCATTGCTTATGAAATGCTTCATAGTTGCAATTTTTGTAATAAATATTTTTTTCTATTTCGAAATTATTTTGTAGAATATTTTTTGCGGCACTGACATGTAAATTTCTTTTTTGTATTTTCATACTGTAAATATAATATTTACAAAATTATCTTTTTCGTTGTTGATCATGCCTAACATAACTATGTCTCTGCTTAGAGTAATATTAATTCCAGTTCCATTTCTCATCCATTCTTCTATTGCTTCCCACAGAGAATGTACTAAACTACATTCAAATAATAGGTGTTATATGGTTTCAGGTGATTTGTTGCTAAAACTACAGGCATTGGAGTCAATATAATTGATCATATTTAGAAATGTGTTAGTTGTAAGAATTCTGTGTATGATTTTATACTGAAACCAAGATAACGTTGTGCTTTTGACAGATCTAAAGGGTAGAATGTAATATTTTCCCCAATCATATATATCATAGATATATCCTTTAGAATATTTTATTTGTGATTTTGGAATGGTGGTTTGAGTGTTCAGTAAATCATATATATATATTTGCAACCTTTCTGATCTTTGAACAAAACCTTTAAATTATATGGAAGAACAGGATTTTGTAATGCTATAAAAACGTCATCATTTAAATTATCTAGGTTGTAAATGAATGATTTTATAGCATTGACCAATGAAGCATATTCCAGAAAATTGATAATTATGTCGTATTTCTGTATGAACTGTTCATATGTTAGAAAGTCTCCTTGTTCATTCAACAAATCATAAATAAAGATAATACCTTTTGAGTATATCGTTTTAGTATAAATGGCTTTTTATCTATACAAATAAATTGGAAAACTAATGTATTAATATGTTTTAGCAATCGTTCGCTTGGATTTGGTAATGTTTTCAGTAAGTGTGTTAGTTTAAGAACTATTAACGTTTTCAGGACTGTAATTGTTCCTAAAACAGTACGTGTTCTGATAGACCATAGCTTCATTAATTTTTGTATTTCGATAATCTTGGGATTATAATTTAAATCAATAATTTCTTCTAGGTTAATGGAGAAGTTAATACCGAGAAGGTTAAACTGTGTTCTGGCCCATTCTAGGTTCCATCGAACATGCACCAAAATTAAGTTACCTTTATTTAATCTTCATTCTCCTGTTTTGCTAAGTACAATCATTTTCCATTTTTAACGGAAAAGCGTTTGCAGGGTCGTCTAAAATTCGCTTTTCTTCCATTGTCTTTCAGATCGTCCATCTAACTTCCTTTGGTTAAAACATTATAAATGTGTATTAACATTTATTGACGACTGTATTTCTAAACGTAAAGTTCTTGTTCCAGCTATCAGTGGGGCTATAATTTAATTTAATTATTTCCCAGTACTTTAACCATTTATTTTTATAATATACTTTATTACAACAAATATAATACAAACTTTGTTTCTCCGTCTGGCATGTACATTAATATTGTTATTTTTATTATTAATTGTTGTTGTTATACATGTTGTATGTTTGTTTTTTGTTTTTTTATCTGTCTGCTGACACCAGCTTGTTTGGTAATTGCAATAAATTGAACTGAATTGAATTGAATTGAATTGTCGTTAAACAAACAATGGTTGTTCATGTCGGACCTTTAAGCATACAAGGTGGCACTTAACTGAGGTGGGGTGGGTCTGATGTAATTATTTTGTGATTTTACAATATGAACCTGTTTAACACCAAACTTTGCAATGTTATCTCCACATAATTTCTGTCATATTAATCGGAAGTAAGGGAAGTCAGTGATGGGTGAAGAGATTCTGGGATCACCACATATAATGAGTTATTAGTTTTATTCTGCAAATTTGCAAGAGCGGATCCAGAAGAGTTTTAGCCTCTTTGGTTCCGCCCCTGATTCATATACCCAACACCCTCGTTTAGATTCGCCACTGAGATTTATACCAACTTTTTCAAAGTGCACTGGCTATTCAAACGTCAAAAACACAAAAAATATATAATTATGTGAGTGCTTAAAAATATTATAATCTACGTGTAATGGAGGAGTGCATATTATTCAGAGGGAGTGCATATTATACATATAATATAGACTGAGGGAGTGTATATTACACGTATAATATGCACTGGGGAGTGTTTATTCTACGTATAATGTTAACTGGGGAGTGCAAATCCAGGGGAGTGCAAATTATATGTGACGCCGGACAATTCGCCGGTTGCCCCATTTATTTATCAATATCCTACCTATTTACAACTAACCAGGTTCTCCTTGAATGTTAAAAATATATGTACATTAAAAATGTTTGTGCTTGTATCATAATAAAATATATTTACTGCATGCTTGTGTTCTTGTTTTCATCTTAAAACTTTAGTGTATGTTTAAAATTGATTAGTTAAAAGATTCTAACCTGGTTTGCGGGACTGGCCTTCAAAGCTACAAGCCTATTTTTTTCTACGTTTTGTGCATAATTTGCCAATAGTTTTCGTAGTTGATACGTAATGTCGAAGGCGTCATTGCACGAGGCAACGACCCCTTCGAAACACCAGTGTTTTAAGACTTTTTCTCTTCTATTAGGCCATTCTAATGCGGAAACATATTCTGTTTCATTACATAGCTTATCACCCTCTAATAATGTTCGTGTACTCCAAATTACCCCTATAACTCTACTCCCTAAGTTCGACGCATAGTTGCCAGGTTTATGTTTAATTCAAAAAATCATTCTATATAGATGTAATCTGAATTTATCGCCAATTTATCGCGTTATCTTGAAAGTCACCCTTGAACCACCCCGTCTTTATTATATGTGGGTTGAATGTGCACTGCTGAACACTTATTTATCATATGATAAACATTCTATGTTTAGTTTCAGAATTGTGGGTAGCTTGATTTTACACTGTGCACCTCATATGTGTACCATAGATAGTGATGGGGCGTTACGTGGGAAGTTGTCCTTGAGCCACCCTGTTTTTGTCATGTATTGGTGAGATGGACACTATTGAACACCTCTTTATCAAGTGATAAAAATTCTGTTTACTTTCTTTTTCAATACCTTTACAATGTTAGTAGATTTTGGTGTGGATTACCACTTTGCTTTATTTCCCACACTATTAATGAACGATTGGATGAAACTGACGAAATGTGAACTCCAAAAACAAAACAAAACCCAGATATGTGTATTTCGATAAGGGTGTCTGGTACTCTTATTGAAACAGCAAAATCAATGATAATTAGGGGAAAAAAAACGTTTGACGAAGATTTTAATATTTTAAAAATAAATAAATTGTTGTTTTTTCTTAGTACAAAATGTAATTTTAGAAAGTGGATTGACATATAGAGTTATGATCTGTCTCCTACAGATGATTATTAAATATTCGCTATTAATATATATGCCAGACACCCGTATCGAAATAAACATACCTTACAATATTTACAACGTTTTGATTTGGAATTAAAATTTCGTCAGTTTTATCAAATCGTCCATTAAAAGTGTGGGACTTATTCTCACAGGGGTGAAACTCCCCATCGCAATGTAAAACAGGTCCCTGAAAGTCCCCTCAAATTATTCGCTTTTGTTCTTTATATTTCCATTCTTCTTTCTTTATCAGACTTTGACTCAGTTAAACAACTATTCAAAACCTTAGAAATCTATGAACGTGCATCCGGAGCTAAGGTTAATCTTCAGAAAACCGTTGGTTTTTCAAATGGGGAAACTTAGGTATGAGAAAGACACTCCTCTTGATATAAGATGAAAAAATTAAAATACTAGGTTTTTATTTTGGAAATATAGACGTTTCGGCAGATAACTGGATACCAAAAATTAAAACAATCTTAAATATATGGAGCAACAGAACATTAACACTAAATGGTAAAGTAGTTGCTGTAAATTCACTCGCCACCAGTGGCCTGTGGTATTTATCAAACGTTTTGGAACTTCCGGAAAAATATGCTAAAGAAATTGATAAAATAATTTTTGACTTCATCTGGAGCCACAGAAAACATTTTATATCAAAAGAGCAAATTCAACTACCTAAGGAGTTAGGTGGGTTGGGAGTTGTAAATATTCGGTTGAAAATTAAAGCATAAAGAATTAAATTTGTCAGTAGACTTTTGAGTTTAGAAGGTGAAGGTAATTGGAAATCTCTAGCAGACTATTTTTTAGGCCAGTATAAAAATTTAAATATTGATAGACACGTTTTAAAATGTAAAATTGTAAACAATAATGCAAACTTCAAATCAATGCCGAATATTTACAAAGATACACTATTAATCTGGGAAGACCTTGACATAACACGTGACACAGAAAGCTACCAACAAATTCTGTACGAACCGTTACATGACAACACAACGATAAGTAACAAACAATACAAAAGTATACGTAGTGAAAGACTAAATTTAGTCAAAGACATATGGGACTTTGCTACGGACGACTTTATGGACTTCGCTGGTTGTTCGACCAGCGCGGCATTTCATCGCCAAATAAAAGACCTACAGGACAACTTTCCGCGACCTTTACTGGGGACATTAAAAAACGAAGACCCCTTTGATGGTGACTTAGACGCCATCTTTCGCACCAACGTAGGTGATACGAAAAAAGACGTGACAGTCACGACAACTAGGGACATATATACAGTTATGCTATTAAGAACTCACAAAGACGCATCATTTAAAACCAAATGGTTAACCATTTTCAATGAAAACATAAACTGGAAAAATGTTTGGCAAACACTAAATTCTGGATTAATTGAAAATTACGACTTTGATTTAATTTATAAAATGATTAGAAATGTAATTGCAGTTAGAAAACACCTCTATGACTGGAAGAGTGAGTCCACTCCGAAGTGCCTTGTGTGCGACGGAGTGGACTCAGTCTTGCACGCCTTTTTTCACTGCAACAAAACAAGACTATTTATTAAACAAATTGAACCCATTTTCAAAAAACTTCTTGGTAAGAAATTCAAACTAAATCCATACGCAATGATCTTTGGAATCAAACACAAACCTGGTAATTATGCGTCGCAATTGGGAATTTTTCTCTGGAGTAAAACTATAAGGGTAATTTATTAGAGGGTGATAAGCCATGTAATGAAATGGCACTTTTCAAATATTTAGTTTATTCAAGGGTGAAACAGAATACTTTGCCGCATTAGAACGGCCCAATAGAAGAGAAAAATTCTTAAAACACTGGTGTTTCGAAGGGATCATTGCCTCGTGCAATGACGCCTTCGACATTACATATCAATTATGAACATTAATGGCTAAATATGCACAAAATGTAGAAAAACTAGGCCTGGACCCCCCGGCTTGTAGCTTTGGGGGCCAGGTCCGCAAACCAGGTTAATTTCTTGTAAATATCTACTCTTTTAAATAACACACACTAAAGAAAGTAAAAGAAAACAAGAACACAAGCATGCACTAAACAATTTATTTATCATAATACAAGCATAAATACTCCTATGTACATAAATATTTTTAACATTCAAGGAGAACCTGGTTCATTGTAAATAAGTAGGATTTTGAAAAAATAAATGGGGCACCCGGCAAATCGTCCGGAAATGCCCGAAACGAAAAAAAAAAAAAAAAAAAATTCTTTTTCTATCTGCTTTTCGTGTATGTGTGGTTTTTTTTTTTTTTTATATTTGTCTTCGCTTTATATTCCTATCTTTCTATTTATTCTTTTGTGTTTCTTTATCTTAAATTTTCTTCGTTTTCTTTTCTCTGCCTGTTTTGTATTTACTTTATTCTTTCCAATTTATCTATCTTATTTGCTTTGGTCTTGTGTTTGTCTTTCTATTATTTTATTTCTATTTACTTTTCCTATCTCCTATTTTTACTGTTTCTCTTCTATATTATCTTCGTTTTCTATTTGTCCATCTTTTTAGTTTTCCTTATTTTCTTCCCCTTCATTCTATTCTTTGTCAACTTTTATTTTCTCTTATTCTTGATTCTTCTAAGTACTCGTTCTTTCTCCTATTCTGACTGTACTGTGTTCTCTTCCTTCTGTTTGTCTTTGTTTTCGATAAACAGAAGGAAGCGAAAATAGAAGAGAGAAAATAGGAGAAAGAAAGAGTAAATAGAAGATTAAGAGAAAATAAAAGTGTTAGAGATTAGGATCAAGGGAAAGAAAACTAAAAGGAAGAAAGATGGACAAATAAAAACCGAAGATAATATACAAGAGAAAGAGAATTGAACATAGGAAAAGTAAATAGTAGTAAGATACTAGAAAGAAAAACAAACTAGACAGAGACAAAAGGAAATAAGATAGATAAACTGGAAAGAAAACAGAAACTATAACACCGACAGAAAAAAAAGCAAAAAAATAAAATAAGATAAACAAAGTCAAAATAATAAATAGCAGTATAAAATGAACACGGATATAATTATAAAACACATGATAAGCAGACAGATAAAGAAAGAAGATTGAAACTGTAACTATCTAAAGAGGAAAATCTGACGGGAGTGTCAGGGGCCTACTTTACATTGCGAGGAAGAGTTTCAAACGGTTTCCAAAGAACATGCATTAGAGGACGGATTTGTAGAGTCTCATAAACTTTCTGTTTAATTGTAGTACCGTGTGACTGTAAACAAGAGTGGTGTAGTTATACTGAAATACAGACATGTTTTATGGGGATTCTATAATACCCGTAACTGAATAAAACACGATTGTCCAAATATCTCTCCTAACTGTATATCTATTAGATCTCTCTGTAACAGGCAGTTATACCCGCGTTGGCTCGTCTAGGTATGATCAGAGATAAGATCTTATATAAAGTATATATTAGTATAGCACGTTTAGTTCACTAGAAAACACAATACACTTTGGAATCTGTATTAACCTACGCTGACAAATGTACTGCCGCAGTAGTTAATTAACAACAACAAATAATAACAACCCAGAACTGATCACTTAATTAGTTAATCTCTAGGTGTCTTCATCGTGACACAACACCCACACGTGCGATAATTGAGAAACGCTTCCAGGGGAACTTAATTAATAAAGGAATTACAACACTATTCCTAACTGGTTAATTTTTAATTAACCCTAACTACTCATTCAATAACCTTGTAATACAGAATTAATACTGGTACCTATCGCAATAAAGACAATAACCTACAGTTTACCTAGGTCCTCTAGGATGACTGGCTAAGCTTTATATATATATATATATATCTATATATATAGATATATATATATATATATATATCAGAACGGTGAGCCTACAGAATACTGCGTCAGATGACCGGCAGCACCGTCTAAATAATATTGGTATAATACAGTATTAAAATATTTAAAGTCACATCAATCACATCAAGGTTATACACAGTGCAGAAAATATATATTTACCAAAGTCCCGTCTGAACTAATATAGATCGTTCAGTGGACGGACAGCGATCCCCTGGAGCCTTCAAAACTCTCAGAGACAGCGAATATCGCCTGGGGGTACAAGGCGGTACCTCACGTATCATGTGGATTTCCACAGCCACCATGCCGGCATATTTTTCTCTGATCGTCAGACTGGATGTCGCCATAGTCGCCAAATCACGGTTGTAAAAACCGCACTCGCGGAGGTATTACGTAACTACTGGCCACATGGCTCCGCACCTGGGCTGGGTGTGTATTAGAAGTACAGCTCGATGACGGTCGCGCAAAGGTATCACGTAACAAGTTGCCCATCTGGGCTAAGTGCATTTGGAACTGCACATGGCCCTCTAAAACAATTAATATCGCCACAGGCGAAAACAAATTAAGAGCATGTACCGTCACAACCACACAGATATTGAGAAAGGAAACCCGCTGTCGCCACTTCACGGGCTACTTTTTACGATTAGCAGCAAGGGATTTTTATATGCACCATCCCACAGACAGGTAGTACATACCACGGCCTTTGATATACCAGTCGTGGTGCACTGGCTGGAACGACAAATAGCCCAATGGGCCCACCGACGGGGATCGATCCCACACCGACCGCGCATCGAGCAAACGCTGTACCACTGGGCTACGTCCAGGCCCGGTTAGTTATACTGTGTATCATATATATTGATAGGGCGCCACAGTGAAAGTTGCCCCTGAGCCACCCCGTGTTTGATATGTGTTGGTTGGACGTGCACTACCGAATACTTGTTTATCATATGATAGACATTCTATGTTTAATTTCAGAATTGTGGGTTTAATCTGAATATTGAGCTGATCTACGAATTTCGACATTAAACGGGGAGTCACGTTCAGATAGAATCTTGAGCCACATCAGACTCTTCACATTTCCATAGAACAAACACTAGAGGACGGATCTGTAGAATTTCATACACTTTCTATGTTCAGTTTCAGAATTGTGTGACTATAAACGAGCGTGGTGTAGTTATACTGTGTACGATATATGTGGATGGGGCGTTACCATGAAAGTTGCCCCTGAGCGACCCTGTGTTTGTTATATATGGGGTTTTTTTATTGAACTTTTTTTTACAGTATAGAAAATGGTCGCCATATATAATTAAATCACGTGTTGATATATTTGTAGAAGCTTCGAACAAAATAGTCCATTTTGGGTTATTTAAAAATATTCGTTGGATCCACGAACTTTTCAAAGCGGTCATAAAATTATTTGTTTATCTTTTGATGTCACCATTTTTATAGTCTTGCGTTATTCAGTTTCTTTTAAGTTGTTCACAGCCGCTATTCCAAGTAAATTGGAAAAATAATGTATTTATATGTTTTAGCAAACGTTCGCTTGGATTTGGTAATGTGTTCAGTAAGTGTGTTAGTTTAAGAACTATTAACTTTTTCAGGACTGTAATTGTTCCTAAAACAGTACGTGTTCTGATAGACCATAGCTTCATTAATTTTTGTATTTCGATAATCTTGGGATTATAATTTAAATCAATAATTTCTTCTAGGTTAATGGAGAAGTTAATACCGAGAAGGTTAAACTATGTTCTGGCCCATTCTAGTTTCCATCGAACATGCACCAAACTTAAGTTACCTTTATTTAATCTTCATTCTCCTGTTTTGCTAAGTACAATCATTTTCCATTTTTAACGGAAATGCGTTTGCAGGGTCGTCTAAAATTTGCTTCTTTTTTTCCATTGTCTTTCAGATCGTCCATCTAACTTCCTTTGGTTAAAACATTATAAATGTGTATTAACATTTATTGACGACTGTATTTCTAAACGTAAAGTTCTTGTTCCAGCTATCAGTGGGGCAATAATTTAATTTAATTATTTCCCAGTACTTTAACCATTTATTTTTATAATATACTTTATTACAACAAATATAATACAAACTTTGTTTCTCCGTCTGGCATGCACATTAATATTGTTATTATTATTATTAATTGTTGTTGTTGTTATACATGTCGTATGTTGTTTTTTTTTTTTTGTTTTTTTTATCTGTTTGCTGACACAGCTTGTTTGGTAATTTGCAATAAATTGAATTGAATTGAATTGAATTGAATTGTCGTTAAACAAACAATGGTTGTTCATGTCGGACCTTTAAGCATACAAGGTGGCACTTAACTGAGGTGGGGTGGGTCTGATGTAATTATTTTGTGATTATACAATATGAACCTGTTTAACACCAAACTTTGCAATGTTATCTCCACATAATTTCTGTCATATAAATCGGACGTAAGGGAAGTCAGTGATGGGTGAAGAGATTCTGGGATCCATCTGATCACCACATATGATGAGTTATTAGTTTTATTCTGCAAATTTGCAAGGGCGGATCCAGAAGAGTTTTAGCCTCGTTGGGTCCGCCTCTGATTCATATACCCAACACCCTCGTTTAGATTCGCCACTGAGATTTATACCAACTTTTTCAAAGTGCACTGGCTATTCAAACGTCAAAAACACAAAAAATATATAATTATGTGAGTGCTTAAAAATATTATAATCTACGTGTAATGGAGGAGTGCATATTATTCAGAGGGAGTGCATATTATACATATAATATAGACTGAGGGAGTGTATATTACACGTATAATATGCACTGGGGAGTGCTTATTCTACGTATAATGTTAACTGGGGAGTGCAAATCCAGGGGAGTGCAAATTATATGTGACACCGGTCAATTCGCCGGTTGCCCCATTAATTATCAATATCCTACCTATTTACAACTAACCAGGTTCTCCTTGAATGTTAAAAATATATTTACATTAAAAATGTTTGTGCTTGTATCATAATAAAATATATTTACTGCATGCTTGTGTTCTTGTTTTCATCTTACAACTTGTGTGTATGTTGTTTAAAATTGATTAGTTAAAAGATTCTAACCTGGTTTGCGGGCCTGGCCTCCAACGCCACAAGCCTATTTTTTTCTACGTTTTGTGCATAATTTGCCAGTAGTTTTCATAGTTGATACGTAATGTCGAAGGCGTCATTGCACGAGGTAACGACCCCTTCGAAACACCAGTGTTTTAATACTTTTTCTCTTCTATTAGGCCATTCTAATGCGGCAAAATATTCTGTTTCATTACATAGCTTATCACCCTCTAATAATTTTCGTGTACTCCAAATTACCCTTATAACTTTACTCCAGAGAAAGATCCCTACGTTTGACGCATAGTTGCCAGGTTTATGTTTAATTCCAAAAATCATTCTATATGGATGTAATCTGAATTTATCGCCAATTTATCGCATTACCTTGAAAGTCGCCCTTGAACCACCCCGTCTTTGTTATACATGGGTTGAATGTGCACTGCTGAACACTTGTTTATCATATGATAAACATTCTATGTTTAGTTTCAGAATTGTGGGTAGCTTGATTTTACACTGTGCACCTCATATGTGTACCATAGATAGTGATGGGGCGTTACGTGGGTAGTTGTCCTTGAGCCACCCTGTTTTTGTCATGTATTGGTGAGATGGACACTATTGAACACCTCGTTATCAAATGATAAAAATTCTATGTTTACTTTCTTTTTCACTACCTTTACAGTGTTAGTAGATTTTGGTGTGGATTACCACTTTGTTTTATTTCCCACACTATTAACGAACGATTTGATGAAACTTACGAAATGTGAACTCCAAAAACAAAAGAAACAGATATGTTTATTTTGATAAGGGTGTATCGTACTCTTATTTAAACAGCAACACCCATTATAGGAATATAAAACGAACACAGATATAATTATAAAACAAGAATGAAAATGTAAAGAACAAAAGAGGGAAATCTGAGGGGAGTGTCGTTTCGGGAGGTCCTGAACATGTCGAGTGCCCCATTTAGTGGAATGTCAGGGGCCTACCCCTGTGAGAATAAGTCCCACACTATTAATGAACGATTTCCATAGAACATGCACTAGATGACGGATCTATAGAACTTTCTATGTTTAGTTTTAGAAGTGTGTGACTGTAAACGAGCGTGGTGTAGTTATACTGTGTACCCTATATATGGATGGGGCGTTACAGTGAAAGTTGGCCTTGAGCCACTCCGTGTTCGTTATTTATGGGTTGGATGTGCACTACTGAACACTTGTTTCTCATATGAGAAACATTCTATGTTTAGTTTCAGAATTGTGGGTGGCTTTCTTTTATACTGTGTACCATAGATAGTGATGGGGCGTTACTTGGGAAGTTGCCCCTGAGCCACCCCGTGTTTCCCATTTTGTGGGTTGGATGTGCACTACTGAACATTTGTTTATCATATGATAAACATTCTATTTTTAGTTTCAGAATTGTGGGTCTAATCTGAATATTGAGCTAATCTCTGAATTTCGATATTTAACGGGGCGTCATGTCCCGATAGAGTCATGAGTCACCCTAGACTCTACACATTTCCACAGAACATGCACTAAAGGATGGATCTGTAGAATTTCATAAACTTTCAATGTACACTTTCATAACTGCGTGACTGGAAACGAGTGTGGTACTGTACTGTATACCACATATATGGATGAGGCGTTACCTTGAAAGTTGCCTCTGAGCCACCCCGTGTGGGTTTTTTTTATATATTGGATGAATGTGCACAGCTGAACACCATATGATTGTACACTGTGTATCATATATACTCTTAAAAAAAAGCAGGGGAACCTGAAATATTAATATCAAATATTAGACCACAGACATCCTAGTAAAGAACGTCCAGGTCTGTTTATCAACACACCGAAACACATTCCATAGTTTGCACATGCATCACGCAGTACACGTGCGTGGGGTGTCATTCTCGATTTTAACAATTTCCAGGAAGTTCCATTAATCACTGTGGAACATTATTTCTGTCAATCCTTTTCATTCTGTTGATCATACAGTCGTTAATGTTTTGTTTTGAGTCAATTTTATTGTTTGAATTTGCGATTTACTGATTAAAAAACCCCGTCACCTTTCAAATTTCACTTCTGACCCCAATCGTCCTTCAAGATCTTTGGTGGTCATAAAACCTACTGTAAAACTGAACTACCGGTTGTAATGTTTGCCCAGTTAATTAACTATTATCATATAACCATTCCCCACAGCTAATATACCTTACAATTTTGGCAATTGTAAATTCTTATTAGAGTTCCCCTACTTTTTTGAAGAGTATATATTGATGGGGCGCTACGTGGGAAGTTTCCCTTGAGCCATCCTGTTTTTGTTATGTATTGGTGGGACGGACGCTATTGAGTCCCTCTTTATCAAATGATAAAAATTCTATGTTTACTTTCTTTTTCAATACTTTTACAGTGTTCGTAAAGTTTTGCGTGGATTACCACTTTGCTTTATTTCCGAGTCATCCCATATTATCGTTTATTCCTAAGTCACTCTAAATTGGTTGTTTTCATAGACAAAGACTTTGAATTGAAGTTTTTAAAGAATGTTAATTGCATCTTGCAGAAAAATATTCTGAATGTTGAATGTTGTTCTGTCAGAGCAATATTC
This sequence comes from Gigantopelta aegis, assembly GCF_016097555.1. NCBI lineage: Eukaryota > Metazoa > Mollusca > Gastropoda > Neomphalida > Peltospiridae > Gigantopelta > Gigantopelta aegis. The sequence goes on from NC_054709.1 coordinate 23,597,936, forward strand.
AATTTTGAATGTTGAACGTTTAATATCGAACCAACTTTCACTTCCCCAATTGTACAAGGTTAAAAATGAACATTAAATAAATGAAAATGGTAAAGTCCACTTCGGTTCGCCGAGAGGAGAGGGGAAACAAATGCTCCCACCACCAGCTACCAGTCAAGTCACCCATTCATTCATCAGACTCGCACAGTGTCTGCCATTGTTAATAATAAGAAAAGAAAAAAATGGAAAATGAGGGGGGGGGGGGGGGGGGGGGGGGGAGAGCGGGTGGAACTCGGGCAGCCGGCCGGTCCACCAACCAAATGTTGACGTGGGTGACCGACTGTATTGCCCTCCCCCCACCCCCATACGGTTAAAATTAAGAAAGCCCCCCCCCCCCCCCTCTGAAAAACGGATTAATTTAAAAGGAGTGCAGTCCTCAGGCCGTCTTAATATTGATAAGATATAATTAGTTTAAATCAATACCTTAGTGACCTCTACAAATGCCATAATGGCCTGTTCCACTATATGTTTGTGTACTAAGGGGGGGGGGGGGGGGGTTGAAAAGTTTTATTAGATTAAATTTAATGTTTAAATTAACAATTATATTTTAAGAATAGAGCGTTCATCTTTACAATAGAACAAATAGTGCCTAACGTTATCGATTTTATCACATGCTAAGCATTTAGGAAAGAAAGAAATGTTTTATTTAACGACGCACTCAACACATTTTATTTACGGTTATATGGCGTCAGACATATGGTTAAGGACCACACAGATTTTGAGAGGAAACCCGCTGTTGCCACTACATGGGCTACTCTTCCGATTAGCAGCAAGGGATCTTTTATTTGCGCTTCCCACAGACAGGATAGCACAAACCATGGCCTTTGATTAAACCTAAAGTAAATTCCAAAAGTCCCACCTATTCGGACATTAACACTGATAAAATTTTGACTGAACTCCGACTGGGAGTAACCTTTGGCCTGAACGACAGCAAACATTGACTCAATAAGACACACAGTCCTAAATGCTTTGACCGGCCTCGGTGGCGTCGTGGTAGGCCATCGGTCTACAGGCTGGTAGGTACTGGGTTCGGATCCCAGTCGAGGCATGGGATTTTTAATCCAGATACCGACTCCAAACCCTGAGTGAGTGCTCCGCAAGGCTCAATGGGTAGGTGTAAACCACTTGCACCGACCAGTGATCCATAACTGGTTCAACAAAGGCCATGGTTTGTGCTATCCTGCCTGTGGGAAGCGCAAATAAAAGATCCCTTGCTGCTAATCGGAAGAGTAGCCCATATAGTGGCGACAGCGGGTTTCCTCTCAAAATCTATGTGGTCCTTAACCATATGTCTGACGCCATATAACCGTAAATAAAATGTGTTGAGTGCGTCGTTAAATAAACCATTTCTTTCTTTCTTTCTTTCCCATAAACGGTGTGAAGCAATACTTGTATTTAATAAAAATTATGAATAACTTAAAACACGTTATGGTGGCTAGGAGTGGAGACAGGAGTCGGCTTGGCCATTCTACCAATGCATGTTGTTTAGTAGCACACTGGGTTCGCTAACAGATACTCCCAGCTGTTGTTTAAAGGAAAGGCAGGCTGCGTTGGGTTGCCGTTTTAATGGCTTCCTCCGTGACATTTCCCTTATGAGCTACCCCCCCAAAAAACCCAGCCCGGTCAGGATGCACATTAGCTGAAAAGTTTGGACCGTTAATAAATCTAGGTTTAGCTAGTGGGGGGGGGGGGGGGGGGGGGTATGGAAGGCGCCCCGAACAGTATTATTATATATGTTGGTGGGCGGGTGAGGGGGGCCTGCGCCAGACGTGTGTCTTTTTGGCATGGCTGGGACCTTTTGTGCACCGGGGGGGGGGGGGGGGGGGGGGGCCGGTTGTCTCCCTTGGCTTAAAATTAAGCAGCCTCACCGCCTCCTTGTAGTGACCACACTCTTGGCTGTGGGTGTAGTGCTGGCCCTTACAATTTGAACACCAAAGTGGCTTGGCACAGGGATTTTCCGGTCCCCGTTTTGGGTGCTTGTCCCCCACATCTGAAACAAACAGCATTCCCCCCCCCCCCCCCCCCCCAGCGCTGCACTTCTTAATGTTATGCCCCATCTCTGACATTGAGCACATTTGATAGGGTTGGGGCGGAACAGCAGCAAAGGGTAGGCATGATGTTTAAAAAAGATACGATCGACACAATTGTTGGGTATTTTTTTAACAAAATGTCCCAGAAACCGTTTTTCCAAACAGTGACATTTTGTATTTCTAAGTCTGAGTTTTCTTTAATAAGTATATTCTGAATTTGGGCTGCAGACATTGGTCCAGGTGGCATCTTGACTAAACGTCTGCAGGAGAAATCTTGTAGTGGTTGGGTTTTAAAATTTGAAAGTTTGGTTGATTTGGAACCGACCACTGAGAACCCGGGTGGTTCGGTTACTCCCACATATGTTGGGGGTGGGGGGGGGGGCGATCTGAGAACCACCCCTAGCAGGTTCCACCCCTTTGTAAAACACATTAGGTAATCGAGTACTTGTGTTTAGTGGAGTGGGGATAAATTTGGCTTTGGGGGAGTTGGGGCTATTCCTCGTCAAAGACAGGTAACCTTGTTTATTTTTAGGGGTTCTTCCCCCGGGCGAGTTGATTTTAATATTGGTCTTCTTTTATGTGGAGGGGATTTGGACTTTGCCTGGAGCAAAAGGTCCTGCCTGACTGGGTCATTTTTCTTTTCGCTAAAATGAAGGCTACGTTTAGATTTTTTGTTTTTTACTTCTGTAAACTCATTTGGTGAATCGTTTAGAGCTGTACAAGTTTGGATGGGCCCCGAGATGATCTAGATGACACATATGTTCCTTTTATCAAATTTCTAGAGATGCAGAAACAACACCAAGATGAGTATGCCATTTACAGTTAATTATTTCATATCACACAGTTTACAGATTGCCGACATAATCTAGTGCAGTAGATACAAACAATATCGGCATCTCTTTGTGTTTCAAGTAGTGAATGACCACAGCAATGAAAGTAATTTTAATTGTGATTTTAGAAAAGAATGATTTCTGATCTTTGTTCAGGCAATTAAACAAGTTCCTTTATTTGCTGATGACTAGAAACTGATCTGATTGCTTCACTCATGTTTGTGATCCTTAGTTGAAAACTCAGGATTTCCGTGAAATATAAAAAAGTACAATGGCCAAAGTACAGTTTCAAGTTAAATGACTACTGCTTGAAGATTTTCCATTAAGTGTTGCATTCCTACCTTATGTACTAAAGAAGCTCATTGCCATCTACAATGCGCATTTGATCTCCAAGTGGCCTAGCATATACCAGGAGTAATATAAGAGCTACAACATCTGATGTTTTTACAAATTTGAAAAATCATCAACCCAGAATCAAATTAGGATAAAACAATATACTGGCTCTACCTCATTAGGTTATGTCAAGAACCAGCACATTTCCTGCACTGGTATAAATCGGCATCACTGGAAACATGATACAGTGAACACATCTGTTCATAAATGTCATTGGAGGAATAAGGTATGAGTGATTTCATCAATGTTCGAAAAATTGTTAGAAAAAATATCTTGTTTTAAACATGAAGTGGGTGGGACACGACATCATCATTTTGGTATAGCACTTGACTAAACTGGTGATAGTTATAGCAAAGACTGCTCAATCTGAGAGAGAGTTGACAAATTATAGGAAGCTTAAGACACATTCCGAGAACAAATATACCACTTGTTCTCGGAATGTATTTTCTTGGCTGTTTGAGGACGAAACTTGTAAGGTACTGACTGTGATGACTGTTCTCTTTTACAGGTACCAGACATTGATTGCATTGTTAAACATCTTAGACAAACAGCGAACGCCATCAATAACACCCACTATTCAGTGGATTAAACTGGACACTGTGCGTTTGATCCACGTTGGCAATATGGTCATTTTATATTCGCGTTAACAATAACGGACATGGACAAACACTGGAGTTTCAGATGGAAAAGCCCAAGTCCCACCGATCTGATACAAACCTATAAACATGTTTGGATCGTGTCAATGAGTGATTTATCAAAACAATTGTTGTTTGAAAAGGTTGAAATTAATTAACAGACGTCGGAAGTGTGGATAGGGAGTACTGCCCCCTCCCAAACAATCTGAAGATAATCTATTGGCCCCCAACTTAAAATCAAATTATTATACAACTTCTCTTTCCCCTGCTCCAAGTTGTAGTCATCTTCTGATGTCTATGTAATTACATCCTGAAATGTATAACAAATTATTAGGATCTGTAATGAAGATTAATAAAAGTTAATTTCAAACAGTTTCAAATGTTCTGATGAATTAATATAGCGTGAGCTAATTAGTAAAAACATGTGCTTTTCTTTTTTCGACCACGAAAGGCTATCATCTTGGATTTGGTACTAATGGTGTTATATCAAATTTACCCATAGGCATCAATAAAGAGTAAGCACTCTCAAACTTTTTTCCAGTTTTCTTTGTCAAAGAAATACCACAAGAGAAAAACAAAATTAAACATGTTGACACTTTATAATTGGTGCATGAAGATCGAAAGAAATTTTATTTTTTTATTTTTGTTATTATTATTTTTATTATTGTCCCCAGAGCAATATGACCATGCCAAGGTTGGGGTGCCTTGAGATCATGACCTTACAATGTCAAAATATCATCACATATACATTATATGGAAATAGTAATAATAATATCTTGATATATATTATTAACATAATACAATATTGTTGAATATCTATAATATGGGAAGTTAAATGCTCTGAGTTCAACATGAAAATTAGGAACAGAAGAAAGAAAGAAAGCAAAAGGAGTAAGGATTAAAAAGGAAAGAGGAATGGAAGAATCTAGCTAAAAGGAATATAATTTGTACTGTATCTGTATTTCCAAGCAAGCTGTGTTTATAAAATTATATATAAAAAAAATCACTCATTGATATTTATTATAAATACTTTAATTAAAAAGTTCAACAAATTCATAGTTACAATTTTTAAAAAGAATATATTTTTCTATATCAAATTTTGTTTGTAATATGTCTTTAACGCTGTTAAAATGTAACATTCTTTCTGTTATTTACAAAATAACTGTTTTTGTTATTAATCATACCAAATAAAACAATATCTTTGCTGAAATTAATTTCAATTCCTGTTTTAGATAGTATCCATGCTTTCACATTTTTCCATATATTATAACCCTTATCACATTTGAAAAATAGATGTTGCAAGGTTTCTGGATAATTATTACACAAGTTGCAAATATTAGAATCTATATAATGGATCATGTGTAAAAATGTATTAGTTGCAAGGATTCTATGTAAAATTCTATATTGAAACCAGGATAAAGTCGTATCTTTTACGTTATGAAAAGGTATAACATAATACATTCCCCATTTATGAGGATCACATACAAACCCTCCATTGGCATACTTTATTTGTGCTTTTGGAGTTACTGCTTGGGTGTTTAGTATATTGTACATATATTTGCAGCCACGTTTTAACAAAATGTTTAGCTTAAAGGGGTTAATTGGATGTTTTAACATAATAAAGGTGTTGTCGGTTAGGTCGTGTGAGTTATATATAAAATATTTAACAGCATTTATTAATGAAGCATATTGTAAAAAGTTTGTAGTTATTTTATATTTTTGTATGAATTCTTCATACACCATAAAATATCCTAATTCATTTTGTAGATCACTTATAAAAATAATACCATTTTCGATGTATTTATGATAGAAAAAAGGTTTTTTGTCTATACATATTTTGCTGTTGTACCAGATGTTAATACCTAAAAGGTCATCTATACTTTGCGGATTTTGTTTTGTTGTATTTGTAGCCAACTGTGTACGGTATCTCTCCAGAATACATTTAATATTCCCTTTTGTTTTTTCACTATGAAATAGTCGCCGTATATAATCAAGTCAGTTGTGGATATGCGCGTAATAGATTTGAAAAGATTAAACCACTTTGGATTACTATTAAACATTCGTCTAATCCAAGTACTTTTTAAAGCTATTGTAAAATTATGTATATTTATCATTTTAATACCTCCGTTTTTATCATTTTGGGTTATTAAACTACACTTCAGTTTCTCAGAACCACCATTCCAGATAAATTAAAAAATAATGTGTTTAGTTGTTTTAGCAATGTTTCTTCTGGGTTAGATAATGCTATAAATAAATGGGTTAGTTTGGGCATTATTAAAGATTTTAAAACTGTTCTTCTTCCTAATACGGTTAGTCTTCTAGTAGACCATATTTTTATTAACTTTTGTATTTCCATGATTTTTTAATCGTAGTTTAGTTCAATATTTTTTTCTAAATTCACTGAAAATGTAATTCCAAGTAAAGTAAATTGTTCTGCACCCCATTCTAGTTTCCATTTGATATGATTAAAGACCTCCTTTGAATATTTTTTTATTTCCTATCCGTACAGCCTTTGATTTGGTATAATTTATTTTTAGCCCTGATACTTGCTCATAATAATCTAAAATTGTCAATGTACTGTGTAGGGTCTCTAGACTACCATTGACAATAAAACTTGTATCGTCTGCATACTGTGATATTAAATATTCTTCTCCATCAATGGTAATACCCTTAATATTAGGTGAATTTCAAACAATGATGCCAAGGATTTCGGCACATAAAATAAATATATACGGAAACAGAGGATCACCTTGCCTACACCCGCTTTCGAATTTAATCGATTCAGACAGAAACCCGTTGTGTATTACACTTAATCTAGAGTTATTATAAAGCGTTTTAATCCAGTGTTTAATAGATGTTTTAAAATTAAAAATATCTAGTGTTTTATATGTAAAGGACCATGATATCGAATCGAAAGCCTTTTCAAAATCAATTAGAAGTAGTAACCCTGGAATGTCATTCATTTCAGTGTAAAACATAATATCGTGTATCAATCTTATATTTTCTCCTATATATCTACCCTTAATAAATCCTGTTTGATCTTTCTCTATTATTTTATCAAGAACTTTTTTTATTCTATTTGCAATACAACCAAAGGCCATTTTGTAGGTGCAGTTTAGAAGTGTTATAGGTCGCCAGTTCTTTAAAGTTACATTCTCTAGTTACCATATTATAACATCATGTACAAATGTGAAATACAAGCTCAAATGCACTTTTAAAAAACTCGTGTGGGTTCGCTATGAACGGATATCGTCAAACGTATACGCTTGATTCGTCGCCTGTTCCGCCATAGCATTTCAAATTGTAGGGTTTGTCTCAAAAAATTAAAAGAGAAATCTTGCGCTGTACGAAGAACGTTCGGTTGAGGATACGGTACTAGAGTCTAGTTGAAACCGGTTTGATCTTGACAGCGTATTATCGACAATCGTACCTTCCTATTTCAGAATTGATATTTTATAAAGTGTTAGTAGAACTTTCAAAGTTTAGTTTGTATACTAGTAACACATTAATCATGTATATATTTTTTAAATAAAATATACTAAAGTAGACAATGAACGTTTTCACTTCTTAATTTTACGTGTTAAAATCGACAAATCCAAATAAATATTATTTCGTTTGGAAGGGCAAAGTTGGGGGGGGGGGGGGTTTAACGACATCAGAGATAAAGCATATTGATTTAATAATCATCCGACCCCATACAACCGTAAATAAAATGTGTTGAGTGTGTCGTTAAATAAAACATATCCTATCCTTCCTTCCATCTGCTGTTGGATGTCTAACATTTGGTAATTTTGACATATAATCTTAGAGAAGAATCGGGTGCATGTGCAGGGGGAGGGTATTGGAGGTCGAAACCCTTACTATCCCAAGCTTAAAAAAAATTGAAATGTATTTTTGGGGGAGCATGGCCCCACATAAACTTCGCTCAACAGTCTATAACCCCAACCCCGCTGAAATCCCTGCACACGCGCCTTGAAAACCCGCTACAGTAGGGTTTTTTTTTAGCAAGGGATCGTTTATATGTACCATCCCACAGACAGGATATCACATACCATGGTATTTTTGTATACCCGCCGATGGGGATCGATCCTAAACTGACCGCGCATTTCCAAAAAACACCCCCTTACATGTAACGCGTATGCCAACAGCTGGCCACTGTCAAAATTTCAAGGCAAATCCCCCACTCACCGACCCCTGGACAGGCGTTAGTAGTAAGGGCCCCACTATAGGGTATATCAATTTCACTATTGCATCATCCAAGATGGCCGCCAAACTGCGCCGTAGGGGATGATGCAATGCTGACGTCACTAGGCCCCGCCTCCTGAAGGTTGTATACATCTTTATTTTAAGAACTGACTGATGCAATGCACTAGGCCTCTAGAGTTTATTTTAAGAATGGGTGTAATACTGACGTCACTCTTACAGTGTGCATTACACTTTTTGTTTAGGGTGTGGGCACATTTATTTTAAGAATTGGTGTAATACCGACGTCATTCTTACATTGTACATTCCAGTTTTTCTTTAAGAACCGATGTAATGCTCAATACAGTAGTTTGTCCAAATGTGTATTTGAAGACAATGGTTACTTAAAAGACGTATGTTAATTAATATCCCCCACCCCCTTTGTTATTATATAGCAGCTTATGAAAGAGACCGTTCGTCGCACCCAACATTGAATACAAGTGTACGAGAGAAGAAATAAAGAAAGAATGAAGAGTTGTGAAACGTTAATAAATGATACCTTGATATTTGTATTACACATTTATGAATGAACTGAATGCTGGAACGTTCGGAAGTCTTGCCAATGTTGTACTCACCTACATTAGAATAATATCCATAGGAAAAATCCACATACTTGTGAGAATTATTTTAGCAACTAATCTTATACGCTGTAAGACCCCACAGTCTGGGAGTCAAATTAAAATGTGATATCTGTCAGCTGTGAATCGTTTCGTTGATCCGCATCCCGGTAATCTAAACTAGGTGTGAGCCCACTTGAATTTTGTTTACTCCCCTCCCCACACACACACACACACATCTCGATGACGATAATATATATATATATATATATATATACATATATACACAGTGTTGGATGTAGGGAAGGGGTCGGATAGGGCAGGGGGGAGAGCGGTGTGCCCCTAACGTACATATTTATTTATTTGAAATATGATTTTTGTTTCTTAATATAATATATACTTACTTTTGAAGATACAATACATCTTTAAGTATATCCGTGTAATGCATTTTTAATCCACTCCTCAATACACTGTTTATCACAGTACATGGCATACACTTATGCTAACAGAGAGAAAAATGCAATTGAAACATCCGATTCTGAATGGGATCATATTATTATGGTGTTAACGTTCCAAGACGGTCGGTAATGGAGGGGGTGCTAATATACAACGTTTGTATAAGCTGAATGGGTCGTGTTTTTATGATATTCATTACTGCTTGATGCTCTGGCCCTAATATCTGACCACTTAAAGAATTTGAGAACTGATTTACAGAGTGCGACTGAAACCGGATACGCACACTTGCGTTTGAACTCTAAACGTGATAAAAACCAGAAGCAATTCTGAAGGGGAGAAAACGAAACAAAACAAAGACCCTGTGTGCCACATTGTACGTCCATGTATGTTTCTGCTATGATACAATATAAGTGTATGGGTTTTAACAGGTTATTTCGATATAAAAACCAGAAGTAATATATTGTTCACACACACACACACACACACACACACACGCTCACACACACACGCACACACACACGCACACACACACGCACACCTCCCCCATGATTCCCCCCCCCCCCCAACTTGGAATTACTTGTATGAAAATTTATAATATATTTCGTCAATGAATCACGTCTTAGTACAATGTTTGGCACCAACATTTCAAATGCAATCTGACTCCATAGTTTGTAAGTTTGCGGCGGGGGCGGCGGCGCGGCGGCGCGGCGGGACGGCTGCAGTAAGCGGCGCGCGGCAAGACCGATGGGATGTCGCGGCGGGACGGACGGGGCGGCTGCACGGAGGGGGACGACGCAATGGCGCGGGCGGGACGGAGGGGGCGGGACGGAGGGGGCGGGTCGTGGCGGAGGCGGAGGCGGCGATCAGCAAACACACATGAGATTGCTTTTGAAAACTGGGACGTCAGCAAGAGAAGCGAGTGTCGTGACTTATACAGCAAGAGCGCTCTTTTGTGTTTCCACACTATCATTATCTAACAGTCAGAGTAGAAAACACCGATGTCATTCACGTCTATATAAAGAGCCCCACGGGACACCCTTCTTCATTTATCGCCGGATCCGTCGTCGTGACACTTCATCTCAAGCCTATGCCTTTCGGGTTCTGATCGTCATGAACTACACACTGTACGTTCCCGACACCGAGAAATGGACTCGCTATTATCAGTTGCAAGCTCAAGGCAAATGTATGATTTCTCCTCGGACGGGTGAAAGGATGGACGTGGATAGTTTCTTGGAACTGTACGACAAAGTCACACAACAACCCTCCGGTCATTATGACTTCTCCCACGCAACAGGTGGTGGAACAGGCTAAAGCTCAACTCAAACGCCAAAGGCAACATAATCAACAACAACAAAGTGGTGGGGGATACAAGCGTAACGCCTCGAAACGGCAGAGGCAATTTTAAACTGTATAAAAGGAGCCACGGAAGACGGACATCGCCATTTCAATTTGAATCGGCGGCGCTGTCACAATGTATCAGAGCTCGTGTCCTGAGTGTGAAAAGATATTTTCCAGGAGAGATGCCATGATGCGACATCTAAACACCAGTCATCCACCACCACCACTGCCACCACCACCACCACCACCACCACCACCACCACTACTACTACTACCACCACCACCACCACCACTGCCACCACCACCACCACCACTGCCCACACCACTGCCACCACTACTGCCCCCACCACTACTACTACTACCACCACCACCACTACTGCCACCACCACCACCACCACCATCACCACTTGAATTGCTACATCCTTTCACGATGATCGTGTCGCACGTCGTGTGGGAAAACATTTTTGGTGTACAAACTACTGAAGAATGATAGAATCAATCCACCTCCCCAACGGATTATCTGGCTCTACAAAAGATGGCAACCGCTTTACGACATCATTGGGGCAACGGTTCGAGTGGAATTCGTCCAAGGCATACCTACGAATTTGGAAAACGACCATTATTTGGATCCCAGAATTAGAAATCTCATCGTGTTAGATGACCTGATGTCTACGGCCAATAAAGATTCTCGCATCACGGACCTTTTTTACAGAAGGGAGTCATCACAGAAACCTCTCCGTGATTGCCATCAATCAGACTCTCTATCAGAGTAAAGACCCGACGCAGAGAAGAAATTGTCATTACCTGGCGCTGTTCAACAATCCCATCGACAAGCAACACGTTCTGACATTGGCACGACAGATGTATCCAGAAAACACTCGTCATTTCATGAAATATTTCGAGGGAGCTACCCGTAGGCCCTTTGGACACCTCATGGTGGACCTCAAACCTACCACGCCCGAAATGTTACGCCTTCGGCCTAACGGCCTAGAGACGGGAACCTGTGTGCCTGAACGATATAAAAGCGTAGACGCAACAGCAAACATTCCAGACGACTTGTCACTAGCATCGGAAAAACAGCTCTGCGAGTGCAGCTACTACAGTGGATCCAAAATCATGCAAAACGGTGCATTTAAGAGGAAATTACCAGGCATACCCGCCTACGAAAGTGCTGACGACGAAGACGATGATGTTGAGCCATTTTTGAAAAAGGTCAAGAAAATGCAGTCCTGCGATACGTGTGGGGTCGTCTTTAAAGACGGGAGAAACTTGCAGCGACACCTGCGCTTGAATACATGTGAAAATGACGAGGAGAAAGGAGAGACCTCTAATGATCTCGAAAACGAGGGCATACGTCAGATGATCGATCGTGAATACGATATAAATCGTGACTATTTTGAAGACAAGAAACAACGTTTTCGAAATAGGAATATGTCTCAAGATGACATCGAAAAACGACTGAAGGCTCTAAAATGGAAATTGTTTTAAAGAAACGTACTCTCGAGTTTTGACATACATGTACTACTTTGACAAAGGCATGAACTCGAGAAACATTCTACAGTCGGTGGATCCGAAGACAGATGTTAGAACACAAATTCGTTCCAGATTAAACAAATATCGTTCCTGGATCAGTGAATATCTGGACGAAGCAGACAGTGCCGACGACGATGATGATGATGCTACCAGTGGTGATGAGGACATTGATGATGACAATTATACTAAATAAACAGTAACTGTATTTTGCCGTACGACCTCTGAATGTGACCTTCTGTATATGCGTATCTTATGTCCACTGATTGTGAAATAATAAAATCAAGATATGACTCTTACCTTTCTTTTTATTTTTACTCATCCTCATGTGTGTTTGCTGATCGCCGCCTCCGCCTCCGCCACGACCCGCCCCCTCCGTCCCGCCCCCTCCGTCCCGCCCGCGCCATTGCGTCGTCCCCATCCGTGCAGCCGCCCCGTCCGTCCCGCCGCGACATCCCATCGGTCTTGCCGCGCGCCGCTTACTGCAGCCGTCCCGCCGCGCCGCCGCGCCGCCGTCCCCGCCGCAAACTTACAAACTATGGAGTCAGATTGCATTTGAAATGTTGGTGCCAAACATTGTACTAACACGTGATTCATTGACGGAATATATTATAAATTTTCATACAAGTAATTCCAACTTGGGGGGGGGGGGGGAAATCATGGGGGAGGTGTGCGTGTGTGTGCGTGTGTGTGTGCGTGTGTGTGTGAGCGTGTGTGTGTGTGTGTGTGTGAACAATATATTACTTCTGGTTTTTATATCGAAATAACCTGTTAAAACCCATACACTTATATTGTATCATAGCAGAAACATACATGGACGTACAATGTGGCACACAGGGTCTTTGTTTTGTTTCGTTTTCTCCCCTTCAGAATTGCTTCTGGTTTTTATCACGTTTAGAGTTCAAACGCAAGTGTGCGTATCCGGTTTCAGTCGCACTCTGTAAATCAGTTCTCAAATTCTTTAAGTGGTCAGATATTAGGGCCAGAGCATCAAGCAGTAATGAATATCATAAAACACGACCCATTCAGCTTATACAAACGTTGTATATTAGCATCCCCTCCATTACCGACCGTCTTGGAACGTTAACACCATAATAATATGATCCCATTCAGAATCGGATGTTTCAATTGCATTTTTCTCTCTGTTAGCATAAGTGTATGCCATGTACTGTGATAAACAGTGTATTGAGGAGTGGATTAAAAATGCATTACACGGATATACTTAAAGATGTATTGTATCTTCAAAAGTAAGTATATATATTATATTAAGAAACAAAAATCATATTTCAAATAAATAAATATGTACGTTAGGGGCACACCGCTCTCCCCCCTGCCCTATCCGACCCCTTCCCTACATCCAACACTGTGTATATATGTATATATATATATATATATATATATTATCGTCATCGAGATGTGTGTGTGTGTGTGTGGGGAGGGAGTAAACAAAATTCAAGTGGGCTCACACCTAGTTTAGATTACCGGGATGCGGATCAACGAAACGATTCACAGCTGACAGATATCACATTTCAATTTGACTCCCAGACTGTGGGGTCTTACAGCGTATAAGATTAGTTGCTAAAATAATTCTCACAAGTATGTGGATTTTTCCTATGGATATTATTCTAATTTAGGTGAGTACAACATTGGCAAGACTTCCGAACGTTCCAGCATTCAGTTCATTCATAAATGTGTAATACAAATATCAAGGTATCATTTATTAACGTTTCACAACTCTTCATTCTTTCTTTATTTCTTCTCTCGTACACTTGTATTCAATGTTGGGTGCGACGAACGGTCTCTTTCATAAGCTGCTATATAATAACAAAGGGGGTGGGGGATATTAATTAACATACGTCTTTTAAGTAACCATTGTCTTCAAATACACATTTGGACAAACTACTGTATTGAGCATTACATCGGTTCTTAAAAGAAAAACTGGAATGTACAATGTAAGAGTGACGTCAGTATTACACCAATTCTTAAAATAAATGTGGCCACACCCTAAACAAAAAGTGTAATGCACACTGTAAGAGTGACGTCAGTATTACACCCATTCTTAAAATAAACTCTAGAGGCCTAGTGCATTGCATCAGTCAGTTCTTAAAATAAAGATGTATACAACCTTCAGGAGGCGGGGCCTAGTGACGTCAGCATTGCATCATCTTTCGTCATCCCCTACGGCGCAGTTTGGCGGCCATCTTGGATGATGCAATAGTGAAATTGATATACCCTATAGTGGGGCCCTTACTACTGGCGTTGTACCATACCTCTATGGATATAAATGTTTTGGAGATATGAGACGACCCCTCAATCAAGACAGTTAAATTTGTTCAAAAATTGCGAAATCTCACGTGATCTCTTGTTGGGGAATTCTATACTTGTGATAAGACAATGAAAACCGAGATCGGTACGAGCCCGTCAAAAGTGTCCCACTTTCAAAATACTGGCTTTGTTTTTGACCTGAATAAGCCAGCGTAGTGAAACCAATGCGGAGTGTGGCGTCATATGTGCACCAAACGTAATTGGATTTTCTGTTCTATATGCTTAAATAATAAAAATATTCCAGGGAATGTTGTTTTAAAAACTAAAGTTTTAAAGTACTTCCGGATATTTTATTTCTCCCTCTAGCTCCTCAACTTCCTCATCCGTTAATGTATCGAATTTAAAGTGAGACACCATTTCAAAAATATCATCGTCATTTTGTCTAGTTGATGCGGAATATAGATTTTGATAAAAAATAGTTTCTTTTAAAATTTCTTCTTGATTCTTAACTTCTCTTACATTGTCTAATTTTAATTTTGATATCAATTTACTATAGAGATTTCTAGATTCCAAATTACTAAAATATTTTGATGGTTTTTCACCTTCTTCAATCCATTTGGATCTTGATCTTATATAATGACCTTTAAGTTTTTCTTTTCTCAATTCTAGTAATTCTTTTTTTTTTCCTTTTCAATTATTTCAACATTGGATATATTTTCATTTCTCTCAAGTGTTTTTATTTCATCACATATTTTTTGTTCTAATTCATTTCTCTTTTTAGTTTTGTAAACAGAAAACGCTATAGTTTTCCCCCTTATTTCCATGAGTAGTATTTCTAAAAAAAAGTTGACTGTTTATCGAAAGAAATTAATGTGAAAGTAAATTTACATCTTCAGGATTTGATCTTATGTCTAATTACCCTAGAAAATCAGACCACCTTGTTAGTAATAACAATATAGAAAATATTCATCTTGAGGCAACAAGGTGTGCACACTAATTTTTAACCAGCATAGACCATTCAGTTACTTGTGAATCTTCTACGGAGATTTATGCATATCAGCCCATAGCATCCTAAATGCCCACCTATAGTTTAAAAATAAAGAAAGATACAGGTATTTTTTACGAAAAGGGTCATAACTATAAAGAGGACTTAAATATCTTTAGTTAAATGTGTGTGTTACTTTCATCATAATGTGTCCGAACTGCATGCTTTTGGGTGTATTTTTGGCAATGTTTACACCCATACAAACCACACCCAAGCGGAAGTTGGCGGATATCACACACGTTTATGGAACCTTTGCTCATCAAACCTTACAAAAACCCTCACTCGAATAAAATCAGCTTGTTTGAAAATTACCCAAAATTATTACGCCCGACTTTTGTCACAAGGAAAATATACTACTTTATTTTGAATATAGTACGACTAAGATATGAAATTATTATGGTACTAAATGCTAATATCAGGTACGACATCACTATGATATAAAATTATATTGTACCAGGCATAGGTACGAAATAAGTAGATACTGTTATACAGACTTTACTAGTCGATAAACTTAAATACAATAATATAGAAAGCAAATGTAAAAAAAAACCTAATTGTTCAGTTAGTTGTTGAAGAAGTTGATACAGAGACATGAAACTGAGAACGACTATTCGACCTCATATGTGTTTACTTTCTTAATTAATATTAATATTTAATATTAGCTATGTGTACTAGTAGGACCTTTCCAAAAATCTTTTCCAACAATATATTTCATTGGGTAGTTGACTGTAAATGAACCAATCAGCCAGCCTCTAATATTTCCTAATACTCGTCGTTAACTTCCGGTCAAGGGTAGAGGAAATGCTGTTAAAGCACGTTTTTCTATAAATTAACTACGATTGTTTTGTTATAGCGAGAAACGTCCATCTACGAAGAAAGTAGTATTAATATATAGTTCACTTCAAACCCAAAGAGGCCGCTCCAATGTTGTCACACACGTCAATTCACCCACAGGTTTGTTCCATTTTGTCGACTCGTTGATTCCATCTAATGATCTCTATGATCTCATCAGTGATTGTAATGACGAAATGATCACGTCATTGTAGAGGACCGTTCCATTATTTTACTTATAATCGTTTAAACATAACATTGTGGGTAGGACTTTCCTTGTGTATCGAAGCTTTTTTTATCATTATTATTATTATTATTATTATCCTATTCTCTATTCCGTTACCGTACAGTGTACGAGATCCATTGAGAAATAACCAACTTTTACAGTCTATCATCGATTTTCCAAACTCACTGCATTCACCTAACAACAAAACCTCGGAATACAATATTTACGTAATACTATTCTACATTTTTCAGCTACAATACGTGAAACAAATACGGTTTAGTGTTAGGGTTAGTCTTTAGAGCCTTGATATAGAGGGGTACGGGTTGAACTCTTTCCAGTGAAGCACCCTCCAGTAAGAATGTTGGTCTACTCGCCCAAAAATCAACTCGCCCCAGTGTTTGATCAACTCACCTCAGTGTTAGATCAACTTGCCCCAAACTTTACTGCAGGGCTTCTAGATTTTGGTAGCCCCACTCCCACCATACCCATGGCTAGTGATATTCAATCTTGGGCTAATAAATAACTTCTTTTGTCATGCCTGATGGCTAGTGAAAAAAAATGTTGTTAAATGCTGCATTTAAGTCTGTTTTATAAATACGAATATCCTGCCCCTACCACAACCTCCCAATCTTAGTGTATTTAATCTCTATCTCCCTCTTTAGGTCATATATCCGATTATTACTATTAGTAAAATTGTATTAAGAAAGTAGGGCTAGTGAATTTTTAATCATGACTAGTAAATGTTTTATGTATAAACATGTATGAACATTATCTGACAGAATGTAACACAGGCGTTTGGATCCTGGTTGGAGTTCAGGGCTTCTAGAATTTTTATAAAATCCACTAGCCATGGGATCAATGATTTTTCAAATTTACTAGTCACGATTAAAAATTCACTAGCCCTACTTTACTTGAAGTTAATTATTTTTTTATTAATAGCAATATAGTAATAATGTCGCCTAAAGAGTGAGATACACGTATAAGCTTAAAACACCACGACTGGCTGATGGGGGAGGGGGGCAGGATATTCATATAAATTACAAAATAGACTTAAATGCAGCATTTGTGCACTTTTTTTCCCTAGCCATCAAGCATGGCAATAGTAGTTATTTACTAGCCCAACATTGAATATCACAAACCATGGGAGTGGGGCTACCATAATCTAGAAGCCCTGCATGGAGTTAATGGGTGTTTAGTTAGTACCACTTGGTTGAACTAGGCATGTGTGTACCCTGTGTTGTTGTATAAATTATAATATACGTTCTCGCTGCATTTCGCCTCCTCGCTTTTGTGTTATGCCGCTCCTTTTCTCGTTTGGTAGTCCATTTGTAAACAGTAAACAGGACAAAATGCAACATTTTTAACTGTCTTCAGGCACCTGTGTTTGCAAAAAGTATTGTACAGCACATGTGCTGTTCGTTGTGCTGTTCGTCATTTTCCATTTTTAAGGCCACTACATTAAACAATATGTGTTTCTTAACACGGCACAGTTGACGAACACTTGATGTCATTACTGACAGGCATTATTTTCATACCAGTGAATAGTTTGTAAAATATCATTTTTTAATGAATTGATTCTTATTTAACACTATTTATACTCTCAAAATTATGTACAATTGTTATGAATGGATTATGAATACTATTCACTACAGCACAGGCACAAAAATGTAGCATACCTTTTGCAGATCGAATACCATAATCAGGGCTTCTAGACATTTTTTTTAATCCACTAACCATGGGATCAGTGATTTTTATACGCCCATCATATCTTGCGTTACAGGACCATCAAACCTCACGTGTAGGAACAACTTGGGATGGCAGTATGTCGTGTACTGTTACTAGGTCACTTTGATCTACTTTTCATGGTCTACTCAGACCTTCCTTTTTGACGGGCATGAGCGTTATCACGCCCATGAACCCCCGTGAACTCAATCTGTGAAATAACGTGCCCCTAAATTGAACAAGTCATGCTTGTATTTTTTTTTAAATTGTTTATTGAATCAAATCCACAATGCCATAAACCTTTCTATTCTGTTCACAATGAACTTCCTAGAATACTTTTTGTAAATTGAAACATGATTGGTTGGTTATCTTTACACTGAGCCAATCAGCTAGGAGTTCACTTATTAATAAGATCTGGGGCCTAATTCACGGATTTGTTTTGTTTAATTTCGTACAGGTCTCTTGGGCTCTGCTAGACAACAAAGCATCCTCTTTGCAAGTCTTTTAGCATTGCACTGTGAGATTGCAAAGTTGCGAGAGTTTAGTGAATTAGGCCCCTGGTTGATGAAAGCGAAGTTGCTTGTCATAAATTAGAGTGTTTGTTTATACTGTGCATACAAGAGTTGGTCAGAGCTGACATCACTTCGCCCCAAGCTAGCTGTACCAGACACCACAAAAATGAAACAAAATAGTTGCCCCCAGTTAGCAGGTATAATCACATTTTTTCATTAACTCTAAAATTACACGTTTTTGATAAATGTCAGTATGTGTTGGTGGTCGGGGTATGCATCTTTCCAACACATAAGGCTCTTGTTTGAGTTGACTGTCCCTTTATTCTTCTTGTTAATTATTAATCAAGTAAACCAATGATCAATAACAAATAGAGGTGTTGTATACATACATATTTCTTAGTGTTGCATACAGGTAGGTGTAGTGTACAAATCTTTATGGTGTTGACGATGTTTATTGGTGTTGTGTGAAATGTTTACATGTAACATGAATTATTTACCAATGTATACAAAATAAACAAATGATGTATATAGTACTTAAGGTTGTGTGTGTGTACTATAATTTGTCGTGTTTTCTAGTTCATCAACTGGTAGAAAGGTGAATAGAAAAAATGTCTAGCACAAGTCCCCTAGATGGTAATGTGCCCTTTTTATTGGTTAATTGGTCTCGTTGTTTAGGAGGTAGAAAGCCGTTGCTATCTTTTCATTAAATGTCACTCCATATTCAAAGGTAGTACATGATGTCACGTAATAACGTGTGTAACAAGTATTGTATGTTGTAGATATAGCAGCCACTGACTAAACAATCTGCTAGGGTGTTGTTAAACAAAAACTTCTTTCCAAGTCATATATTCAGACCCCTGGAAAAAGGTAAAATAGTCCTGGAAAATGAACGAAAATAGCCCTTAAAAGTCCTGGAAAATGAAACCATTTGAAGTGTATGAACCCTGAATATGTAACACTGCATGTATTCCTTTTAGAGAATTATTATCAGCTGTGATTAGTGACGTCATGTCGTGATACAAAAGTAAATGCTGTGAATTTTATAATAATTATACAACATAAGTACGATTGAGTTATATAATATTTCTGTCATGTGTACTTTTGTAGATGGTTTTTCTGACACTTGTCTAAAAGAAATAAATCCTTTGTTAAAGCTCGCTCAAATGATTGATTTTCTTAAGACTGTCAGAAAAACCATCTACAAAAGGATTCATGCAAAATACTACTAGTATACAATATAGCTACAGGTGTTGTGTGCAATGTTTGTAGATGTTGTGTACAATGTTTACAAGTGTTGTATATAGTGTTTACAGGACTGAGGTGTTATGTATGTTTACAGGTTTTGTGTATAATGTTTCAGGTGTTTGCTGCACTCACCCAGCTGTCGTCCATCTACCATGGAATAAGAACACTTTCCCAGAACCCGCTTGACCGACGAGGTCACCGAACAAAGTCAGCTGACCCTGCGTCCTGCACAGAATCAACATCTACAGAATCGGCTGTAAGTCAGTGTTATAGTAGGCTAACAGGGGTGGGACATAGACCAGTCGTAAAGTCAGCTGACCCTGCGTCCTGCACAGAATCGGCAGTAAGTCAGTGTTATAGTAGGCTAACAGGGGCGGGACATAGACCAGTCGTAAAGTCAGCTGACACTGCATCCTGCACAGAATCAACATCTACAGAATCGGCTGTAAGTCAGTGTTATAGTAGGCTAACAGGGGCGGGACATAGACCAGTCGTAAAGCACTCGCCTGATGCATGGTCAATCTAGGATCAGTCCCTGTTGGTGGGCTCATAGTTTAACACCCAATAGCCGATGTATTCATTCATTCCAGCCGGTGCACCACGGCTGTTATATGAAAAGCTGTGGTATATGCTATCATGCCAGTGATAGAAATAAGCAGAATTTTGTATAGCTACTTGTCTTCCAATATTTTCATTTGTCCAAATACATGGTTTGTTTTATTCAAGTACAAAGACAATGTTTTTTATCACTCAAAATGAAACTATTGGACATTTTCACTGGATAACCATCGAAATACATTTTGCTTGTCCCAGCAGATTTTCACTTGTTAGGACATATGGTCTAATAGAATCTAACACCATTGTACGGTATAGATACGGCAATTCCAACCCTTGGGACATAATGTTTTTGTCCTGAGGGTTGGAATTGCCGTATCTATACCTCACAATGGTGATTGATTCTTTTTCTTGCACATTTAATTTCAGTAACAAAACATTAATTTTGTAAGCGACGGTTTGTTTATTGTAGAATGATTCGTAAACATGTTAACTACAAACTCATTTAATCATACGCGGGGAAAAATATAATCCAGCTCATGCTACGACATAAAAATGTAACAATTTACCAATAAATATAAACTTGAAAATTAATTTGTTTAAATATTTTTAAAATAATGATACAACGTGAAATGGCAAACAGAATTCTGAAAACCATGAGTCATGACGTCAATCGTAAAGCATGAGTTGTGACATCACACGTATGTAGAAATCGTCTAGCCCTCGGGTCAGACAGATTTATCTAGCCCTAGGGTCAGACAGCTTTTTCTAGCACCGTGCAAAAGCTGGATAACCCTGTCCAATGGGCAAGAAAAGTGCTTATTTTGAACACTGCCCGTCTATGCGATGGTACATATAAAAATCCATGTAGCGTCATTTTTCTCAAAGACTATGTAATATGTAAAAATTACCAAATGATTGATATCCAATAGACGATTAATAAATCAATGTGTTATAACTTATAGTGGTGTCGTTAAACAAAACAAACTTCAACTTTGAATGAACTTAGTGGTAAGGTCATTGGGCTGGAGGCTGGTAGGTACTGGGTTCGTTTCCTGTCTGAGACAGTGGGGTATTTTTCATTCCACATTCCAGTAGTGGCTCGAGCCCAGGTACTGAGTTCGTTTCATGTCTGGGGCAGTGGGGTATTTTTCATTCCAGCAGTGGCTCCATCCCAGGGTGTTTGTCCTGCTAGGCTGGAGGCTGGTAGGTACTGGGTTCGTTTCATGTCTGGGGCAGTGGGGTATTTTTCATTCCAGCAGGTGAGTGCACTGCTAGGCTCAGTGGGGCAGTGTAAGGTGTAGCCAGATTAGCCAATTGCTAAGTTTTGTACAAAGTGACTACAAAGTAACAATGTTTGGTGTTAGCCATTTTGTAATATTTTAAAAAACAATGATCTATCAGAAAATTGGCTAACAGTATTATTCCCAGTGTGAACCCTGTATACAGCCACATACACCTAGTAAGGCTTTCTGCCAGAAGGTACAGAGGGTAGAATATTGTATCCTAAAGTTTGGGGGAATTAATGGATATATAGAGGATAATAAACGAGTGACCAGTTATTATCAAATTTATGTCACAAGTGTCATCTTTTCTATTTTAATTATCTTTTGAACACAGAAAAGAATATCATTTGTTTTTATATCTTAATTATCATCTTTTGAACAGCCTTTGCCCTTGCCATGTGAAGCTGATATTTCACGGATCCTATCGGCCGTTGCGCCCACTGGACTGAATCCTATCCTGTTACCGCTGGCTACATCTGGTAGCAGTGACGCCCCCTGGAGGCAAACACATGTGTCAGCTAACAGTTTCTTTGAAAACAAAAATGGTATTGTGTCTTTTATTGATAATTATCTTGAAAATGCTTCTCTTTATTTTGCTGCCATGGTAACATGTTTTTCTGACTGATAGCAGTCCTTGAAATTGAGATCTTTAAAACATTTGTGTAAATTGCAACAAAGTAAACTAGACAGTGATAAAAACAAAATCTGTTGTAACTTAGTACGTACAAAAAAATACATATTATTATGAAATAAAATGATGTTTGAGCTACATCAAGTGTTAGAATAATAAAAACACAACTATAGAGAGTCCCTAATATTCTAACCAAGAAAATATATTTAATAGTACGTGCTATTTCTCATTCCAGCCAGTGCACCATGTCTGGTGTATCAACGGTCATGGTATATGGGATGGTGCATATAAAAGGTCCCTTTCTACTAATGGGCTTTCTAGTTTCTACTAAATATTTCCACTCTACGACTATTTGTCAAACTTACCAAAAGTTAGACATACAATAGCCAGTGATTAATAAATCAGTTCGCTCTAGTCATTAAACAAAACAAACTTTACACTTTTGCTGCCAGTTGAGCTTTTATCTGCATTACTTGAGCTCAGGGTACACGGAACCTACAGGGTCTGTCGGGTAATATCCCTCATGAAGTCATCAGCCGAGAGTTGAAAGACACACCCGTAACAAACTAATTTTAATTGTACGTAATTTGAGTTGTTACAGCGCTCTATCAACTGGGCGAAATCCTATCCCCAGTAATAACAATGACATGAATTATATTATTTTTTAAAGTATTAGTGTAGCTGAAATAATGAAAAATTGTAAATGAGATATATTTATCATTATAAGCTATATACAGGTTATCTTCTCGTTCCAGCCAGTGTAATACAACTGGGCAAAGGCCGAGGTATGTGCTTTCCTGTCTATGGGGAAAGTGCATATAAAAGATCCCTTGGTACTAATGGAAAAATTCAGTGGCTTTCCTCTGATGACTATGTGTCAGAATTGCCACACGTTTGACATCCAATAGGCTGTGATTAGTGAATTTTTCTACAGGTTATCAGGCCTGTATTTTGTGATAATGTGTACATCGGTTCAGAGAACATTTTGTTCAGTATCGCATTGCATTCAGAGATCCACACAATTTTAAAACATTAAACAGTAGTTGCTAATCAATTTTTAATTGACTAGCAATATTGCTAATCAAGATTTTGAAAACAAAATGTTCCCTGCACTTACCATCAGATGTGTTTATTTTGTTGGTTGAGTACATCACTTAATACCTTGTTTATTTTTAGGTTTTCCCGAGCGCCACCTGACCACCGATTTTCAGGCTCTTACCACTGGCTTTGAAAGGATTTTAGGACGAAGAAATGTGCAGAGATTGTTGCTGCAGAGTTATTATACTGCAGGTTAGGTTATGTCCCTTTATGGTGTAACAAGCATATCTCCCTTCTCTTGTACTGTACAGTACAGTTTACCTCCTTTATCTTGTACATTAACGTTATATTTCTTCTCTTGTTCTGTACAGTACAGTTTATATTTCTTCTCTTGTACTGTACAGTACAGTTTACCTCCTTTATCTTGTACATTAACGTTATATTTCTTCTCTTGCACTGTACAGTACAGTTTACGTCCTTTATCTTGTACATTAACGTTATATTTCTTCTCTTGTTCTGTACCTTACAGTTTACCTCCTTTATCGTGTACATTAACGTTATATTTCTTCTCTTGTTCTGTACAGTACAGTTTACCGCCTTTATCTTGTACATTAATGTTATATTTCTTCTCTTGTACTGTACAGTACAGTTTACCTCCTTTATTTGTACATTAACGTCATATTTCTTCTCCTATTCTGTACTGTACAGTTTACCTCCTTTATCTTGTACATTAACGTTATATTTCTTATCTTGTACTGTACAGTACAGTTTACCTCCTTTATCTTGTACATTAACGTTATATTTCTTCTCCTGTTCTGTACTGTACAGTTTACCTCCTTTATCGTGTACATTAACATTAAATATTTCTTCTCTTGTACTGTACAGTACAGTTTACCTCCTTTATCTTGTACATTAACATTATATTTCTTTTGTACAGTAGGCATGTATTGTACACCTATGTGGTGTAAGTGGATTTTCTCTCATTCTAGTCAAATTATCAAAATAATGTGTCGACACCAGACGGTAGTTTAAAATGGTCTGAGGTGTTATTAAATAAATACTCCATTCTTTTTTCATTAAGAAAAATGTAGCAGATTTCCTCTGGTGAAATTTGAGTCAAAATTCAAGAACAGTTTGAAGAGTGGATGTTTCTGGGAAATTGTACCGTTTTGTTTTTCTTTTTGATGTTTTGGCATGCTACATTCAGATACCATTTGCTACTCTCAGCTTGTTAGGAATGCAATTTTCACTTCACACATTTCATGAAATAACCATATGTTAGACACCAGATGGTAGTAACTGAAAATGTGCTGAGATGTCTTTAAACAAGACTCCTTTTAGTTAGCAACTAAAAATGTTTTGTCATTCAGTGTCGCAGCCTGTCCGGGGATTTAAAACAGAAAGAGCTGACAAAAGTCATGGAATTGGTGCAGAAAAGACATCAATGATCGATGATCTTAAAAGTTCTGTAAGTATTTTTTAAATAAAATTGTCTGGCTTGCAGTAAGTTCAGATTGAGCCATTTTGTTTTTATGTGGTAATAATTTGTTTGACTATGTAAAGCTGTAGTCTAGTGTCCTATTATATCTGTTAATAATGTGAGCTATAAAGATAACCATTTTTGTTACCCCAGTAAAAATTCAGAACTGGGGAAATAAGAAAATAATTTCTCCCTTAAAAGTGATCATGTTTCAGTGCAACGTACAATGCATGACTGATATATCAAAAGCTATGTGCTGTGCTGTCCCGTCTATGGGAAGGTGCATATAAAAATACCTTGTTGCTAATGGGGAAAATGCAACAGTTTTTTTAAAAATATATGTCATATGTCAGAATTACCAAATATTTGACATCCAATAGCCAATGATTAATAGGTTAATATGCTCTAGTGATGTTGTTTTGAATTTAGTTTCTTGCTGGATGTGGCCCAGTGGTAAAGTGCACACCTGATGCACAGTCGGTGTAGGATCGATCCCCATTGGTGGGCCCATTGGACTATTTCTCATTCCAGCCAGTACACCTCGACTGGTTAATCAAAGGCCGTGATATGTGCTATCCTGTCTGTGGGATGGTGCATATAAAAGATCCATTGCTACTAATTGAAAAATGTAGCAGTTTCATCTCTAAGACTATATTTCAGAATGACCAAATGTTTGACATCCAATAGCTGATGATTATGTGCTCTAATGGTGTCGTAAAACAAAAACTTTTAATTAGTATTCATAGCTTTAGATTGCATCAAAGTTCAAAAGTTTGTTTTTGTTTCATGACACCACTAGAGCACATTGATTTATTAATCATTGGCTATTGGATATCAATCATTTGGTAATTTTGACATAGTCTTATTGAGGAAACCTGCTACATTTTTCCATTAGTAGCAAAGGATCTTTTATATGCACCATCCCATATACAGGATAGCACATACCATGGCCTTTGATGTACCAGTTGTGGTGCACTGGCTGGAGCGAGAAATAGCCCAATGGGCCCACTGACGGACTGCGCATCAAGCAAACGCTTTACCACTGGGCTACTTCTCGCCACATAAAAGTCAAGACCATAAATGTTTTGTCAAAAATACATATGCTTAAAATAATTACTCCCAAATTAAGTACAAACATCGTTACATTCTGCCCTCAAAATATTTCACCTCAAAACCATTGAAATGTTATGTTTAAATACATTAAAAATACTTAACATGCAGGCTTGACTATTGACAACTCTCCTTCAGCTGCACCTCCTCCTGCACTCAGAAAAAACAAACGTCCCCATTGTGCCAAAATTAGTGAGATCTGAAGCTTTGATCCAATATTTTCGAAGCAATCTTAGTGCTACGAATTGTAAAACCACCGTACGCTATGACATTACTATGGCATGTGCTGTAGTGATGTCACATCCTACTATGAGTTTACAATTTTGTAGTGCTAAGATAAGAAAATAGGGGCCCTTCCCTTTATGATTTGAGTATTTGGTTTCAGATGTTCTCCAAGCTGTTCACAGCTACATGTAGATCTAAAGCCATGGTATCCCTTCCCTTTATGATTTGAGTGTTTGGTTTCAGATGTTCTCCAAGCTGTTCACAGCGAAGTCTAAAGCCCTGGTATCCCTTCCCTTTATGATTTGAGTGTTTGGTTTCAGATGTTCTCCAACCTGTTCACAGCGAGGTCTAAAGCCCTGGTATCCCTTCCCTTTATGATTTGAGTGTTTGGTTTCAGATGTTCTCCAAGCTGTTTGCAGCGAGGTCTAAAGCCCTGGTATCCCTTCCCTTTATGATTTGAGTGTTTGGTTTCAGAATTTCTCCAACCTGTTCACAGCTAGATCTAAAGCCCTGGTATCCCTTCCCTTTATGATTTGAGTGTTTGGTTTCAGATGTTCTCCAAGCTGTTCGCATCGAGGTCTAAAGCCCTGGTATCCCTTCCCTTTATGATTTGAGTGTTTGGTTTCAGATGTTCTCCAAGCTGTTCGCAGCGAAGTCTAAAGCCCTGGTATCCCTTCCCTTTATGATTTGAGTGTTTGGTTTCAGATGTTCTCCAAGCTGTTCACAGCGAGGTCTAAAGTCCTGGTATCCCTTCCCTTTATGATTTGAGTGTTTGGTTTCAGATGTTCTCCAAGCTGTTCACAGCTAGATCTAAAGCCCTGGTATCCCTTCCCTTTATGATTTGAGTGTTTGGTTTCAGATGTTCTCCAAGCTGTTCGCATCGAGGTCTAAAGCCCTGGTATCCCTTCCCTTTATGATTTGAGTGTTTGGTTTCAGATGTTCTCCAAGCTGTTCACAGCGAGGTCTAAAGTCCTGGTATCCCTTCCCTTTATGATTTGAGTGTTTGGTTTCAGATGTTCTCCAAGCTGTTCGCAGCGAGGTCTAAAGCCCTGGTTTCCCTTCCCTTTATGATTTAAGTGTTTGGTTTCAGATGTTCTCCAAGCTGTTCCCAGCGAGGTCTAAAGCCCTGGTATCCCTTCCCTTTATGATTTGAGTGTTTGGTTTCAGATGTTCTCCAAGCTGTTCGCGGTGGAGAAGGAGTCTCTGCAGACGTCTAAGTTCCAGAAGCTGTACGGGGCCGCGCAGGAAGCCAACCCGGAGCTGCAGGAGAAGCTGAAGATCGCGTTCGCTGAGGGTTACCAGGCCAACCAGAAGACGGACCGTGTGGCGCTGAAGACGACGCTATTGACAAAGACGCTGCGCATATTTCTCTTCCTGCTGCTTGCCTGGCTCTTCGTACAGGTTGTGCAGATCTTCACCGCAGTCGGTGGAGGTGAGGGGGCGGAAACGCCCTTGTTTTAATTTGTTTGAAATCTTTTCTTTATTATTTTTTTACATTTATTTGCATTAAAATGGGGGGGGGGGGGGGGGGTTAGCTTAGTCAGTTGAGTTCTCGCTTAACTTTTATCTACCCAGCTTTACAACGAGAAAACGTCATCACTGACCCAGGTTTCCAACATGAAATATGGAATTATGAACCTACATTTTTAAAACTCAAATAGTAAAAAAACTAGCTTAATGTAACACTATTTTGATGTGTGTCATAATTTAGAGGACATATTAGTGATTGTAATTACCAAAATAAGAATTACAGAAGAACATAATTAATATTTGTTAAATATATATTTTTTTTTAAACCATACAATCGTGATCCATGACATTGTTTATGACGCTTTCACAAAGTTCATTTTGACTTTCAATCGACGACAAGTAATCATCTATTTTTTCTTCTTCTTCAAGTAGTCTGTTTATATAGTAGTTTTCTTTTTTGGTTACAGGAGTTCGAGGGTTTGGAGTTTTGAACAGAGACCAGTTTGAAGTGAACCCGGAAGAAATCAGTGTCACGTTCAATGATGTTAAAGGGGTATGTAACTATCCTAATTGGGTACATAACGATTGTAAGCTATGATCAAGAGCATGATCAAATGATGCTACGAGAGCAATCAAGGCGAGCTGAAGATCACTCTCCTCAAATGGTAATGGGATATCTACCAGTCTTAAGGTGGTCTGTAATGATGCTAACTGAATATCTACCAGTCTTAAGGGGGTCTGTAATGATGCTAAAGGGATATCTATCAGTCTTAATTTTCTGACTACTGTAGGTGAGATATCTCCCCCAACATCACTGAGTGGTGGCAGCAGGTTTCCTCTCTAATCTGTGTGGTTCTTAGCCATATGAGCATCTCCAGTTAGGCATAGTCCAGCCAGTGCTCCACAACTGGTGTAAGGAAGGCTGTTGTGTGTACTATCTGTCTGTAGGATGGTGCATATAAAAAATCCCTTGCTGCTAATCGAAAAGAGTAGGCCATGAGTGGCGACAGCGGGTTTTCGCTCTCTATATGTGTGATCCGTAACCATATGTCCGACGCCATATAACCGTAAAATAAAATGTGTTGTGTGTGTCTTTAAATAAAACATTTCCTTCCTTCCAGTTAGGCATAGATAAATAGTGTTTTCCTTACAAATTTGGCAAGGCATGGTAGACTAGACACTTTTGAGGCATTTTCACTATTTTTAGGGCATATTTTTTTCATTAAAGAAAAAAACTATTATTTGAAATGAAAATAAATGTAATTAATGTGCTTGCTTTAATAAAGGAATTGCAAAATATATAACAGGAACATTTTATTAATTAATCTTCTTGTCTTTTCTTTTTTGTGTTTTATAAAGGCAATTTTAGAATTAATTATTGAAAAAGGCTTGTTTAATCTTAGGGCAGCATGGCACTGATTAAGGCAAGATGGCACTAGACTATTGAGGCATGGTGCTGATTAAGGCAAGATGGTGCTAGACTATTGAGGCATGGTACTGATTAAGGCAAGATGGTGCTAGACTATTGAGGCATGGTACTGATTAAGGCAAGATGGTGCTAGACTATTGAGGCATGGTACTGATTAAGGCAAGATGGTGCTAGACTATTGAGGCATGGTACTGATTAAGGCAAGATGGTACTAGACTAGCGAGGCATGGTACTGATTAAGGCAAGATGGTACTGATTAAGGCAAGATGGTGCTAGACTATCGAGGCATGGTACTGATTAAGGCAAGATGGTGCTAGACTATTGAGGCATGGTGCTGCACCATGCTAAAAGAAGCTATGGAAAACACTAATAAGAATGTGTAGAGTGTTTGATTAAAGCAAACCTTTGTTTGTCTCTGTGACAGGCTGACGAAGCGAAGCAGGAGTTGCAGGATATTGTACAGTTCCTGAGTGACCCGGAGAAGTTCACGTCCCTCGGAGCCAAACTGCCAAAAGGTAAATCACTTCCTAATCGGTACATTTTCACCACTCACCCTGTCCACTGCCAGGGGAGGAGGATATAGCCCAGTGGTAAAGCGCTTGCTTGATGCACGGTGGGTGTGGGATCGATCCCCGTCGGTAGGCCGGAGTGGGATATAGCCCAGTGGTAAAGCGCTTGCTTGATGCACGGTGGGTGTGGGATCAATCCCCGTCGGTAGGCCCATTGGGCTATTTCTTGTTCCAAGCTGTGCACAACGACTGGTATATCAAAGGCCATGGTACATACTATCCTGCCTGTGGGATGGTGCATATAAACGATCCCTTGCTGCTAATGGATTTTTTTTTAGCAGGTTTCCTTTCTAAGACTATACTTCAAAATTACCAAATGTTTGACATCCAATAGCTGATGATTAATAAATCAATGTGCTCTAGTGGTGTTGTTAAACAAAAGAAATTCTGTCCACTGCCAAATTAGCCCATTGTTAATTTAGTGGCTACAACTAGTCTGGCTAATAAAATATTTCTGAAGTTGAGCACATTTTAATAATTTTTAAGGAAATACTCGGGGGGGGGGGGGGGGGGGGGGGGGACAGGATAAACCAAAATTGGTTTTAGTTTGAACCCTGTACTTTGTCTCGAAATCAAAACATCAGATATAGATGTTACTTACATCCATTTCTCAAAACATTACATTCTAGACTAGTGAAACTTGGTTTATAGTTGTGTCTCACATCCTAGACTATTGAAACTTGGTTTATAGTTGTGTCTCAATGTTCATCTCGGTACATATTCAAAAACATTTAACACTTGTTAAATTAACATCTATTTTTAATTTTAAAAAATTTAATATATACATGCATAGAGGTAAACATCATAGAAAAACAATTGTGAATAATGCTGCACAAATTTGTGGTGGGAGAAACATTCAATTTGGCAGAATTCTTGTTTCAAAATAAAATTATAGATTTCAGTATTACATGAAAAATTATCTGAACTGTTCTCATTCTTTGATGAAAGCTTATGGTGACAGTAAACCCGAGTTTTTAAGATCCCGTACAGTCATACAGATTTTAACACATCTGTATAAAACATCTACAGTACTGTGTATATTTTAGGTGTTTTGATGTGTAACAGTACTGTGTTTGTATATTTCAGGTGTTTTGCTGGTTGGGCCTCCAGGAATTGGTAAAACGCTTCTTGCTAGAGCTGTGGCAGGTAAACATTGATAAATATCTTTTGTACTCTGTCTTGTACAGAATCAGGATGTAGGTCAGTGAGTAGAGTGCTCGTCTTATGTGTTTGTGTGGTGTCAGATCAAACCACCTCAGTGGTCCCATTCTCTGATTGGGGTAGAACTTTATCAAGTACTGTTATAGATCAAGTTTGACTTTCACGGGGCAGAACATAGACCAGTGGTAAAGTGCTCGTATGATGCACAGTCGGTCTAGGATCGATCCCCGTTGGTTGGCCTATTGAGGTATTTCTTGTTCCAGCCAGTGTCCCACAACTGGTATATCAACGGTCATGGTATGTGCTGTCTTGTCTGTGAAAAAGTACATATAAAAGATCCCTTGTTGCTAATGGAAAAATTAAGTGGGTTTCCTCAGAGAATATGTCAGAACTTAAAAAAAATTGTTAAACAGTACAAACAAACAAATCTCTCTTACACATGTACCTGTGTTAGAATGTCATATTGGGGTTTGAGATAGATATCTTTTGAACTTTGTCTTGTACATCCATTTATTCGCTCGATGCGCAGTCGTTGTGGGATTTATCCTTGTCGGTGGGCCCATTGGACTTTCTCGTTCCAGCCAGTGCACCACGACTGGTATATCAAAGGCCGTGGTATGTACTACCCTGTTTGTGGGATGGTGCATATAAAAGATCCCTTGCTGCTAATCGAAAAGAGTAGCCCATGAAGTGGCGACAGTGGGTTTCCTTTTCTCAATATCTTTTTGTACATCCATTTATGTCATGTTGATGTTTAAAACAAACATCTTTTGCACTCAGTTTTATACATACCAACACCTGTGTTAGGTTGTCATGTAAATATACAGTGACTGCAAACAGCTAAATATAAAGGTTAGTCGAGATGTGCTATCCTCTCTGTGAGATGGTGCATATAAAAAATCCTTTGCTATTAACGGACAAATGTGTAGTGGGTTTCGTCTCTAAGACTACTGTATATGTCAAAATTACCAAATGTTTGACATCCAATAGCCGATGATTAATAAATCAATGTGCTTTAGTGGTGTCCTTAAATAAAACTAACTTTATGTTAGATTGTATATCAAATATATAACACATAAAATCTTATCGTAAAATGTTAATGGAATTAAACTGAATTAAGCCCCCCAAAAATGAAAGAGAAAACAAGGCTCACTTACAAAAAAAAGGATCTCATAAATCTGTTGTTTGTTTTTTATCAGGTGAAGCGGGAGTTCCATTTTTCCATGCATCCGGCTCCGAGTTTGACGAAATCTTTGTGGGCACCGGAGCCAAGAGAGTTCGACAGATGTTTGGTGAGAAAGAAATTGGGTATCTTCGCTGATCGCTCAGTGGATTTGGGTTTTATTCCATTTCTTAGCCAGTGTCCCAAGACTGGTATATCAAAGACTGTGCTATAGGGCCGAGTCTAGCAAGGACAAGAACTTTCATTTAATTATATTTTTTAATGTAATTTTATTATTATGCTTGTCACCGGTTACACTATAGGGCTATGAGACATGAAGGGAAACAAAAGTCGAATGTGTGGAATACAGTATTATCAATGGCATGATTTGACATCCATGTTCAGCGCTGGAATTAAGATGCATAATGCTATTTTACTTTATTCCTTAGTCTCATTATCATCTAGTACTCTGGTCCGGGTCGAGTTTGACTCCTGAGTACTCGAGTCCAATATTTTGGTCTCATGGAGGCTCTACTGTGCTATATACTGTTCTGTTTAGGGGAAGGTATTAATTAAATATCCCTTGCTTCTTGGTCAGAATGTGGCGGCAGTGGGTTTCCTTCCTTTCTTCTTGACCAACTTTCAAAGTAACCACACCAAATAGCAGTAATTTAAAATGTGTTGAGGTGTTGTTAAACAAACTTCCCTTTCCTTTCTTGACCAAGTGTTGAAATAGCCATATATGTTAGACACCAAATAGCCGTAGTTTAAAGTGTTGTTAAACAAACATTCCTTTCCTTTCCTCTCACACTATATAGACTTGGTGTTGAAATACCCATATGTTAGACACCAAATAGCCGTAGTTTAAAATGTGCTGAAGTGTTGTTAAACAAACATTCCTTTCCTTTCCTCTCACACTATATAGACTGGTGTTGAAATACCCATATGTTAGACACCAAATAGCCGTAGTTTAAAATGTGCTGAGGTGTTGTTAAACAAACATTCCTTTCCTTTCTTATCTGTTCCTTGTACAACTGAAGGGTGGTATGCAAATGTAGCTTATTGCTAACAGTTGGCCCCTAATCAACAATTGAAAAAGTAGAATTGACTTTTCCTTCCCAGGAGAAAGGGAGAAGTTTAATAAAAATAGGCTAACTGAACTTTATGCATTTTGTAATGTTTTGTCATGTTCTGCATTCATTCAGAAAGTTTCCAAATTGAACATTTGGTTCGAAACGAAATATTTCGTTATCAAATACTACTACTTCTGGTAATAAAATCTAAGGAAAACTGGTGAATATTTTCACTAAAAACACAATAGTATTAAGTAACGTGTAGTTGTTAAATTGAAATGAAAGTAATAATTAATATTTTCTGGCATTACTGAAATGAATCTGGCCGAGGACCAAAAATGCTCAACAGGTTACTGCAAATAGCCAAAATAACACACTGACTTAGACTTCTAACTAATGCTAAATAACTCAGTGACTGAAGTTGTCTTTCAGCAAAATAAAAGGGCTATTTTGCTGGCTAGATTAGGATTTGAATAGTGTGAGATGGGTGAGTGGGAGAGGCATGTGATAATATGAGTCGTTAGTGTCAAGTTGAAGATTTGTCATTAAAAACATGTTGCCATGACAGCAAACTGAGCCCTGTGTTTCCTGTTTCAGCATCTGCCAAGATGCGTGCGCCGTGTGTGATATTCATAGACGAGATCGACTCGGTGGGTGCCAAGCGAACAAGCTCACAGATCCACCCATATGCCAACCAAACCATCAACCAGCTGCTGTCAGAGATGGATGGGTAAGGGCAGGTTTTGTCTTTAATTTTAGGTCGGTTTTTGTCTTTTATTGTAGGCCAGTTTCGTCTTTAATTGTAGGTCGGTTTCGTCTTTAATTGTAGGTCGGTTTCGTCTTTAATTGTAGGCCGGTTTCGTCTTTAATTGTAGGCCGGTTTGGTCTTTAATTGTAGGTTGGTTTCGTCTTTAATTGTAGGTCGGTTTGGTCTTTAATTGTAGGTCGGTTTGTGTTTAATTGTAGGTCGGTTTGTGTTTAATTGTAGGTCGGTTTGTGTTTAATTGTAGGTCGGTTTCATCTTTAATTGTAGGTCGGTTTCGTCTTTAATTGTAGGTCGGTTTGTGTTAATTGTAGGTCGGTTTCGTCTTTAATTGTAGGTCGGTTTGTGTTTAATTGTAGGTCGGTTTCGTCTTTAATTTTAGGTCTGTTTCGTCTTTAATTGTAGGTCGGTTTGTGTTTAATTGTAGGCCGGTTTCGTCTTTAATTGTAGGCCGGTTTCGTCTTTAATTGTAGGTCGGTTTGTGTTTAATTGTAGGCCGGTTTCGTCTTTAATTGTAGGCCGGTTTCGTCTTTAATTGTAGGCCGGTTTCGTCTTTAATTGTAGGCCGGTTTCATCTTTAATTAAGGCAGGACATAGCCCTGAATTAAAGTGTTCGCCTGATGTGTGGTTGGGCTATGATCGATCCCTGTTAGGATACCCATTGATCTATTTCTCGTGTTCTATAGCTAGTGCTATGTGCTGTTCTGTCTGTTGGATGGTGCATATAAAAGATCACTTGCTACTAATGGAAAAATGTAGCAGGTTTCCTCTAAGACTACGGGTCGAAATTTCCAAAAGTTTGACATCCATTAGCTAATGATTAATAAATCATTTCTTTTCACATTACCTGTCCTCAAACAAGGGCACCTCCCCCCCACGCAAGTTGTCTGGTCCGAACATCCCAACAGCCAATGGGATGGCCTAAATTCTTCTACTGCATACTGCTCTCTAGTTCCGGTCACATGACTGTAACTTCCTTCTTTTTCTCTTCGCTAAAGGATCTGGACGTCCTTTTGCTTGGCTCTGTTTTGGAGTCAACTTTTTTATATGACCTTTGGTTTTGTATTCGTGTTTGGGTGAAATGTTCAGCGACTTGTACGAGCGTGTTTACGCTGTAAGAAGTTTACTGCCGGCGGTGACCCACACGACTTATGTCCGGGTTGTGTTCTGTGTGCCCTTACTTCAAGATGCGACCTTGTTCGGGGTTATCAGATGTCGAGTTCGCGGCTTACCTGAAGGTGTCAGCGAGGGCCAAGAAGGTGGAATCTTCGCCTTTCATAGCAGACCCCGTGGCGGAAGTGTTACGCTACATTTTGCCGTCCATGCTTCAAGAAACAATGGCGTCGATGGCGACCGTACCCAAACTGGCGGTTTGAAGTCAGGTCCGGTTCCAGTCCCTTCTTCAGGGGGAGCGGCTTCTTCAGCTCCACCGATACCTAAGACTTCGGATGACAGGCCTGCGGTCTTTACGCAGCCCTCTAAGAAGCCGGCTCATTCAGATAGACGCTCCACGGATTCCAAGGCTCACTGATCTTCAGCGGGGAAGTCCTCTTCGGCGCATCGGAGCCGGGACCGTAGCCTCTCCACAAGACCTGTACGGCTCCCTACGGGTTCCACAGATCGTCAGCGCTGACCTTCAGTTGATGTGGCTTCCAAGGCCTCTGAGGGATCTAGACGGGACCGTCCACGGTCTGGTTTAACTGGCGATTTCCATAACGGTAGATCGATTGGCCTGTGCTCGAGTTCTACGAGACTTTGGCGATGAAGCGCCTGCGGCATCTGTCATTGAAGAGCCCGACTCTACAGACCATATGACTATGATGGATTGCTTGGCGGCCGTCTTTGACATGTTGCCGTCCTTGCCACATCCACTGACGCCGTCCAAGAAGAGACCGACACCGATGATAGTGACTTATGTCCCTTCGGAGGATGTGGTCATCCGTTCCTTGGTATCCACACGGGACCGCCCACGGTCCGGTTCTCCGGTATCTCCATCGGGCCATGACCAGACCGACTGGCCTGTTCACGGATGCTACGTGACTTTTCTGATGATGTATCGGTTCTTGCGGTGCTGGAAGATCAGGATGCGGCGGACCACCTGTCACTGATGGACTGTCTGGCTGTCATTTCTGATATGCTACCTCCGCTGGCCCATCCACCGGTTTCAACCAAGAAGAAGGGTCCGGTTTCGATGGTCGCCACGGAGGTTCCACCGGCAGATGTCGACATTCGATCGTTGGCTGCCACAGGCCCCCGTTGGTTTACACGGCTAACAGTAACCGGCCCGTGCGGATCATTTGTTCCAGCAAGCAGACGGAGCCCTGTAACGAACTGGAAGATTGCGTCATCGGCTCACCGTTCGGTACCGTCGTCCTGTGATCGATCGAAGTGGTACAGCGTCCAGGGTTCCACCGGCTCCTGCCGGTCCGTGTACATCGTACCGTCCACACCAGTCGGCAGCTGATCCGGCGTTCAGGGTTTACACCGGCTCCTGACGGGACCGTCCACGGTCCGTGTTTCCGATTGCAGCCAGTACATTGGATCGAATTGCCTGTGCCATTTTCCAGATGATGCGTCGGCACCTTCCGTTATAGAAGATCCGGACGCAGTGACCCACATGGCTGTGACGGATTGTCTCGCTGCGGTGTATGATATGCTTTCGTCACTGCACAGTCCACTGGCACCATTCTAGAAGGTTTCCGTTTGAGGACTGATCCGACTTCGTTTGTGCCGTTCCCCATTCGTCACGACGAATGTATCCCGTCTTCAACCTATCCTTCAACGGTGTGGCGTCGGCCTTGGATGACGCTGTTTCCGGCGGGACCAGACGTCTTCCTAGAACTTACAGATTGGCACGTCCTGTCGATGGCTTCAGTTCAGCGTAGATGTTTGTAGATGCTGTCCTATTTGATGTTTTCCTGGCGACCATAACTCCTCATGTGCAGGATGCCAGAGGATATACCTTGTTCCAGCCGTCGACTTGATGTTTGTTTACCTTATATCTTCCGTGATGTCGATGTGCACTACGATTGCACACTATCGTCAACCGACTTGCCTGAAGCGATCCATTCTTGACTTTCAGCACAAGCCGGTAATCTTGGCAGACCTGTGGTCTACATACGGCTGTTTGCCGTGAATGGGTTCAATGTTACAAGCGTTCCGGTGACGAAGACAGTCTACTGGTCCGGTCACTTGTGTTGAGATCCCGTGCACCGATATTCTCTTGTTCGAGGAAGGTTCAGCGACATTCGGCAGATCGTTCTCTATATCCGGTGGCGATGCAAAACAGTCACTACTTCCGCTGGTTCCGGAAGTCATCCAGTTGCCATCATGTGGTACGGGGTTTTTACCGTCACCGTTTTCCTATGGTTCATTGCGGCTTGTCAACTCACTGACGTTCACTGTTGTTACCGCCAGAGTTCATGACCGATGCTCTCTAGATTGTCTCTGCTGCTGTTTCGCACCAGGTGGTGTGACGGCCGTGGATTTTAGCCGGTTGCTGTTTTGTGTTGCTTCACTTCCACGTATATCGGGCATATAGCGTAGTGAGTTGCTACGCTGTCTTGGCTCTTGCCTGTATCACGGGGTCGCTGTTTCCGATATCTTGATTCCTGAATCACTCTATTACTGTTTCATGAAGTATCATTGCAAGAGTAATTTTGATGTCGGCGCAACATTTGACGCTTAGAGGTCGCGGTATCCAGTAAAAATTATTTGTTTCTGAATCCATGCATTCAGTACAATAACGCAGATTTGCTGATCCGGTTACCAGTCGCCCTGCAGTCCAGTCCCTGTTGGTGGCTGTGGTTTCCAGATGAAGCCGATCTACACATCAACCTGTTGGAGATGTTGGCAGTTTACAATGTCATCCTTCATTGGCGAGAGATGCTGTCAGGCGCCTCTCTCATGGTAGCCACAGACAGTATCACTGCAGCGGTTTACATCAGTCGCCAGGGCGGAACACACTCCAGCAGTCTGCTGCAATTGACTTATCGTCTCTACAAGCTGGTCGACGAGATTCCGCTGCAACTTTGGTCTCGCCATATTCCAGGGGTTTCCAATGTGCTAGCCGACACGCTGTCTCGCCCGTCGTCTCCACAGCCGACAGAACGGATGCTCCATCCCGAAGCGTTTCGATGGGTGTGCGTCAGACTTTGGACACCAAACATCGATGTCTTCGCCACACGATTCAACCATCAACTGAGGGTATACGTGTCTCCGGTGCCAGATCCCGAAGCTCTGGATCTCGACGCCTCGGCCATTAGCTGAGAACAGATGGACGCGTACACTTTTCCTCCACCAATCCTCCTTCCAAGGGTGCTTCAGAGGTTTCAGCTGTACCATTGTCGCCTGTTGCTCATTGCTCCGATGTGGCCATCCAGGATGTGGTATCCAGATCTAATACATCTTGCCGATCCGCATCCTTTACCAATGCCAGACTGGAATCATCTGTTGTTGCATCCCACGTCAAGACTATACCATCCTCGTCCGCAGTTGTTCCAACTGCACGCGTGGACTTTATCTCCAAGAGTTTGAGGAAGAAAGGCTTTTCTTCGCAGTCCACAGCGGCCATTTTGAAAGCACACAGATCATCTACTACTGCGGCTTACAACGTCATATGGCTTTGCTTTCAACGATGGTGTCCAGAAAAAAACCCCAACTCAAACCTCAGACGATCCAGATACCTCGTCTCACTGGTTTTTTTGCTGTATCTGCGGACCGCTTTACGATTGAAGGGGTCTACCATCGCTGGGTACGTTTCGGTCATCGCTACGGTTTGTGGTGTCGCTACTGGAATGAAGTTATCGGGTATTCCTGAGATCCATAAGATGATCAAAGGGTTTTCGCCATGAGGATCAAGTACACCGGTTTCGGCCACCAAGATGGGACCTGAATCTGGTGTTACGAGCATTATCGACTGCACCTTATGAGCCGATCGAATCCTCTTCCCTGCAAGACTTGACGCGGAAGACGGTGTTTTTACTCGGTTTTGCCACGGCTGCCCATATCTCAGAACTCCATGCTCTTGATGTGGACTTGGTACATTTTCACCGAGATCGTCGTGTGGTCAACTTGGGGTTACTCATGAACTTTGTTGCAAAGAATCAGTTACCAGACCAAGCGCCTCGTTCGTATGTTGTGCAGGCCCTCTCCTCTATCGTTGGTCCAGCGGACGTTGAGGACTTGGCGTTGTGCCCTGTCTGAGCCATGCACCAGTACATTGAGAGGACCAGATCTTTTCGACAACATCGCAAGAGAATTTTCCTCTTCTGTAACCAGAGTCGGTTGAGGGATATTACCAAGAACTCGGTGGCCACCTGGATCCGGTCTTCTATCCTGACCGCCTATCAGAAGGAGGGTTTACCTGCTCCATCTGCTACTAATCCGTATGGACTCCGTGCCTTGGCTGCCACGATGTCCCTGCACTGCAACACACCCATTCAGCACATTATCACTGGTTGTTTCTGGGCTATGGACTCCATCTTCGCCAACTATTATATGAGGGATATCTCCACAGAAGACGTTGAGGGGTTCCATCATCTGGGTCTGGTTGTTGCTGCACACTCTGTTGAATACAAGCCGACCTCGTCGCCGTTGATGTCTGTCTGATTCTGGGCTGCATACCGAGATGTCCATTGAATCGACAGGAGAGGATTGCTTAGACTTTTGTTCTTTTGCACAGTTCACGCACTGGTGCCGGAACTTTTGTCTCGATAACCTTTACCCTGCACTGCATGTGGTTATTTGTTGTCATTATTGAACTAACAGTTCTTTGGTGTACTAGACAGAAAACACTCGGGGGACTTGTTCAGTTCAATGTTCTTACGGATGCACCTCATTAGGTTGTCGCTTGTTATTAAAAAAAAATAACACTTCAATACGTGAGGGGTTACCTAACACCTGCATCCCTGGTGGCTACGTCTTCCCACCCTGTCAGAAACAGCATGTGATGGTCCATTTGTTCTGGGAGCCGTACCTGCCACTGCTGACGGATGCCACCATTCTGGTTGTTGTTACTAACATCACCTGCATTGGTCTGTGACGGGCATCCCTAGGAGGAGAGCTTACCACGGTTGGCCTTATTCTTCCACTAGTCAGCCTCTTTCCGGTTGGGGAGTTATCACAAGCATCTACGGATCTCGGCACCCACCACCATCTGTTGAATGCTGCCCTTGTTTGAGGACAGGTAATGTGAAAAGAAATGGAGAAAACTTGGAGTGTTTTCTCTTTTATAGATACATTACCTGTCCTCAAGATTTCATCCCGCCCGGGCCTCCCCGCTTCCTGTTCTCCGTGCGATGCGCTCAGGGAAAAAGAAGGAAGTTACAGTCATGTGACCGGAACTAGAGAGCAGTATGCAGTAGAAGAATTTAGGCCATCCCATTGGCTTTTGGGATGTTCGGACCAGACCACTTGCGTGGTGGGGAGGTGCCCTTGTTTGAGGACAGGTAATGTATCTATAAAAGAGAAAACACTCCCAAGTTTTCTCCAATGTGCTCCAGTGGTGTCATTAAACAAAACAAACTTTTGTCTTTAATTGTAGGATGAATAAAGGTTATTTCATCTTTAATCTAAGAAATAAACTGTTTCAACTAGAAATATGTAAAAAAAAATTTAAACAACTATACCATTGATGTCTTCTGTTTCTTGTTTTCAGCTTTACTCAGAACGAAGGCGTCATTGTGCTCGGAGCAACGAACAGAAAAGACAACTTAGACCAGTAAGTCTGCACCTTTGTCTAGAGTCAGAAAGTACCTCTATAGTGAAGTGCTCATCTGAGGTGCAATAGGTTGCATAATCGTTCCTCTCGTATAGCTAGGTTGTTTTATTTATCACGTCCCAATCAGTCAGAAAGTGTATATAAAAGATCTCTTTCTGCTTTAAGTGTTGGAAGTAGGTTTCCTCTCTTTCTCTCAAACTACTAATGAAGCTAAAAAATGTGTTGGTGTGTTTTGAAAGTAAATCATTCCCCCCCCCCCCCCCCCCCCCCCCCCCCCCCTCTCTCTCTCTCTCTCTCTCTCTCTCTCTCTCTCTCTCTCTCTCTCTCTCTCTCTCTCTCTCTCTCTCTCTCTCTCTCTCTCTCTCTCTCTCTCTCTCTCTCTCTCTCTCTCTCAAGCATTCCTTACCATGTGTTTGTTTATTCCATTCCATGTGTGTGTTTATGTTGCAGAGCGTTGCTACGACCAGGCCGGTTTGATGTTGAGGTTCGCGTGTTTCCGCCAGACGTTAAAGGAAGAAAAGACATCCTCGAGCTGTACCTCTCCAAAGTGAAGTTTGATGAATGTATGGGGCCATTTTAATATTAAATTTATTTTGTCTCATTTGAATCATTTCACCATGATAATATTCTTGAGTTATACCTCTCCAAAGTGAAGTTTGATAATGGTACTTGACCACTTCACTATTACATTTAGTATCGGGCCTGTGTTTTAACCTTTCAACTACTGGATTACGTGTTTTTATTTTTGCTTAGCTTTTTTATCTGTTAAAATTATCAATGCCTTGTGAAGATCTTAGGCCAGGACCATTTTGACAACCTATTTACCGAATTAATGTGAAGATCTTAGGCCAGGCCATTTTTACAAGCTGTTTACCGAATTAGTGTGAAGATCTTAGGCCAGGCCATTTTGACAACCTGTTTACCGAATTAGTGTGAAGATCTTAGGCCAGGCCATTTTGACAACCTGTTTACCGAATTAGTGTGAAGATCTTCGGCCAGGCCATTTTGACAACCTATTTACAGAATTAGTGTGAAGATCTTAGGCCAGGCCATTTTAACAACCTGTTTACTGAATTAGTGTGAAGATCTTAGGCCAGGCCATTTTGACAACCTGTTTACCGAATTAGTGTGAAGATCTTCGGCCAGGCCATTTTGACAACCTATTTACAGAATTAGTGTGAAGATCTTAGGCCAGGCCATTTTGACAACCTGTTTACCGAATTAGTGTGAAGATCTTCGGCCAGGCCATTTTGACAACCTATTTACAGAATTAGTGTGAAGATCTTAGGCCAGGCCACTGAATTAGTGTGAAGATCTTAGGCCAGGCCATTTTGACAACCTGTTTACCGAATTAGTGTGAAGATCTTCGGCCAGGCCATTTTGACAACCTATTTACATAATTAGTGTGAAGATCTTAGGCCAGGCCATTTTGACAGCCTATTTACCGAAATAGTGTGAAGATCTTAGGCCAGGCCATTTTGACAACCTATGTACCAAATTAGTGTGAAGATCTTAGGCCAGGCCATTTTGACAACCTATTTACCGAATAAATGTTATCATGAACAAATATTGTTAAAATATATCAAAACGTGTGGAACTGACAGGGCTTTAGATCTCGTTAATTTGGCACAACAAGCTTTCTGTCTGTTCTGAGCACTCGTGAGATCTCTTTAGTACAGTAGTGTAAATATTAGCTGAAGAAGAGTTGTACATATATAGAATTGCATTTAAAATTACAGCTTAACATTTCATTGATTTTGAGGTGAAATATTTTGAGATTAGCATGTTTGTAATTAATTTGGGTTTTGTTTGGGCACACCCCACAACAGCAGTGTAAAACTCTGACTGCTGGAAAGAAATAGGGTACATATGATACTTGAGACCAAGTTTTGTTCACTGTTAGAGTAGTTATGCCTGTATGAACAGTCCCTCTTGGATTCCATGATTCTGCAAATGCGGAAAAATTTGCAGAATTTGCATCACCA
Source organism: Gigantopelta aegis (assembly GCF_016097555.1). Lineage (NCBI taxonomy): Eukaryota > Metazoa > Mollusca > Gastropoda > Neomphalida > Peltospiridae > Gigantopelta > Gigantopelta aegis. Next base: position 23,640,490 of record NC_054709.1, read on the forward strand.
TGTAAAATAAATATTTGTCCATGGAAAATCAATTTTTATGTAGAACAGGTGCAGAATTAGTAATTTTATGCAGTGGAATTTGTTTTAATTCAAATAAAACATAAAATTTGAAGAAATACACATGAAGCCCCTAGTTGGACATTTGTTCCTTTTCAATTGACCACTTACTAAAAACTGGACTGGTAACCATCTCATAGTGAGTGGTCAGTGAAAGACTGAAATATACATTTTTGGTCGATCCGGTGACTCCTTGTGTCATGCTCATGCAAATACGACACTAAAGACATAATTTGAATTTAAAATCAACATGAAAAGAAAACTGAACAACTTGTGTTAATTTGTAAGAGTTATCTTCAGATTATATGTTGCTGAATATGTCACAGAATTCCTCACATTCTACCGGAGAAAATATCTAATCTTGGTGCAGAATGATAACAATGTTTACCGCGGAATCCATGGGGGTACTGTATGAAATACAGAAATGTATCGTGATTGAATGACGAATAACAGTACTCTTGGGTAGACTGTTGGTAACACCATTAACGTCCTGATACTGTTAATCTTTTTGTGCTGCCTTGTTTCTCTCCATCAGCAGATATCTGTATGTAAACTGTGTTTGTGTTTAGCTGTGGACATATCCAAGCTGGCGCACGGTACGACTGGATTCACTGGAGCGGATCTCGAGAACATGGTCAACCAGGCGGCACTGAAAGCGGCCATGGATGAGGCGGACACGGTCAGCATGGAACACATGGAGTTTGCACGGGACAAAGTGTTGATGGGTGAGAAATAAACACAGTCACACAACAGTCACACAATAGTCCCATGATTCATCCTGTGACAAAGTGTTGATGGGTGAGAAATAAACACAGTCACATAACAGTCCCAAGATTCACCCTGTGACAAAGTGTTGATGGGTGAGAAATAAACACAGTCACATAACAGTCACACAACAGTCCCACGATTAACACTGTGACAGAGTGTTGATGGGTAAGAAATAAACAGTCACACAACAGTCCCATGATTCACCCTGTGACAAAGTGTTGATGGGTGAGAAACACAGTCCCATGACTCGCCCTGTTGACAAAGTGTTGATGGGTAAGAAATAAATACAGTCCCACGACTCCCCCTGTTGACAGTGTTGATGGGTGAGAAATAAACAGTCACACAACAGTCCTACGACTCGCCCTATGACAAAGTGTTGATGGGTGAGAAATAAACAGTCTCACAGTCCCACAACAGTCCCATGATTCACCCTGTGACAAAGTGTTGATGGGTGAGAAATAAACACAGTCCCACAACAGTCCCATGATTCACACTGACAAAGTGTTGATGGATGAGAAATTAACACCCTCCCACCACAGTCCCACGATTCACACTGACAAAGTGTTGATGGGTGAGAAATAATAAACAGTCCCACGACTCACCCTGTGACAAAGTGTTGATGGGTGAGAAATAAACACGCCCCCACAACAGAACAATGATTCACCCTTTGATAAAGTGTTGATGGGTGAGAAATAAACATAGTCACACAGTCACACAACAGTCCCACAATTCACCCTTTGACAAAGTGTTGATGGGTGAGAAATAAACAGTCGCACAGTCCCAACGGCTCACCCTGTGACAAAGTGTTGGTGGGTGAGAAATAAACAGTCGCGCAGTCCCACGATTCACCATGTGACAGGTGGGGGTGGGGGTGGGGGGGGTGGGGGGGTAACCCAGTGGTAAAACGCTCACTTGATGTATGGTTGCTTTGGGCCCATTAGGCTATTTCTCATTCCAGCCAGTGCACCACGACTGGTATATCAAAAGACCATGGTATGTGCTATCCTGCTTGTGGGATGGTGCATATAAAAGATCCTTTGCTACTAATGGAAAAATATAGCAGGTTTCCTCTCTAAGACTATATGTCAAACTTACCAAATGTTTGACATCCAATAGTCGATGATTAATAAATCAGTGTGTTCTAGTGGTGGTGTTAAACTAAAACATTTTTACTATTCCACGGCTCACCCTGGAAGTTGCCAAATTAGCCAGTTCCTAATTGTTTTTCTAAGTGGCTACAACATTCAGGGTTCTAAAAATCAACTAGCCCTCCATCCTGGCTAGTTAATGTTTAGTTTGGGCTAGCGGAAATTATCCACTGTATTACTATAACACATAGGACACTAGCCAGAGCTTCTGTTAGGGCTAGTAACTTTTTAAACATTTAGAACAAACTTCTACATTTTTCCATTATTAGCATTGTAGCAACGGATCTTTTATAAGCACCATCCCACAGCTAGGATAGCACATAGCACAGTCTTTGATATACCAGTCGTGGTGCACTGGTTGGAACGAGAAATAGCCCAAATGGCCCACCGGTGAGTATCAATCCAACACCGGCCGTGCATCAAGTGAGTGTTTTACCTCTGGACTATGTCCTGCCCCTGATTGATAAGTGTTTATTGATGATTGTATTTTGATGAGGGTGAAGCTGTTGACAAAACATGTTGGGCCGAATTGATGAAGCCTGTTTATCCTAAATGCAGGTGTTTAAGCATTGTAAATGTATGTAGTTTACACACATGTAAAACATAAACAGGTTTTGTAAATTTGGCCTTTGGTGTTTTTTTGTTGCCAGGTCCTGCGAAGATGTCGAAAGTGATCGATAAGGAGACGAACCTGCTGACAGCGTACCACGAAGCGGGTCACACGCTGGTGGCTCACTTCACGCGCGACGCCATCCCACTCCACAAGGTCACCATCATCCCACGCGGAATGTCGCTTGGGCATGTAAGTGAAAAAAACCCCAGAAAGTTTGTTTTGTTTAATGACACCACTAGAGCACATTGATTCATTAATCATCGGCTATTGGATGTCAAACATTTGGTAGTTCTGACACGTAGTCATCAGAGGAAACCCGCTACATTTTTTCTAATGCAGCAAGGGATCTTTTATATACACTTTCCCCATAGACAGAAAAGCACATATCACTGCCTTTGACTAATTGTGGTACACTGATTGCAACAAGGAAAAATGCAATCAGTTGAATGGATCCACCAAGGTGTTTTGATCCTGTGATGCAAGCACCTCAGGTGAGCACTCAACCGACTGAGCTAAATCCCACACGGGTCATGCAAGTAGTGCAGTTTTAAAGAGACTGTCACACGTTTTCTGCCATTAAAAGCTTGAAATTAATTTGTGAAATAGAAAGCAATCTGTTTGCTTGTGACATTACAATCTAGAAATGAATACCTGAAGTAAGGAGCACTTCTAGACTGCTTGTACTGATATAAACTTTATTCTAATTTTATAGTTCTAATTTTATGCAAATTTAAACAAATGTTTTCTTTCCTTTTATACACCCGTCTAGGTCACCGCGACCTACTATCATGGTCCTCACCGGTACTTTTTTTTTTTCATGGGGTATTTTTTATATCTAAATTACTATTGGTTGTCCTAATGTTCATGTGGTTGGCACTAATTTCTTAATCTGAATAGTTGCACAAAACTTTAAGATGGAAAACTATCAATTCCTGTAGGATCATCAAACCTGTACTAGGAATTGCAATGTAGTTTGTGTACCAAAACTAGGTCACCACGACCTATCATGGACCTCACCAGTACTCTTTTTTTTTTTTTCACTTGTTTTTTTTTAATATATCAGTTAATACTGGTTGGCACTAATTTTTAATGTGAATAATTGTAGAAAGCTTTAAGATGAGAAAAGCAATAGTTGATTGTGTAATAGAATATATTAAATCATATTGTGTATTTTGAGTGACAATTGCGTTTAAATGTAAGTGAGTTTATCTTTCACATCTTTATCCCTCTGACAAGTCAGTGTAGTTCCATTTGAGAAATGGGAGTCTGCAATAGCAAGTTAAGAGTCAAAACTGATAAAGAGAAAGGTGCACATTTTCATATTATTACAAATAAAATGTCCAGTTTCTTCTACAGTTTCAGTCTGTTTTGACCCTGTATTGTCATCTTTCTGTGACTGGGGCAGAATTTAGCTCAGTTTTTTTAGTTCTCGCCTGAGGTGCTTGTGTCACAGGATCGAACCTGCTCAGTGATCCATTCAAATGATTCGGACTGTAGGTGTCATCTCCATCCGTCCATTTGTCCCACATATGTTTTTTGCAGAAGGCTTTGAGATATTGAGCTGAAATTTTGTGTATAGTTTTATCATTTAATAAATCAAGTTTTACTTTCATGACAATTTACCCATTTTTGATGGAGTTATGGCCCTTGAACTTAGGAGATGTGAGAATATGTTTTCCGGACCTTTTTTCTCAGAAGACCTTTAGATATTGACCTGAAATTTTGTGTATAGGTTTATCAGGTACTGTTACAGATAAAGTGTGACTTTCATGACGATTTACCCATATTTGACAGAGTTATGACCCTTGAACTTCGGAGATGCGAAAAAAAAAATTCTGGATTTTTGCAATACCTGGAGATATCAAGATGAAATTTTGTATATAGCTTTATCATTTGTATATAGCTTTACAGATCAAGTTGAAGTTTTGTGGTGATTTACCCACTTTTCAGAGTTATTGCCCTTGAATTTAGGAGATACGAAAAATTGTTGAGCACAGATGGGGACATGTATTGCTTACTCTCAAAATGCTTGTTCTACATACAGAATTATTGGGAGGTTGGAAGGCAAAATCTTGCTTGGGCTAGTACAAACATTAGAATGCCTAGAAACAACATTTATTTACAGACTGTTTTAAATTTAATGAGCAGTTTAACAACATGTATTTACAGACTGATGTTTTAAATGTATTTAATGAGCAGTTTAACCTGTTGTTTGACAGACAGCGTTTATTGAGGACAAGGAAGTGTTCAACAAGACCAAATCTCAGCTCAATGCACAGATGGACATTGCGATGGGCGGAAGAGTGGCCGAGGAGATCGTGTACGGCGCAGACAAAGTCACTACAGGTAACATTCCTCGTCTTTCTTTTTCTGTAGGGGCAGGACGTAGCTCTGTGATATAGCACTCACTTGATGCGCGGTCAGTCTAGGATCGATCCTTGTCAGTGGGCCCATTGAGCTATTTCTCATTCCAGCCAGTGCACACAACTGGTATATTAATGGCCGTGGTATGTGCTATCCTGTCTGTGGGATGGTGCATATAAAAGATCTCTTGCTACTAATGGAAAACTATCTGGTTTCCTCTCTAAGACTGTATTATTATCAAATATTTGACATCCAATAGCTGATGATTAATAAATCAATGTGCTCTAGTGGTGGTGTTAAACAATACAAATAAAACTTCTTTTTTTCTGTAACACTTGAAAATAAGACAGAATACTTTTAAAAGTAGCAGACATCAAAGGCCGTGGTATGTCCTATCCTGTCTGTGGGATGATGTATATAAAAGATCCCTTGCTACTAATGGAAAAATGTAGCGGGTTTCCTCTCTTCATTTATATGTCAAAATTATCAAATGTTTGACATTCAGCAGCTGATGATTCATTAATCAATGTTCTCTAGTGGTGTCGTTAAACAAAGGAAACAGCTTGTTCTAAATGTGCACGTTAAAACCTATGACCTGACCTGCTGATGGGGAAAATGTACCAGCAGTGTTTCATTAATCAATGTTCTCTAGTGGTGTCGTTAAACAAAGGAAACAGCTTGTTCTAAATGTGCACGTTAAAACCTATGACCTGACCTGCTGATAGAAAAATGTACCAGCAGTGATTCATTAATCAATGTTCTCTAGTGGTGTCGTTAAACAAAGGAAACAGCTTGTTCTAAATGTGCACGTTAAAACCTATGACCTGACCTGCTGATAGAAAAATGTACCAGCAGTGTTTCATTAATCAATGTTCTCTAGTGGTGTCGTTAAACAAAGGAAACAGCTTGTTCTAAATGTGCATGTTAAAAACTATGACCTGACCTGCTGATGGGAAAATGTACCAGCAGTGTTTCATTAATCAATGTTCTCTAGTGGTGTCGTTAAACAAAGGAAACAGCTTGTTCTAAATGTGCACGTTAAAACCTATGACCTGACCTGCTGATGGGAAAATGTACCAGCAGTGTTTCATTAATCAATGTTCTCTAGTGGTGTCGTTAAACAAAGGAAACAGCTTTTTCTAAATGTGCACGTTAAAACCTATGACCTGACCTGCTGATGGGAAAATGTACCAGCAGTGTTTCATTAATCAATGTTCTCTAGTGGTGTCGTTAAACAAAGGAAACAGCTTGTTCTAAATGTGCATGTTAAAACCTATGACCTGACCTGCTGATGGGAAAATGTACCAGCAGTGTTTCATTAATCAATGTGCTATACATTTAGGTGGTGTTAAGTAAAATAAACTTTGATTTTTGTAGATGGATTTTCTGACAAATGTCAAGAAACATAATTCTTTGGAGCAAACTTAGCGACTGGGACCTCCGAGGTTGTGGTGTACAGCGATTGAATTAGCTAGCCACTATTTAGTTACAAAGCCCTTATGTGTTCTGTCCTGTCTGTAGAAAAGTATATGAATGATACCTTGTTGCTTTATCAGTAGGAGTAACCAATATGGTGGCAGCAGGTTTCTTCTCTTCCTTTCTGTCAACCACATGTCAAACATGTAGACACCAAATAGCCTTAGGTTAAAATCTGCTGAGATGCCGTTTAACAAACATTCCTTTCCATTACAGGAGCTTCTGATGATTTCAAGATGGCCACTCAGATTGCTACAGCGATGGTGAAACAATTTGGCATGTCGGAGAAAGTATGTATAAATAATTCTGACTTAATGATTACTTTCTACGAGCACGAAAATAAAATTATACCAAAGATTTTAATACCTTAACCCCAAAATTTTAAAAATAAAAATAATATTTTTGACATCTGCATTGCTGGAGAAAAGAAAAATGTATCACAACTGTTTAGCAAATATGTTTCGCAAATCATAGCATGGTTGATGTAAAAAAAATGTTTCACTGTGGATGTTGCCCGCTTAACATAAAAACTCTACTCGGGTAACATTGATCATAGGGGCCGAAATACAACTAACTTTGAGATGAATGTCTCATAATTTTATGGATTTGGGATATGTTCAGTGATGTCATCCCAAACCTTTGACATGGAGAATAACATTTTACGTCATTTACCGCTTTTCGGGGAAAGTGACATCTGTGTCGTAGCAGTGCTGTGAATCAATATGTTTTTGAAAATACATTGTGTGCGAGTGCATTTTTATCAGTCATTAATTTAACAGCATATATAATTCTGTCAATAAGAAAGGTAACTCTTACTGCAATAATTTCTTTACGACACTGAGTTAACGTTACTTAGCAATGATGTAAACAAAATGGTGCCACCATGAAATTTGCATGTGATTTGTTGGCTATTTTTCTTTACAAAGCAACTGTTATACACACAACTGTTGTACATAAATGCTTTTAAATTCTATATAGATAAATAATATATCTATTTTTTACTTCTTTACAATAATTCTTTGTTATTTTATGAATTAAATTAGAATTTGATTTGTTTTAATTTTAGTGATTTTTGTCGAATTAATTCCCCCATGGAAGGTGTGGTGGCTTAAAAATATATCTCCCCTTAAATGGGTTAACAATAAAACCCTTGTCCCACTCCCCCCCCCCCCCCCCCCCCCCCCCACCCCGAAAAAAAATGTTTTTGTTGTAACATCGGCATCAACAGCATTAGGACATCGCGCTTGACGTAATCCAATGTTTAGTGACTTTGCAGACACTTAACATACTGTTGTTGAAAAGCTGTTCTGACAGTGACTTTGTGAATCATCTCAGTTTGACCCCATATGTCTTTGTAGCACAGTTTCTTGAACATTTTATGCTTTTATTGAATGAAATATTGTTCACAACATGCCAAAACACCACTCTCATGAATATATATCTTCTTGGTATAGTTTCTTTTGGACGTCAGTATAGATGGAGTCATATTTTTAGTGGTCTAACTTGCCTTGGCAGTTAAAAGATGGCAGCAAAGTGATCACCTTGAAATACACATTGCACTTCTTTTTTTAAAACTTTATTGATAGCTTGCCTAGCACCATTTGAGGAAAGTGTTTTCCAGTTGGCCTTGGTTTTGCTGGTGGCAAAGACTGTAGAATTTGTTATGTTGTAGATTGGTCGTCAGCTCACCTTGATTTTGCTCATTTTGAAGACTAGATTTTGTTTGTTGTATTTTGGATATGTTGACAGCTGACCTTAGAATTTGTTTGTTATACTTCAGATTGGTCAGCGTGTGCTGGACAGCAGTGAGTTTGACAGTGGTTTGTCGATGGTCAAAGTGAACGATATCAGCCCCACGCTCCAAGAGTTAGTGGATTCAGAAATCAAACGAATGCTGCAGGTAAACAAGTTAGACCATTGCTGAGCAGGATATCATCTTTATATATTGTCAGTATCAGAAGATATAATTGTATTTGACGTAGACGGTCGCTGAGCAGTATACCGTCTATATATATTTTGTCCAAGTATAGGAAGATATAATTGTATTTGACATAGACAGTCACTGAGCAGTATACTGTCTATATATATTTTGTCCAAGTATCACAAGATATAATTGTATTTGACGTAGACGGTCGCTGAGCAGTATACCGTCTATATATATTTTGTCCAAGTATAGGAAGATATAATTGTATTTGACATAGACAGTCACTGAGCAGTATACTGTCTATATATATTTTGTTCAAGTATCAGAAGATATAATTGTATTTGACGTAGACGGTCGCTGAGCAGTATACTGTCTATATATATTTTGTCCAAGTATCACAAGATATAATTGTATTTGACGTAGACAGTCGCTGAGCAGTATACCGTCTATATATATTTTGTCCAAGTATCAGAAGATACAATTGTATTTGACGTAGAAATCGGACATTACTTACAATTTATTGTTTAGATTATCCATTCATGAACATCCAAGTGTTTCTGGTCCTCCTGGTGTTTGTAATACAGCAAAATGCATGTTCATTAATTCTAAAAATGCATGTACCACTGAGAAGTAATGGTTAAGGAGACAAGCTGTAGTCTTGTTTCAAGAGGATTTCCCTGTTTAAGCTCATACTCTTGTTTCACTCTATTGTAATTTAAGAAAAAACCTTGTTTTGTTTAACAGCACCACTAGAGCACATTGATGTCAAACATTTGGTAATTTTGACAGTCTTAGAGATGAAACCCACCACAGTTTTCCATTAGTAGCAAGGGATCTTTTATATGCACCATCCCACAGACAGGGTAGCACATACCACAGCCTTTAATATACCAGTCATGGAGGACTGGCTGGAATTTATGTAAATATTGAAAGGGTATTAAAGGGACTATCCTGAGTTTGCTGTTTACATGTTTACGATACACAGAGCCTTCTTGATGACTACAATTACATATTAAAGGTATTGTCTTGTTTAGAATATCAGGGTGTATGTATACCACCAAATCAAATCCCATAGACTACAATAGGAACATATGTGGCTAAAACTCCTACACGCAGCGTATCAATCGACATAAACGCCACGGATATAAATACTAGTGCTGCAACGATAAACCGGTATACCGCGATAATTGATCAGCTCGATACAAACCGCGGTACAGTTTTGCGTATCGCGATTTGTATACGCTATTTTTGTTCCTTGTATCTTATTTGACTTGAAATAGGCAAACAAACAAACAAACAAAAACCACATCATTTTATTAATTGGTGATGACAGAAAATGTAACAATCATGTCAAGCGTAGTCGGCTTACCTGTTGGCATACGAAGTGATAGGTCGGTTATACTTGGTTCTAACTTCTAAACAAAACATGTTAAAAGTCCAATGAAAATAACCAATTAACAATAATTACAAATAAATGTTTTGTTACTTACACATTATCATTCATTGTTCATTTACGTTGGAATACGGCTACGGCTATCATCTTCAAAGAAATAAACCAACAAATGAGAATCACACTTTGCTGTTTTTCACTGAACTCTGAATATTTCGGCTGATCGTTCAAAATACTTCGGCCGATCGTTCAAAATACCTCGGCTAATAACCTCGGAAAAGCCCGATAGTAAGGATTTCCGAATGTGACAATTTATAAATAGTTTGACACCGTCACACCGGTGTTCTAGTAGACTAGTATTGTGTTAAAAAATAAAAATATGGCCTAAAATATTTAGCCTGACAGCTGAAACTAATAAAGATCATTAAAAAGTTATGGCTTCTGTTTTCATTACAAAAACAACCCATAAATATTAAATTTAAATAATATCAACTATATTGCAATACAGTTTCTTATATCGCAATACGGTTTTGACCGTATCGTTGCACCCCTAATAAATACTACCACCCTTCACTCTTAAAGTGAATCAGAACAAATTTGGTGGTCAAGCTGCTCATTTCTGAGATAACAGGTAGCGTCTATGACTAACCTAGTTCCGCACAACATTTTTGTACTTTTTTTTACAAGTACCCCATACATGTTTCAAGCACAAGGCTACTTGACACAGTTGTACTAGATGAAATAAAATTGCATACATTTTTTGCCCAGATGAAACTTAATTTTTTTTACAACCAACACACTCACATTTATCACCAATCAAAGGACTTGTGGTGTTCACTTCTATATCAAAAGTTGGGTGCTCCTTGAACTTTGACCGAGCTGGAAGTTATTTGGTTTAGTACTACCAACAGTGTCTGTATAAACATGGTGTTGTTGTCATTCTAATGCTTTTACCTTCCTATAATTTGGTATGTATAAAACAAATATATATATTACACAGGGATTTATCCAGGTGTTGTACGGTACAGAACATCGCCACCTTCCCAAAAGCAAATGTCGCAGAAAATTCCCAATTTATTGGCTATAAATTCCAACTTATTGACCAATCTCATGTCAAAATCTTAACCATCATCAGTATATACCATCTCAAAATTAATCTACCCCCAAACAGAAACCCCTAATACAAATAGTTTAGTTACTTATATAAAGAGTTACAGAGTTAAACTCTTTGTTATATAACGTTACTAGAATATATATGACGTTATTGTTTGGGGTATATCTGTGAGCTGAACAGACAAAAACGATTTCATGCTGTTTACACTGTTTATACTGGTACTCGGTGATATGCTATTCTAAGTAACACACTGTAGGCATAATGCAAATGGAAACCAGTCATATACTGTACATCAGATTAGTTTCCATTGCTGGTAATGTTAACATTTTGTAAGAAACTGATCTAAACAATGTATCGATCTTCTTGGGCATTACATACAAAAAATGTTTTCCTTATATTTTATTTACCTGCAAAAAGTAGAATCATAGCACTTGGCATTTAAGATAAGTAAATAATGTGAATATATGTTTTTTATATATATTTTTTAATATGTATATTAGCAACCCCCAGTTTTGCTTTTTTTTAAATAGTACATTAAATAACATATATTATTTTATTTGGATTAGTTAATGGTATTTGCACTTGTAAATAAACATATTACAAATTACATTTTAATAATTATTAATAGTGATTATCTATAGAATAATACATTCGTGTCTGTTAGATACCATTAATGTATGTGAGATAAATGGTATCTAACAGACACAAATGTATTATTATATTTCTTACATATTCCAAAAACCAGGTTTTAAGCAAATTTTAACATCTTTTTCGACTAAAAGTTATTTACACTCTTGCACAAGCTAACTTACACGTCACAGACACATGATTGTCAGGTTAACTATATGTCACAGTGTAATGTATTTCCACCATGGTGTTTTTCATTGGATGCATGGCACTGGTGACCTGGTCATCACCTAGGAGCTGCCAGTCTTCAAATTGTTAACACATGTATGTGTAAACAACCCATGTGTTATAAAAAAAAAAAACGCACTTTACTTTCTAGTATATTTGGTACAAATTTACAGAACATACAGAGGTAGGGCTAGTAGATTTTTAACCATGGCTAGTGAATTTTATAAATCACTTATCCAATGGCTAGTGGATTTTTACAAAATTCTAGAAGCCCTGCACTGGCTCCCAAACAGCTGTTACCCTAGCACCGGTGCAGGCGTAATAATGCAAACCGTGACCAGTCTTTTAAGATCGCACATCACTATTTATGTTTGTGAACCTTTTAAAGTGTTGTGGGGGGTTTTGGGGTTTTTTCAAACATTACATAATTAAGATTGCAAGACTTACTTTTCAAGTTCATTATATGATGAAATAACACAAATGTAACAAAACTGCTCTTTTAGCTGTGATGCATTTTTTGCTAACAATTTTTTTTTTTTTTATCAGAGATCTATATATTAAATATTCTTTATAATAAAAACTTTTCACATACCATATTACATTTTTAGAATGTAGATTTAATATATCATTATGTGGGGGTTTGGCAGGACAGTCCAATTAATTTTGTTAAAGGGGTGGAGCTTAGCTCAGTGGTAAAGAGCTAACTTGATGTGTGGTCGTTCTAGGATCGATTCCTGTCAGTGGGCCCGCTGGACTACCTATCATTCCAGGCAGTGCACAACAACTGGTATATCCCTGTCAGTGGGTCCGCTGGACTATCTATCATTCCAGCCAGTGCACAACAACTGGTATATCCCTGTCAGTGGGCCCGCTGGACTATCTATCATTCCAGCCAGTGCACAACAACTGGTATATCCCTGTCAGTGGGTCCGCTGGACTATCTATCATTCCAGCCAGTGTACAACAACTGGTATATCCCTGTCAGTGGGCCCGCTGGACTATCTATCATTCCAGCCAGTGCACAACAACTGGTATATCCCTGTCAGTGGGCCCGCTGGACTATCTATCATTCCAGGCAGTGCACAACAACTGGTATATCCCTGTCAGTGGGTCCGCTGGACTATCTATCATTCCAGCCAGTGCACAACAACTGGTATATCCCTGTCAGTGGGTCCGCTGGACTATCTATCATTCCAGCCAGTGCACAACAACTGGTATATCCCTGTCAGTGGGTCCGCTGGACTATCTATCATTCCAGGCAGTGCACAACAACTGGTATATCCCTGTCAGTGGGCCCGCTGGACTATCTATCATTCCAGGCAGTGCACAACAACTGGTATATCCCTGTCAGTGGGCCCGCTGGACTATCTATCATTCCAGGCAGTGCACAACAACTGGTATATCCCTGTCAGTGGGCCCGCTGGACTATCTATCATTCCAGCCAGTGTACAACAACTGGTATATCCCTGTCAGTGGGTCCGCTGGACTATCTATCATTCCAGGCAGTGCACAACAACTGGTATATCCCTGTCAGTGGGCCTGCTGGACTATCTATCATTCCAGGCAGTGCACAACAACTGGTATATCCCTGTCAGTGGGCCCGCTGGACTATCTATCATTCCAGGCAGTGTACAACAACTGGTATATCCCTGTCAGTGGGCCCGCTGGACTATCTATCATTCCAGGCAGTGCACAACAACTGGTATATCCCTGTCAGTGGGCCCGCTGGACTATCTATCATTCCAGGCAGTGCACAACAACTGGTATATCCCTGTCAGTGGGTCCGCTGGACTATCTATCATTCCAGCCAGTGCACAACAACTGGTATATCCCTGTCAGTGGGCCCGCTGGACTATCTATCATTCCAGCCAGTGCACAACAACTAGTATATCCCTGTCAGTGGGCCCGCTGGACTATCTATCATTCCAGCCAGTGTACAACAACTGGTATATCCCTGTCAGTGGGCCCGCTGGACTACCTATCATTCCAGGCAGTGCACAACAACTGGTATATCCCTGTCAGTGGGCCCGCTGGACTACCTATCATTCCAGCCAGTGCACAACAACTGGTATATCCCTGTCAGTGGGCCCGCTGGACTACCTATCATTCCAGCCAGTGCACAACAACTGGTATATCCCTGTCAGTGGGCCCGTGGACTACCTATCATTCCAGGCAGTGCACAACAACTGGTATATCCCTGTCAGTGGGCCCGCTGGACTACCTATCATTCCAGCCAGTGCACAACAACTGGTATATCCCTGTCAGTGGGCCCGCTGGACTACCTATCATTCCAGCCAGTGCACAACAACTGGTATATCCCTGTCAGTGGGCCCGCTGGACTACCTATCATTCCAGCCAGTGCACAACAACTGGTATATCCCTGTCAGTGGGCCCGTGGACTACCTATCATTCCAGGCAGTGCACAACAACTGGTATATCCCTGTCAGTGGGCCCGCTGGACTACCTATCATTCCAGCCAGTGCACAACAACTGGTATATCCCTGTCAGTGGGCCCGCTGGACTACCTATCATTCCAGCCAGTGCACAACAACTGGTATATCCCTGTCAGTGGGCCCGCTGGACTACCTATCATTCCAGCCAGTGCACAACAACTGGTATATCCCTGTCAGTGGGCCCGCTGGACTACCTATCATTCCAGCCAGTGCACAACAACTGGTATATCCCTGTCAGTGGGCCCGCTGGACTACCTATCATTCCAGCCAGTGCACAACAACTGGTATATCCCTGTCAGTGGGCCCGTGGACTACCTATCATTCCAGGCAGTGCACAACAACTGGTATATCCCTGTCAGTGGGCCCGCTGGACTACCTATCATTCCAGGCAGTGCACAACAACTGGTATATCCCTGTCAGTGGGCCCGCTGGACTACCTATCATTCCAGCCAGTGCACAACAACTGGTATATCCCTGTCAGTGGGCCCGCTGGACTACCTATCATTCCAGGCAGTGCACAACAACTGGTATATCCCTGTCAGTGGGCCCGCTGGACTACCTATCATTCCAGCCAGTGCACAACAACTGGTATATCCCTGTCAGTGGGCCCGTGGACTACCTATCATTCCAGGCAGTGCACAACAACTGGTATATCCCTGTCAGTGGGCCCGCTGGACTACCTATCATTCCAGCCAGTGCACAACAACTGGTATATCCCTGTCAGTGGGCCCGCTGGACTATCTATCATTCCAGGCAGTGCACAACAACTGGTATATCCCTGTCAGTGGGCCCGCTGGACTACCTATCATTCCAGCCAGTGCACAACAACTGGTATATCCCTGTCAGTGGGCCCGCTGGACTACCTATCATTCCAGCCAGTGCACAACAACTGGTATATCCCTGTCAGTGGGCCCGTGGACTACCTATCATTCCAGGCAGTGCACAACAACTGGTATATCCCTGTCAGTGGGCCCGCTGGACTACCTATCATTCCAGCCAGTGCACAACAACTGGTATATCCCTGTCAGTGGGCCCGCTGGACTACCTATCATTCCAGCCAGTGCACAACAACTGGTATATCCCTGTCAGTGGGCCCGCTGGACTACCTATCATTCCAGCCAGTGCACAACAACTGGTATATCCCTGTCAGTGGGCCCGTGGACTACCTATCATTCCAGGCAGTGCACAACAACTGGTATATCCCTGTCAGTGGGCCCGCTGGACTACCTATCATTCCAGCCAGTGTACAACAACTGGTATATCCCTGTCAGTGGGCCCGCTGGACTACCTATCATTCCAGCCAGTGCACAACAACTGGTATATCCCTGTCAGTGGGCCCGCTGGACTATCTATCATTCCAGGCAGTGCACAACAACTGGTATATCCCTGTCAGTGGGCCCGCTGGACTATCTATCATTCCAGTCAGTGTACAACAACTGGTATATCCCTGTCAGTGGGCCCGCTGGACTACCTATCATTCCAGTCAGTGTACAACAACTGGTATATCCCTGTCAGTGTGTCCGCTGGACTACCTATCATTCCAAAAGGCTGTGGTATGTGCTAACTTGTCTATGGGATGGTGCATATAAAAATTAATATCCCTTGCTTTTAATCAAAAAGAGTAGCCCATCAAGTGATGACAATGGGTTTTCGCTCTCAGTATATGTATGATCCTTAACCATATGTCTGATGCCATATATCCGTAAATAAAATGTTAAATGCAATGTTAAAATAAAACATTTCCTTTCCTTCCTTCATTAAACAAAACAAATTTTAACTGTTAGTTGGAAACAATTTACAAAAGCAGCAAATTCAAGATGGTCTCTTCAAATGTTTCACTACAGTTTTCTCACATTTTGTCACTTTTCTCTTTCCAGGAATCGTACGAAAGAGCACGAAAGATTCTGCAGAATCACAGTTCCGAACATCGCGCCCTCGCTCAGGCCTTGATGGAGTACGAAACACTGAACAAACAGGAAATAGCCACCATCATTGAGGGCAAGAAACTGCCACGATCCTTGTGACCACGGATTGGTCGGGTTTAGATTGCGTACAAAAAACAAGACTCACATTACTTTCCAAGTTGTATATAGTCCAAATGTACACTGTAACAGTTGCAAGATTGGCTTTAGTCAGAACATCTGGTTTCTAGAATGTATAAAGTAAAGGTGTTACTTTCCAAATTGTATATAGTCTAAACATATGCTGTAACAGTTGCAGGATTGGATTTAGTCAAAAAATCCGGTTAATAGAATGTTTCAGGTTGAATGGTTGGCCCAAACAAGCGGTTAATAGAAACACGACATTACTTAACAAATTGTATATAGTCAAAGCATATGCTGTAATGGTTGCAAGATTGCATTTAGTCAAAACATCTGTGTTCTAGAATGTTTCAAGTTAAAAGTTTTGGCCAAAACATCTGGTTTTTAGAATGTTTCAAGGCAAAAGTCTTGACTAAAAAATCTGGGTTTCTAGAATGTATGTTTCTAGAAAGTGACGAGTTCTGGCCAGAACATTAGGAGCCAGATTTACAAAGCTCGTTTTTACTCTACAGGTATGTAACTATATATATTAACAATGCTTAAACACCTGTATTTAAGAGAAACGGGCTTCATAAATTGCACCCCTGGGTTTTTAGGATATGTTGGATAAGGCTGTCTGGTCTTTTGTTTACAAACTTAAAATAGTCCACACTTGAAAATCCAGACTGCTCTTTGTGTGAGAGAAACTTTAATTAAGTCTTAAGTCTAGATATTATTATTAATGTTTGTTAAGTATGGGGCCTAGCTTCAAGAGTGTGATTTCTAGCCATTTAAAATGTCTGGTTTCTAGAATTTTACAATATTCAGTTTCTAGAATTTTAAAAGTTTTGGGTTCTAGGATTTTAATGTGTCTGATTTGTATAATTTCAACATATTTTGTTTTCTTGAATTTTCAAATACTGTACTAAATTACTGTACTAATATTCCATTACATTCTAGTTAGCTAACTTATCTGGCTTTTAGAGTCTGGTTCCAAATACACAGAACATATTTAGTGCAGCCGGAATATTTGTTTCTATTATGTTGTATCGAAACATCTCGTTCCAAAAGATTGTCTACTTGGAACATTAGTCAGATATAAAATTTTGTTTTATGTTGACTTTTAAAAATATTTTTATGTTCA
Source organism: Gigantopelta aegis (assembly GCF_016097555.1). NCBI lineage: Eukaryota > Metazoa > Mollusca > Gastropoda > Neomphalida > Peltospiridae > Gigantopelta > Gigantopelta aegis. Next base: position 23,657,817 of record NC_054709.1, read on the forward strand.
TAAATTTATAAGAATTTCTTTGAGTGCAGGTTTTTTAAGGCTTGTCTAGAATCCAAGATTGATGTTATTTAGTATATAACATGTATTAATTATTTTTTATGTACAGTAACTGTTATGTTTATTTATTTGGTCTTAAAGGTATGTTATCTTCTACAAACAGTAAAGTACATGTCACAGAATTGGGGGGTGGGGACGACGACACATGGGTTATCTCTCCCCCACCACTTTTCCCAATTATTGTGATCAGAATGCTGGAAATGCTGTATATGACCACAAACCCTCCCCATACCTATCCTCCAGGTCATCATACTGACCCCAAAGGCTATGAAACCTGTTGTTCCATTTTGGAATTATGTGTAGATCTACATCAGGAGTCAAATTAAAAAAACACACAAAAAAACAACATACATGTATCATGGGCGGGACGGACATTGTAACTCAGTGGTAGAGCGTTTGCCTTATCCACGGTCCTTTTAGGATCGATCCCTGTCCGTGGGTCCATTGATCAAAGGCTGTGGTATGTGATATCCTATCTGTGGGATGGTGCGAATAAAAGATCCTTTGCTAATAATGGAAATATTTTGCGGGTTTCACCTCTAGGACTATGTTAAAATTATCAAAATGTTTGACATCCAATAGCCGATGATTAATAAATGAATGTGTTCTAGTGGTGTCGTTAAACAACCCCCAACTAATGTGCATGACATTTTATCTTTACATTTACATATGTTTGGTATCCGTGTCACCTGGAAAGTTACAATAGTAAGGAAGATGGGTCATGTTAAAAAGACAAAAGAATTTGTATATTATGATTTATTTCGTGTACGTGCTCGACATATTCATTGTATTTCATTGGTGATGGGCATCATTCTCAGCTGGGTAAGTGTATGAGATGGGGGTGGGGGGAAACTGCCCCTCCCGGACTGGAGCAAATCCTTAAATTTGAGGAAAATAGATAACAATATTTGGCAAAATGAGCTTGCCTGAAAGCTGATCACCATGTATTTCCATCATTCTACACATAATATTAGTTTTAATCCATGTAGTGATTTGTTTGCAAGCCTATGTAGCTTTTTGGCAGTAATGCTTATATGAATAAACGTTTTCCATATTTGGGCATTTTCCTTTAATTTGGGCAAAAATCAGTCTGCTGTCTACAAAATTGTGAGCCCATACGCCTCTGCTCAGCTCTCACATTATGATGTCAAGTATTCAGTATAACAAGTTTTCTCTCTGCTGGTATGGTGGACTTTTTAGCACTTATTCAACCCTTGAAATTTGGACAGTTTGCAACAGCAGTCAATGGTATTGCAATGGCAATTTAAAAAAGGTGGATACTTCAAACAGTTGTATGTATACATGATATGACATTAAAATAAAATCTAAAAAATTAAGAGAAATCTGGCAAAGCTGTATGGAGTTTGAAATTGTATTTTTTAGTAATCTATTATTTGATCATTCTTTTGTTAATGTGTGTGTACTAGTTGTAGAACTGTTTTTATGTGTGTGGGATGGAGAATAACAATTTCAGACTTATTAGCAGACGACTGTTTTCACTGTCCTTGATTATTGTTGGTTTATTTATATTTTAACCAATGTTTTCACAATTAGCATATAAAAAGAGATCATATTTGTTATTTTCAAAAACATTTTTAATTTATTTTTTATATCAACTGGAATTATTAACAAAAAAACATTTAAAATTAAAGCCTAAAAGATAATAATATGTTTATTTAATGAGGGTATTTAATGAGGGTGAGAGGTTTAGCACAAACTATTCTTCCACCGAGCCCTCAACAATACATTGTGAAACATTGGTAAAAAAGAAAAACAAAAAATACTTAGTACTATACTACTGGAAGAAATGCATTCAAATGAATTGACTAGAAATACACATAAAACAATCCCAACCTTGGAAGTATAAAAAGTACTACTAGTAATAATACATTTTAAATCTCTTATTTGACTCAGACCTGTTAGTTGTGCAATATTAACATTTGACACACTGAACATATACATGTAGAAATAAAACAAAAAAAACTATGAACGTATACGTATACATGTAGAAATGAAAAAAAAACAAAAACTATTAGCATTAGACACTCTGAACGTAATTGTGTAGAAATGAAAAAAACAACAACTATTAGCATTAGACACGCTGAACGTACACATGTAGAAATGAAAAACCCAACAACTATTAACATCAGACACGCTGAACATATACATGTAGAAATGAAAAACCCAACAACTATTAACATCAGACACGCTGAACGGACACATGTAGAAATGAAAAACCCAACAACTATTAACATCAGACACACTGAACGTACACATGTAGAAATGAAAAACCCAACAACTATTAACATCAGACACGCTGAACATATACATGTAGAAATGAAAAACCCAACAACTATTAACATCAGACACGCTGAACATATACATGTAGAAATGAAAAACCCAACAACTACTAACATCAGACACGCTGAACGTACACATGTAGAAATGAAAAACCCAACAACTACTAACATCAGACACACTGAACGGACACATGTAGAAATGAAAAACCCAACAACTATTAACATCAGACACACTGAACGGACACATGTAGAAATGAAAAACCCAACAACTATTAACATCAGACACGCTGAACGGACACATGTAGAAATGAAAAACCCAACAACTACTAACATCAGACACACTGAACGTACACATGTAGAAATGAAAAACCCAACAACTATTAACATCAGACACGCTGAACGGACACATGTAGAAATGAAAAACCCAACAACTATTAACATCAGACACACTGAACGTACACATGTAGAAATGAAAAACCCAACAACTATTCTGCCATATAAACTTTCCTAAGATAATGTTTCAGGTTGTCTGAAGCTTGCAACTGACATTTGGTGTCAAATATCAAGTGGAATTGTAATCCATATCTGTACTACAGTTCAGTGTCAGGCCTTGGTAACTGAAGTTTGTAATTGCCAGTAGATCTTAGATTATAACAACAGGTTTCAGATATTGGTGTTAGCAGAGTAGTGGTGTTCCAATGATTGATTATAATCGAAAATTGATCGGATTCATAATCAATTGTTTGGGGGAAATGTTAACTGTAACTGATCCTCCAGTTTAGATGATAACATTGATGGAAATATTCAGTGTTTTGGGTTTGTTTTCATGTGTACGTAAAGAAAACTTATATTAAATAGTTTATAAAGGTACAATTAGCCATTTGCAGGGTGCACACGACAATAGGTACATGGTCCTTATAATTCAAAGCCTTCTTATGGTCATAGAATTTCTAACCGATTGTGTAATCGAAAGTTGATCGGTTGGTGCTAACCGATTATAACCGACGACGAAATCCTAACCGATTCCCATCACCATAGGAGAGATGTAATATATTCTGGAGAAATACCATTTAGTCCTGTATACATATATTTAAAATCAGTTGAGTGGAGACATCTTTTTTCCTTTTAGTTTTTCGACGACATTAAAATGCTGTATTGTATGTTAGCTTTTGTGGCGGCATTGCCGATTGCTGCCACAAATTTCAAGGGTTGTAAATTTGTTTTTAATTTTCTCCATGGTTAGTGCATAAATTGACTGGACTATAATTTATTTCTTTTATACTTATTTTCATTTATCCCACAATCACTGTATTCATTGTCAAGATATGATGACTAGATAAAAATATAGGTAACGTGACATAAGCTCCACTCGACTAGAGTAGTTCAGACTAGATTTTCAATAAACATACTCTTTAAATCATTTGTTTTCATACAGTAAATGCAAATAAATTTTAGTTTTGCGATAACAATACAAAACTTGTATGTTTGTTTATGAAATGCTTTTTGAATGTGACAGAATGTAGCTAGCGTCTTACAAAGAATGACATCATGCATCTTGTATGACGTCATATGGCAAAAGCCTTGCTAGGTTGACAATACTCTATTTGCGTACACAAAAATGAAATAAATAATGATTTTCCGACTATTCCTGTAGGATTGCAGGATAAAAGAAATAACTGGTTACTGTCTTATGTCAAATGGCAGAGCCTCGCTGCATTCGCCATTCTGACCTTCGCAGGATAAAGCTGATATCTTAAGACTGTAACCAGTTATTACCTATACATGTATATCCAGTTAAGGTTCAGGCACTGGACTATATATTTTGAACTCTGTCATACATGTATGTACTGTTTGCAATGATAACAAATAGTGTCTTAGTAATCCTTTTATGTGCAAGACTACATTTAGGCTACTAAATCCACTTTTAAAAAACTGAATCATAATAATTTTCTTTTCTTTTTGCCACGATCCATTTTTCATAAATCTGCACTCCAGTTCCGGCAGTTGATTGGTTACCTGCTGATTTGCAGGTCATCAAAAAATCTATCTCCTGATGTGAAAATCAATGGCTCAGCGTTTGTATCCAAGCTTGCCCTGGTATTTTGAGGCCGGATACTGGATCATAATAACTGACAACTACACTAAACTAAACTCATTTGTTTTATATACTATTACTTAACATTTGACTTCTTTTTTCTTATGTATTGATCAGTGTTTTGTTTTATATAATATAACAGTTGTGTATTACATATATCAGGGGCGTTGCCAGCTTTTCAGAAGGGGAGGTTCCAAAATAATTGAGGCTGCTAATTTTTGTATTTCTGGCAGCCAAATGCTGCATTCTAGTTTATTTCAGAAGGCAATTTAAAGATATATGACATATGAGCAAAAATAATTTTAGATTTTTGCCATTTTTAGTTTTAAAAAATCATGCTAGCTAAAAAATGCTGCCGCCCTTGTATATATACATGTAGTTATGATTTATGTTTTGCTTGAGCATGTGTGACTTTTGCATTATGTTTGATTATACCTGTTACAAACATGTTAATTTTGTAAAACCATATTCTCTCTGTCTTTTAAAGCAAACACGCATATAAATGTTAAACAGTCCACAAATATTTTAAACAGCAAAATTTTAAAACCTATAGTACAATACAACTAAGTTTTTTTTAAAACTGAAAAACGTAGATACACATGTATATATTATGGTAAGCGACAAAACAAAAAATGTGCAATGAAAAATAATAGTAATATGTGTTACTTTATGAGATGATATCAAATAGAACAGCACTAAAATTCTGTGATTTTAAGCTAACAGACATTAAAGGAAGAGAGTGTCTGAGATAATATCATTTACATGTTGGGGATTATATGCAGGCTTTTTGTATGTATTTGTGGTTTGTATTGGGTTTTTTATTTTTGTCACAATGTATACAGTGAAACCTGTCTAAACTGGACCTTGGCCCAACCGGAATCCTGTCAAAACAGGCCAAGTTTCATGGTCCTGAATTTTCTATAATGCGACGTTCTAAACAAACACCTGTCTAAATTGAATAAATATTAGGTCCTAGGCATGATCCGGTTTAGACCAGTTTCACTGTATATGTTTTTTATATATTAAAATTTGTAAACAAAATATTACAATAAACTGTTGGGAACTATTCTTGTAGACAGACATGGCAAGCTGTTCATAACAATGACTGTAAACTGTTAGTAATGACTTGTAAACAAATTTGGTAGACAGTAAGAACTATTGTAAACAAGTACATGCACAGTAAACTCTTGGTAACAGTTTTTTACACACTAACCTAGTGGTGAGCAATCGTTCCTGCATGTACAGGAAAAAAGTTAATATTAATTTTGTCATTTCTGTTTCATGAAAACAGATCCCTGTCATTTACAGCAAAGTTTTGTTGACCAAAACAAAATGGAAAAAGTATTACTGTGTTAATTTGAAAAGAAAAGAAAAATAGTGAAAAAATTACCAAGAAGTTCATTTTATTAATGTGCAGAATAAAATTAAATTGTATCATCAAATCTGTAAATAAAACGTTAAATATTAACATAGTTTGTTCATTTATTAGCAGTAACAGATGCGGGTTATTCGTCATCGTAATAAAGGACGAGAAAATTATTTAACATGCACTTCCGAGCAAGCTGTTCTAGGGGATGCCTGCACACATTCTGGCAGGAGGTCCATTCCCAGTTCATGGACTATTGTAAAAAGGTGCAGTGTGAAAACAGTTCAACAAAATGTTTTAGTTGATACATTTTTAGACACGACTATGAACCATACAGATAAAGAGAGAGGAAACCTATAGCAAGGGATCTTTTATATGCACTATATTACAAGCGAGATGGTACATACCATGGCCTTTGGTACACCAGTTGTGGACCACTGGCTGGAACAAGAAGTGATCCGATGGGCTCAAATTTCCCTGATTATCTGTGTATAAAGTTAAAGGAAGTTTTAATTTTTTTATATTTTGTTCTGGGTTTTTTTAACAACACTACTAGACAGTCTCGTAGGAAACGTGGGGTTGGGGACAGAATATGAGTAAAGAGAAGCCATAGCTACCTCTAGTGTCTCCCCAAATATCTAATGTCACTAGGCTACCTCTAGTGTCTCCCCAAATGTCTAATGTCACTAGGGTACCTCTACTGTCTCCCCAAATGTCTAATGTCACTAGGGTACCTCTAGTGTCTCTCCAAATGTCTTGTGCCACTAGGCTACCTCTAGTGTCTCCCCTAATGTCATTAGGCTACCTCTAGTGACTCCCCAAATGTCTAATGTCACTATGCTACCTCTAGTGTCTCCCCAAATGTCTAATTTCACTAGGCTATCTCTAGTGTTTCCCCAAATGTCTAATGTCACTAGGCTACCTCTAGTGTCTCCCCAAATGTCGCTAGGCTACCTCTAGTGTTTCCCGAGATGTCTAATGTCACTAGGCTACCTCTAGTGTCTCCCCAAATGTCTTATGCCACTAGGCTACCTCTAGTGTCTCCCCAAATGTCTAATGCCACTAGGCTACCTCTAGTGTCGCCCCAAATGTCACTAGGCTACCTCTAGTGTCGCCCCAAATGTCACTAGGCTACCTCTAGTGTCTCCCCAAATGTCTAATGCCACTAGGCTACCTCTAGTGTCGCCCCAAATGTCACTAGGCTACCTCTAGTGTCTCCCCAAATGTCTAATGTCACTATGCTACCTCTAGTGTCTCCCCAAATGTCTAATTTCACTAGGCTACATCTAGTGTTTCCCCAAATGTTTAATGTCACTAGGCTACCTCTAGTGTCTCCCCAAATGTCACTAGGCTACCTCTAGTGTTTCCCCAGATTTCTAATGTCACTAGGCTATCTCTAGTGTCTCCCCAAATGTCTTATGCCACTAGGCTACCTCTAGTGTCTCCCCAAATGTCTAATGCCACTAGGCTACCTCTAGTGTCGCCCCAAATGTCTAATGTCACTAGGCTACCTCTAGTGTCTCCCCAAATGTCTAATGTCACTAGGCTACCTCTAGTGTCTCCCAAAATGTCTAATGTCACTAGGCTACCTCTAGTGTCTCCCCAAATGTCTAATGTCACTAGGTTACCTCTAGTGTCTCCCCAAATGTCTTATGCCACTAGGCTACCTCTAGTGTCTCCCCAAATGTCTAATGCTACTAGGCTACCTCTAGTGTATCCCCTAATGTCATTAGGCTACCTCTAGTGACTCCCCAAATGTCTAATGTCACTAGGCTACCTCTAGTGTATCCCCTAATGCCACTAGGCTACCTCTAGTGTCTCCCCAAATGTCTAATGCTACTAGGCTACCTCTAGTGTCGCCCCAAATGTCTGTCACTAGGCTACCTCTAGTGTCTCCCCAAATGTCTAATGTCATTAGGCTACCTCTAGTGTCTCCCCAAATGTCTAATGTCACTAGGCTACCTCTAGTGTCTCCCAAAATGTCTAATGTCATTAGGCTACCTCTAGTGTCTCCCCAAATGTCTAATGTCACTAGGCTACCTCTAGTGTCTCCCCAAATGTCTAATGTCACTAGGCTACCTCTAGTGTCTCCCAAAATGTCTAATGTCATTAGGCTACCTCTAGTGTCTCCCCAAATGTCTAATGTCACTAGGCTACCTATAGTGTCTCCCCAAATGTCTAATGTCACTAGGCTACCACTAGTGTCTCCCCAAATGTCTAATGTTACTAAAAGGCAGCCATAGCTATTTGTATTGTCTACTGTCGCTAGTTTGAACCAGTGAAAATAGACACTAAGTTTGGTTTATCTAGAATGAAAGAAAAAATCTGTGACGTTAAAACAGAGAAATTACCTGTAAAATAGACTAAAGTTCATCTCCATAATCTTTTCTTCTCGGAAGTACGTGCGTTGAATTATGAAAAATTAATTTTGTAGTACATTTTATTACAAAATACGGGATAACCACAAACAGTTCGGATGTATGGAAATTGATATTCTAAACAATAAAATATAAGTAACATCTGATTTCAATTTCCAAAAATGGCTCTAAAGGTGAAACATACGCCATAATGTTTGAAAACTAGGGTTTGCCACTTTAATAGACAAATCTTTGGTGCAGGTTGTGGTTGAGAGGCGAACACCTCCTTTTGATTTAGGGTCTGTCGCATAACTGAAGATTACAATGGCTCGTGTGTAGACATATTTTGTATGTGTACTTCAAACTGTCACCATTAGTATATTGTCATAAACGATTCTACGTAATAAATAGTTGTACCAAGTGGTGTACACTAAGAGCTCAATAGTTACTGAGTAGGCCTACCATAAATGAATCTCATGTCTGTTTGTATCGGTCAACAACCCGTCTTGGTGCAGCTCTCTCTGTAAACCTATCTAGGCACTCACCACGGTGGAAAGTTAAAGTTTAGTGGCACTAGGGCATCAGGGGCGGATGCGGGAATTTTCTAGGGAGAGAGTGCAACATTTTAAAAAGGAACCGTTATAATATTCAGTCGGCATGTGCATCGTAAAAGTACACGAATATGCATCATCTATATGACAATCTTTCCAGATACACGAATATGCATTATCCATATGACAATCTTCCCAGATACACGAATCTGACCATTACATGACATATCCCCCCCCCCCCCCTCCTCAAAAAATAATAAAATAATAATAATAACATTTTTATTCATTTGATAAACAGGATTTTTGGGGACCATTTTAAAATTTGGGGGGTAAACCTCCAGCACCATTCCCTGGATCCGCGTCAATCATCGTCGTTTGTGTGTTAAACATTTAGTAACTATGACACGTATAGTCATCAATGAAAACCTCATCATTTTCCCATTAGAAGCAAAGGATCTTTTATATGCATTCCCCCCACAGACGTTGATCACCACTTAATGTTTGCATATACCATAGTTTGACACCATATAGCCGGTGTATTTTTCGTACTGCGGTGTCGTTAAACATTCATTCATTCATTCATTCATCCATTCATGCATTCCCTCTAGACAGGACAGCACATACCACGACATTTGATACACCAGTCGTGAGGCACTGATTGGGACAGCGAACCCCCCCCCCCCCCTCCCCCCGAAAAAAAACAAGAAAAAAAAACCCCGGTTTCGTGGAGGATACAAAGCCATTAAGCCACGTCTGATGGCATATATCTGATAAGCTGTCGGTTGTTAGATTCTGGATTCATATTACTGAACCAATTCTCACCCAGAGCGAGTTTCAAACTCAAATGTCCGTCGTCTTAACAACTTAATGGGAACATGTAACGTGACCACGCCCTTTCCTTACCTTGAACTAAACAAGCTTTGTATAACCCGGTTTTAAAACCCTCGCCTGGTGCGCGATCAATCTAGGATCGATCTCCGTCGGTGGGCTCATTGGGCTATTTCTCGTTCCAGCCAGTGCAACACTTCTGATGAACAAAGACCGTATTATGGGGCATATGAAATACCCCATGCTAATAATCGGGGAAAGAAGCCCATATACTCATTATGAATCTGTTTTACATTACGTCCACTGATTTACAGTGGTTATAAATACTGCGCTAAAGACACGCGTCACACTCCAAGTGGACGCCATTTTGAAGAGAGTATAAAACCGAACTGACCTCTCCTCGGTCACTGTCACATGATGTCGTCAACCATCACGTTGTGTTTTCTCCTGCTCAGTAGTGGCGTGCTGCACGTCTATGGTACGTACTGACTGTATGTCTTGTGTCTGTCTATCTCTGTGTGTATGTGTGACTTTCTACCTGACTATCTATACATGTATGTCAAGATTTAAGAATATCTATATAGTATGTGTATGCATGCGCGTGTACATGGGGAGGGTTTCGGGGGTTCACCCCCCCCCCCCCTCCGATCAAGGAAATCGTTGGGTTTATTTCAATACATTTTCCATGTCTCGACCAGCCTATGAACTTCGCCACAGTCACCAAAGAGCGTCGCACGAGGCGCTGAAATCAGTACCTTGTGTGGCCACCAGCAGCAGCAATCACTGCGTGACATCTCCTTGGCATAGACTGAATGAGTCTCCGAATCCGGGCACGTGGAATCCTAGCCCATTCTTCCTGCAGTGCATGTGACAGTTGCGGAAGCGTCCAGTTCGTCCCATAGATGTTCAATGGGGTTGAGATCTGGCGATCTTGATGGCCATGGCAGCACATTGATGTTCTAATTCTGTAGGAAATCCATTGTTACACGTGTCGTATGCGGCCTGACATTGTCCTGCTGAAAGAGTTCTCTCTGTCGATCCAAAATGGGAAGCGTTGGCGAAGAATTCCATCCCGGTAGCGTACAGCTGTCAGGTTGCCTTGTACGAACACAAGTTCACTTCTGCGGGTGTATGAGATGGCTTCCCACATCATAACACTCCCTCCACCGAATCTGTCAACTTGGGCGACGCAGTTGTTGGCAAAACGTTCATTGCGGCGTCTGTAAATACGTTGTCGTCCATCACGTCGCTGTAGAAGGAAACGTGACTCGTCGCTGAACCATACTCGCCGCCAGTTCCCCAAGTTCCACCACTGTACATTCGTGCACCAGCGAACACGTAAATGTCGATGTTGACGTCGCAGGACGGGACCAACATACGGTCTCCTAGCCCGTAAACCGGCTTCTCGAAGTCGGTTCCGAATGGTTTGTGCAGACACCCTTCTCAAACCAGGTATGCATCCAGCAGTGTTCGTTGCTGTGGCAGTTCGGTGACGCAAGTGCAGAACCCGGATGTGCTGCAGTTGTTATGCGAGGTCTTAACCACTTCTGGGCCGGTATTCAGCTGATTGAAACTGCTGGTACCTGTCCCAGAGACGTGAAATGGTGCTCTGATGGACGTTCATGTGGCGTGCGACTGCTGACTGCGATTCACCTAACTGGAGGCGGCCTATTGCAATGTTTCGATTCGGCAGGCTTAGTCTAGGCATCTTGTAACTCGTCTACGTCGAAATGGAAATGAGGCATCATTGCGAGCATTGCAGCTTTAAATACCAATCAGTACCCCAATCTTTTCCCCGAGTTTCACGTGTATTCGCCAAAATCTGACCATTTCACGCCCATTTCCTGCAATTGTCGCACAACGTGCCACAACGTGTCACAACGTGCGTTAAATTTGTTTTAGGGTGCATTTGGGCATAGGGTGCATTCCGGGAACATTAACAAACATGGTCATTTAGCAATATTGTAAAAACAAACCCCGATATTTTGTAAAATCAAACATTTTTCTTCTTTCCCTATCACCTATGCGTTTCTCTTTTGACAGTATATATAGAGGATGTGTCTATATATTAAATGTGATATCATATAATAAATTTCATATGATATGTATGTCTATGAATTTGATGCAACGTCATACGGCATATATATTTCAGGTTCGTGTGTGGGGCGGTGTAACGACCCCCTGGACAACACCAAGCCGTGTCAGTGTAACTCACACTGCGTGCAGTACAACGACTGCTGTGACGACTACCACGACGTCTGTGGACAAGGTTGGGCTACTAGTATTTAGTCCATTTAATGTATGACACACTAAACATTACATGACCCACCATTAAAGCGACAGACCCTAGTTTTTAAACACTACGGTATATTTTTCATTATTACAGCCGTTGTTGATAATTGAAATCAGACATTACTTAGATTGTATTGTTTAGATTATCAATTTCCGTACATCCGAGTGTCTTTGGTCATTCTGGTGTTTCTAGTACCTCAGAATGCCTTTTTCATATCTTTCAAAACGCACGTACGTCTGAGAAGTAACGGTTATGGTGTCGAGCTCTTGTCTATTTTTAAGGTTATTTTCCCATGTCACAGACTCTTGTTTCATTCCATTGTGTTTTTATCTAGATGTGACACAGGTTTATAGATTATCCAAACTTAGTGCTTATTTTATCTAGATGTGTTACAGGTTTATGGATTATCCAAACTTAGTGCTTATTTTATCTAGATGTGTTACAGGTTTATGGATTATCCAAACTTAGTGCTTATTTTATCTAGATGTGACACAGGTTTATGGATTATCCAAACTTAGTGTTTATTTTATCTAGATGTGACACAGGTTTATGGATTATCCAAACTTAGTGTTTATTTTATCTAGATGTGTTACAGGTTTATGGATTATCCAAACTTAGTGCTTATTTTATCTAGATGTGACACAGGTTTATGGATTATCCAAACTTAGTGCTTATTTTATCTAGATGTGTTACAGGTTTATGGATTATCCAAACTTAGTGCTTATTTTATCTAGATGTGACACAGGTTTATGGATTATCCAAACTTAGTGCTTATTTTATCTAGATGTGACACAGGTTTATGATGGTATTTATTATTATTCCAAACTTAGTGTTTATTTTATCTAGATGTGACACAGGTTTATGGATTATCCAAACTTAGTGTTTATTTTATCTAGATGTGACACAGGTTTATGGATTATCGATTATCCAAACTTAGTGTTTATTTTATCTAGATGTGTTACAGGTTTATGGATTATCCAAACTTAGTGTTTATTTTATCTAGATGTGACACGGGTTTATGGATTATCCAAACTTAGTGTTTATTTTATCTAGATGTGACACAGGTTTATAGATTATCCAAACTTAGTGTTTATTTTATCTAGATGTGTTACAGGTTTATAGATTATCCAAACTTAGTGTTTATTTTATCGGGTAAAAGTACTTCCTCTTCAAAAGAAATATTTATTTTCAAAGAACAATTATGCAAATGTGTTAAAACTTCACAAAATTGATTCCAAAATAAATTATAATAGTATTACAGTGTGTTTGTTTTGTTTAACAACACCCCTATTGTATTTTGACAAATTATAAACAGATTCTACAAATTTATATATCCATTAGTTTCCAAGATTTTAAGGTAGATAATGTTTACCCTTCGCACCCTATTTATTTGGAACGAACGGGCATGGAAGGCGTAAGACACTCGGGGGGGGGGGTGGGGGGGGGGATCTGGAGCATGCCCCCCCCCCACCCCCAGGAAATTTTGAAATCTAGAGGCTCTGAAATACCACTTTTCAGCTATTTCATGGAGGTTACATACTTAAAACGTCAATATCAATAACCAGTAAAAAAAAAGAGCCCTGAAACACATTTACGTCAATAGTTGAAGGGTTCAAGGTCATCTTTCCGTTTACATTTTTGGAAACTAGATGTCCTGAAATGTAATGTCCTGCATTCTACAAGTAAAATTTGATCAGTTCAACTCGTGCTAGCCAGTGCACTACAACTATGTGCTATCCTCTATGTGAGATGGTGCATATAAAGATTCCTTGCTACTAATGGGAAAATGTAGCAAGTTTCATCTCTAAGACTATATATTATATCAAACTAATCAAATGTTTAACATCCAATAGCCGATGATTAATAAATCAATGTTCTCTAGTGGTGTCGTTAAACACAGCAAATTTAATTTTGGTTAGTTCAAACATTAGGTCTCTTTGACCCGATTACTAACTGTTTATCTATAACTCGCAGGTTCTTTGTCGTCATTAGCCGATACATTGTGGAACTTGGACGTGAACAGGCTGGTCGCCGACACCGACTACGTCATCAACTACCAGGGCCAGGTGAACGAAAACAACAAATACGACAACGCCCCTCTACCGTAAGAGTTCTGTTTTGAAAGTCAGGTGGTTTTAAATGTGTAAATAAAATGTGTTGAGTGCGTCGTTATAGAGAGAGAGAGAGAGAGAGAGAGAGAGAGAGAGAGAGAGAGAGAGAGAGAGAGAGAGACGTACACGCACTCACCTACATACACACGTACACACACGCAGACAAACACACACATATTGAGGGTCTCAGTTTCACTTAGTCAGCTATATAGGTAAAGAATGCACTTATGTTAGTAAGTGCCCGCTGAGTAATGTATGTTTCAAGTCACGTTGTCTATGAAATTCTGCTTTTAGCAGGCCAATATATATATCCAGAAGAACGTGCTTTTAAAATATAGTTCTAGTGCAATCAGGAAGGAAGGAAGGAAGGAAGGAAATGTTTTATTTAACGACGCACTCAACACATTTATTATATTTACATATGGTTAAGGAACACACAGATATTGACAGAGGAAACCCGCTGTCGCCACTTCATGGGCTACTCTTTTCGATAAGCAGCAAAGGATCTTTTATATGCACAATTTCACAGACATGATAATACATACCATGACCTTTGTTTCACCAGTTGTGTAGCACTGGCTGGAACGAAAAGTAGCCCAATGGGTCCACCGACGTGGATCGATCCTAGATCGATCGCGCATCAGGCGAGCGTTGTACCACTGAGCTACCTAGTGCAATAAGCTGATTGTCCCGGAGTAGACCTCTGGCTATCCAGAACTCGACCCCGGGGCAGACATGCTTGAAACCTTCGTGGTATGGAAGCATGTGAATAAATAAATGAATGAATGACTGATTCTAGTAAAACCGTGTAGGCACATGTACCAAAATGGCAAAACGCCCCCTTTTCATTGGTTAATTGTTCTGGCCGTCCAAGTAGTAAATGATCGTTGCTACCAGTTACTGATGTCCAACCATACTTGTGACGTAATGTTATCTAAGAGGAGCGATCTCACGGTACAAAAATAAAATGTACTGCATTTGAGTCTGCTAATCAGGGCCGTAGCTATCGGGGGGGGGGGGGGGGGGGTCTCTCTCTCTCTCTCTCTCTCTCTCTCTCTCTCTCTCTCTCTCTCTCTCGTACACACACACACACACACACACACACACACACACACACACACACACACACACACACACACACACACACACACACACACACTCGGACATGCATATGTATACATGTATTATTTAATAAATGCATTATATACGAGTGTATAGCTTTAATTTATGTTTATTTATATACAATAATACCATGTACAGCAATGATTCAAGGTCCCAACTTTGACCTTGCTTATGTTTCTGGGGACAAAAAAAAAAAAAAAAAATTGTACTGTAAAAAAGAAAAGTAAAGTGTATTTTATTTAACGACGCCACTAGAGCACATTGATTTTTGTATCTTATCATCGGCTATTGGACGTCAAACATATGGCCATTCTAACACTGTTTTCTAGAGGAAACCCGCTGTCGCCACATAGGCTACTCTTTTACGACAGGCAGCAAGGGATCTTTTATTTACGCTTCCCACAGGCAGGATAGCACAAACCATGGAATTTGTTGAACCAGTTATGGATCACTGGTCGGTGCAAGTGGTTTACACCTACCCATTGAGCCTTGCGGAGCACTCACTCAGGGTTTGGAGTCGGTATCTGGATTAAAAATCCCATGCCTCGACTGGGATCCGAACCCAGTACCTACCAGCCTGTAGACCGATGGCCTAACCACGACGCCACCGAGGCTAATTGTACTGTGTCTTGAACATATTTTCAACAATGTTTTAGATTTGATTTTTTTTTTTTTTTTTTTTGTGACACGTCTCAAAGAAAAGCGTTCCACAGAGCTCGCTAAAGTTCACTCCATGGACTGATTTTCTTGAAACTTGTATTAGAAACAAACAAACAAAAACAAAAATAACTACAACTACAACTAACTATCAAAACAAAATAAAACATCTACCTAAGGACTCATTTGAGAAACTACTAACCTTGTTCTCTTTCGAATTGATTCAGTTTTTTCACGAGCCTAAACGAGAACAAGGTGGACAGTATCACGAGTTACGTGCAGTTCAAATCTCTCCTTGACAACTACGAGTCTACGATCGGCCAGGCTGAGGACCTCACGAGTCAGGAGTGGGGGGAGATCGACGCATTCCTCGACACCGTCATGGCGTCAGGCGTCATGCAGGAGGCCTTCAAGTACCTACACGAGAACGGTGCGTGGCAGTGGCAGTTCTAGGGGAGGGCCAGTTAGTTTTAAGGTAGGATGCAGGAGGCCTTCATGTATCTACACGAGAACGGTGCGTGGCAGTGGCAGTTCTAGGGGAGGGGCAGTTAGTTTTAAGTGAGGATGCAGGAGGCCTTCATGTACCTACACGGGAACGGTGCTTGGCAGTGGCAGTTCTAGGGGAGGGGCAATTAGTTTTAAGGGAGGATGCAGGAGGCCTTCAAGTATCTACACGAGAACGGTGCGTGGCAGTGGCAGTTCTAGAGGAGGGGCAATTAGTTTTAAGGGAGGATGCAGGAGGCCTTCATGTATCTACACGAGAACGGTGCGTGGCAGTGGCAGTTCTAGGGGAGGGGCAGTTAGTTTTAAGTGAGGATGCAGGAGGCCTTCATGTACCTACACGGGAACGGTGCTTGGCAGTGGCAGTTCTAGGGGAGGGGCAATTAGTTTTAAGGGAGGATGCAGGAGGCCTTCAAGTATCTACACGAGAACGGTGCGTGGCAGTGGCAGTTCTAGAGGAGGGGCAATTAGTTTTAAGGTAGGATGCAGGAGGCCTTCATGTATCTACACGAGAACGGTGCGTGGCAGTGGCAGTTCTAGGGGAGGGGCAGTTAGTTTTAAGTGAGGATGCAGGAGGCCTTCATGTACCTACACGGGAACGGTGCTTGGCAGTGGCAGTTCTAGTGGAGGGGCAATTAGTTTTAAGGGAGGATGCAGGAGGCCTTCAAGTATCTACACGAGAACGGTGCGTGGCAGTGGCAGTTCTAGAGGAGGGGCAATTAGTTTTAAGGGAGGATGCAGGAGGCCTTCATGTACCTACACGGGAACGGTGCGTGACAGTGGCAGTTCTAGGGGAGGGGCAATTATTGTTAAGTGAGGATGCAGGAGGCCTTCATGTACCTACACGGGAACGGTGCGTGGCAGTGGCAGTTCTAGGAGAGGGGCAATTAGTTTTAAAGGACGATGCAGGAGGCCTTCATATACCTACACGGGAACGGTGCGTGGCAGTGGCAGTTCTAGGAGAGGGGCAATTAGTTTTAAAGGACGATGCAGGAGGCCTTCATATACCTACACGGGAACGGTGCTTGGCAGTGGCAGTTCTAGGAGAGGGGCAATTAGTTTTAAGGGAGGATGCAGGAGGCCTTCAAGTACCTACACGAGAACGGTGCGTGACAGTGGCAGTTCTAGGGGAGGGGCATTAGTTTTAAGTGAGGATGCAGAAGGCCTCCATGTACCTACACGGGAACGGTGCGTGGCAGTGGCAGTTCTTGGAGAGGGGCAGTTAGTTTTAAAGGACGATGCAGGAGGCCTTCATGTACTACCTACACGGGAACGGTGCGTGCCAGCGGCAGTTCTAGGGGAGGGGCAATTAGTTTTTAAGGGAGTATGCAGGAGGCATTCAAGTACCTACACGGGAACGGTGCGTGGCAGTGGCAGTTCTAGGGGAGGGGCAATTAGTTTTTAAGGGAGGATGCAGGAGGCCTTCAAGTACGTACACGGGAATGGTGCGTGGCAGTGGCAGTTCTAGAGAAGGGCCAATTAGTTTTAAGGGAGGATGCAGGAGGCCTTCAAGTACCTACACGAGAACGGTGCATGGCAGTGGTAGTTCTAGGGGAGGGCCAGTTAGTTTTAAGGTAGGATGCAGGAGGCCTTCATGTATCTACACGAGAACGGTGCGTGGCAGTGGCAGTTCTAGGGGAGGGGCAGTTAGTTTTAAGTGAGGATGCAGGAGGCCTTCATGTACCTACACGAGAACGGTGCTTGGCAGTGGCAGTTCTAGGGGAGGGGCAATTAGTTTTAAGGGAGGATGCAGGAGGCCTTCAAGTATCTACACGAGAACGGTGCGTGGCAGTGGCAGTTCTAGAGGAGGGGCAATTAGTTTTAAGGGAGGATGCAGGAGGCCTTCATGTATCTACACGAGAACGGTGCGTGGCAGTGGCAGTTCTAGGGGAGGGGCAGTTAGTTTTAAGTGAGGATGCAGGAGGCCTTCATGTACCTACACGGGAACGGTGCTTGGCAGTGGCAGTTCTAGGGGAGGGGCAATTAGTTTTAAGGGAGGATGCAGGAGGCCTTCAAGTATCTACACGAGAACGGTGCGTGGCAGTGGCAGTTCTAGAGGAGGGGCAATTAGTTTTAAGGGAGGATGCAGGAGGCCTTCATGTATCTACACGAGAACGGTGCGTGGCAGTGGCAGTTCTAGGGGAGGGGCAGTTAGTTTTAAGTGAGGATGCAGGAGGCCTTCATGTACCTACACGGGAACGGTGCGTGACAGTGGCAGTTCTAGGGGAGGGGCAATTATTGTTAAGTGAGGATGCAGGAGGCCTTCATGTACCTACACGGGAACGGTGCGTGGCAGTGGCAGTTCTAGGAGAGGGGCAATTAGTTTTAAAGGACGATGCAGGAGGCCTTCATATACCTACACGGGAACGGTGCTTGGCAGTGGCAGTTCTAGGAGAGGGGCAATTAGTTTTAAGGGAGGATGCAGGAGGCCTTCAAGTACCTACACGAGAACGGTGCGTGACAGTGGCAGTTCTAGGGGAGGGGCATTAGTTTTAAGTGAGGATGCAGAAGGCCTCCATGTACCTACACGGGAACGGTGCGTGGCAGTGGCAGTTCTTGGAGAGGGGCAGTTAGTTTTAAAGGACGATGCAGGAGGCCTTCATGTACTACCTACACGGGAACGGTGCGTGCCAGCGGCAGTTCTAGGGGAGGGGCAATTAGTTTTTAAGGGAGTATGCAGGAGGCATTCAAGTACCTACACGGGAACGGTGCGTGGCAGTGGCAGTTCTAGGGGAGGGGCAATTAGTTTTTAAGGGAGGATGCAGGAGGCCTTCAAGTACGTACACGGGAATGGTGCGTGGCAGTGGCAGTTCTAGAGGAGGGCCAATTAGTTTTAAGGGAGGATGCAGGAGGCCTTCAAGTACCTACACGAGAACGGTGCATGGCAGTGGTAGTTCTAGGGGAGGGGCAATTAGTTTTAAGTGAGGATGCAGGAGGCCTTCAAGTATCTACACGAGAACGGTGCGTGGCAGTGGCAGTTCTAGGGGAGAGAAAATTAGTTTTAAGGGAGTGTAACGAATTGTGATCGCTGTAACTAGTGGGTGGCAGGGTGAAAGTTGAATACTAGTGAAGGGTGCTTAGTTTTTCTTGAATAGCCAGTAGCGGGTATTCTCCTTTTTCCCTTTTTCTGTCTTCCTATCTTTATGTTTCTTTTAATGTTTGTCGTCTCTCTGGCTCTGTTTTTTTCTGTCTCTCTCTCTGTCTCTCTCTCTGTCTATCTATCTATCTCTCTCTCTCTCTCTCTCTCTCTCTCTCTCTCTCTCTCTCTCTCTCTCTCTCTCTCTCTCTCTCTCTCTCTCTCTCTCTCTCTCTCTCTCTCTCTCTCTCTCAACATTTCGTCATTAACAAGAAAGAGAAAGAAAGTGATATTTGTGTAGCGACATTTTCAAGCAATGACTATTGTAAGCCCCGCACTGAACCAGTAGCCGAGATGGGACCAACAAAATAGAGCATCAGCTAGCTAGCCAAGCGTCATCTACCCATTCCGTACAGATTCTCTATTTCGTAGGAATGGAGTATCTGTACGGAATGCAAGACCGTAGCTAGCGGGGTGGGGGAGGGGGGGGGGGGGATTCGGAAAAAATTATAGAAACTTAAAGAAAATTCTCTACTTAAACGTTTAAGGAGTTTTAGACTATTAACTACTCAGTTGCCCCCCCCCCCCCCCCCAACAAAAAATGCTAGCTACGGCCCTGGAATGGGTACCTTGGCTTGCGAAGATGACCAAGACGAGGAATTCTTCGACTTCTACAGATCTGAACACACCCTGGGACATCGCCTTAGACTAGCTCAGAGGGGAGTAGATCGGTCCTACATCTGCGAATCAAGGAGCGCCCACAGCACCTACATGCCTTACCTACATCTGCGAAATCAAGGAGCGCCCACAACACATTCATACCGTACCTGCATCTGCGAATCAAGGAGCGCCCACAACACCTATATGCCTTACCTACATCTGCGAATCAAGGAGCGCCCACAACACCTATATGTCTTACCAACATCTGCGAATCAAGGAGCGCCCACAACACCTATATGCCTTACCTACATCTGCGAAATCAAGCAGCGCCCACACCTATATGCCGTACCAACATCTGCGAATCAAGGAGCGCCCACAACACCTACATGGCTTACCTACATCTGCGAATCAAGGAGCGCCCACAACACCTACATACATTACCTACATCTGCGAATCAAGGAGCGCCCAAACCTACATGCCTTACCTACATCTGCGAATCAAGGAGCGCCCACAACACCTACATATCTTACCTACATCTGCGAATCAAGGAGCGCCCACAACACCTACATATCTTACCTACATCTGCGAATCAAGGAGCGCCCACAACACCTACATACATTACCTACATCTGCGAATCAAGGAGCGCCCAAACACCTTACCTACATCTGCGAATCCGCCCACAACACCTATATCTTACCTACATCTGCGAATCAAGGAGCGCCCACAACACCTACATGGCTTACCTACATCTGCGAATCAAGGAGCGCCCACAACACCCACATTAACATCCTCAAGGAGCGCCCAAACATATGCCTTACCTACATCTGCGAATCAAGGAGCGCCCCAACACCTACATATCTTAACATCTGCGAATCAAGGAGCGCCCACAACACCTACATATCTTACCTACATCTGCAAATATCATTACCGACAGAGCGTACCTACATCTGCGAATCAAGGAGCGCCCACAACCTACACTTACCTACATCTGCGAATCAAGGAGCACGCCACAAGTTGTCACCTACATGGAGAAATGCCTTACCTACATCTGCGAATCAAGGAGCGCCCACAACACCTACATATCTTACCTACATCTGCGAATCAAGGAGCGCCCACAACACCTACATATCTTACCTACATCTGCGAATCAAGGAGCGCCCACAACACCTACATGCATTACCTACATCTGCGAATCAAGGAGCGCCCAAACCTACATGCCTTACCTACATCTGCGAATCAAGAAGCGCCCACAACACCTACATATCTTACCTACATCTGCGAATCAAGGAGCGCCCACAACACCTACATATCTTACCTACATCTGCAAATTAAGGAGCGCCCACAACATCTTCATGCCTTAATAACTGACAGAGCGTCGTCCATTGCTTTCTGGGAAAGTGTTTTACAACATTCTCACTTAAAGGACTCCTGCGATGGCCGGACACGCCAATAGTTGTCAGCACAGTTGGAGAAATGTTCCGGCAGTGCACCCAGTCTGCGGAGATGAACAGTCAAGATATTCACGTGGGTTTGAAGACCACTCTGAGGAATGTTAAGACAGTGCACCCAGTCTGCGGAGATGGACAGTCAAGATATTCACGTGGGTTTGAAGACCACTCTGAGGAATGTTAAGACAGTGCATCTAGTCTGTGGAGATGAACAGTCAAGATATTCATGTGGGTTTGAAGACCACTCTGAGGAATGTTCAGACAGTGCATCTAGTCTGTGGAGATGAACAGTCAAGATATTCACGTGGGTTTGAAGACCACTCTGAGGAATGTTAAGACAGTGCATCCAGTCTGTGGAGATGAACAGTCAAGATATTCACGTGAGTTTGAAGATCACTCTGAGGAATGTTCAGGCAGTGCATCTAGTCTGTGGAGATGAACAGTCAAGATATTCATGTGGGTTTGAAGATCACTCTGAGGAATGTTCAGGCAGTGCATCTAGTCTTTGGAGATGAACAGTTAAGATATTCACGTGGGTTTGAACATCACTCTGAGGGAGGCTAAAGGAGATCGCGCCCAAAATCCAAGCCTGACAGAAGTCATACCAAACTACCGCTCTTCATCAGTGACGTCATCTCCGTAGACAGGATCGCCAACCTTCTCCAATCTGTTCTCCGGATTTGGGGCTTTTCGTTTCTTTAAACCTTTTTGTCTCCTCTTCAGAACTTATTTTTTAATTATTGTTTTATTTTATTTTTATAAACAGTCCAATGCACTTTAGTTTGACAGCCCATCTAAACTGCGCCTATCGCCTAATTTGCTTCGGCAAAACAATCAAGTAATTTTGTGTTTGGTCTCAACTTTCATGTGCGGTCATGATCTTTCAGATTCTTTATTAAATTAATATTCAAAATTTTGATCATCTAAAATGTTCAACCCCTCCCAGTCACTGGTCTGTTTCAACACACGAGAGAGAGAGAGAGAGAGAGAGAGAGAGAGAGAGAGAGAGAGAGAGAGAGAGAGAGAGAGAGAGAGAGAGAGAGAGAGAGAGAGAGAGAGAGAGAGAGAGAGAGAGAGAGAGCCCTCTACCAAACCAACAAAGCTATGATTTCATTTGTCTGTCTTCCAGGCCATGTTCCTAATGACGCTGCCCAGTTCCGAGAGAAGCTCAAAGAGATGTGGTTCAACCTGTACCCGCGGTCTAGCGGCGGCGTCATAGAAAGCAGCGGCTTCGAGCACGTGTTGGTGGGCGAGCACCGGTCTACTGTGAGCGGATTTCACAACTGGTTACAGTTCTTTCTCCAAGAGGACGCGGGCCGCCTCGATTACCAGGGCTTTGTCAAAACTGGAGAGGTCAGTTTAGTCTTATCGAGACATTTCTTATTGGATCTATATATTTATAATTATATACTCTTCAAACACAATAGGGGAATTTAAAATGCAAATGTCATTACCAATGATTGGAACAGAGACAGCTTTCAAAAATAACTGCCTAGGAAAGAACGTTCATGGCTGCACAACCTAACACCCAGCCGAAAATGTGCAACACGTAGTAGTCACGTACACGTGGGTAGAGAGTCATTCGCGATTGTGACACTCCACAGAGTGGTCGATAAATCGGTTTGAGTGATCACTACTGTTAATTTTGCAGAATCTCATTAACCTTTGTTCTTTAGATGTTATGCATTGTTTGTCTTTGAATTAGTGATGCGGTGTCTACGACGTGAAGAAGGCCTTAGGGCTACTGGCATGCTTCAAACTGGTAGAATTCAATGTGATGTAGCCAATATATTCAATGTTTCGTTATCTGTGATCTGCAGACTAGGGAACAGATATCAGCAAATCCAAAATGTTGATGATCTACCACGTTCAGAGCGTCCCAGGTCGACACATCCATGAATCCAGGATCGATTCACCAGAACCCAGGTTCTACGAAATCGAGTTCAAACAGCGACTCAAATCGCTGCACAGTTACGTGTTGAGCGGCCGTTAACGAATCGCCACATGGTAAACAGCCGCCGCAACGTAGATACTGGGGAATCGTACCTGGTCTCGTGTAATGTTTTATACCGAGTCCAGATTCACTCTCGACGTCTTGGATAGGCGTGGATGCGTTTGGCGACGTCGAAATTAACGCCAAGCAAACATCAACCTCAGACCACATGATAGATTTGGTGGTGGTTCCGTTATGATGTGAGTGTGGCATCACTATGACTCGCAGAACACCACTCCATTTTATTCAAGGACGGGACACTGGTCAGTACTACCGAGATAACGTACTGGCACCGATTGTTGTCCCGTTTGCTCGCCGTGCTGGTCGACCGTTTGTGTTTCAAGGTAACAATGCTTGGGCCCACCGTGCACATATTGTAAATGACTACCTTCTGCAACAAAACATTACCAGAATGCCATTGCCAGCAATGAGTCCCGACCTTTCCCCCACAGAGCATGTCTGGGACATGATCGAGAGACATATACGGCGACGTCAACGGCCGCCGGCTACTTCAGCTGAACTTGGCCAGGCGTTGCAAGAGGAGTGGGATAGACTTCCTCAAATCGTCATTGGGAGGTGTGTGTGTGTGTGTGTGTGTGTGTGTGTGTGTGTGTGTGGTTGATATGTAGCATGCCACGTAGAATAAACGAATGTTTAATTTTTTTTTAAAGAGTCGTGTGACGTTTTCTTTTTCACTCTCATCTTTCTCTTTCTTTCTTTTTCTCTATCGTTCTGTCCGTTTCTCTCTCTCATTATTTATGTCTTATTCTCTCATTCTCTATGTGGATCTCTCTCTCTCTCTCTCTCTCTCTCTCTCTCTCTCTCTCTCTCTCTCTCTCTCTCTCTCTCTCTCTCTCTCTCTCTCTCTCTCTCTCTCTCTCTCTCTCTCTCTCTCAGTGTATGTTTGTGCCTCTGCCCATCTTTCTATATCTTAAACACACGTCTCCATATTAAACTGGTGAATGTTCATTATTTTCAGCCGAGGATTGTGGGCTCTCAGTTTGACTGGGTGGGCTACTGGAAGAGTCTGGGCTCGTTTTTCCTCGGAACCAGTCCCGAGTTCGACATGTCGCTTTACTCCGTGTGCGCCATTATGCACCCCAACGCCGTCTGCTCGTTTCACATGAACGGGAGCGACGTCCGCATCCAGACGTGGGACATCGGACACAAGACAGGACTCCAGATAGCATCGGCATACCCCATTCTATAATCGGCCAATCCCATTCTATAATCGGCCTAACTAATTTCATAATTGTTCTATTCAGTTCTGTAATCAACATGTCCTATTCTATAATTGGAATACCCTATTCTATAATTGGCCTATTCCACTGAATAATTGGTCTACCTAATTCTGTAGTCGGACCGGAGCAGTTAATGTTGTCAACCATATTATAAAGCATTACCAATTATAATATAGGAAGTCTTTTAGTCTAAATGAAATTGGTCTACCCACAACTACTTCTATAACTGGATATAGACCAGTGTATGTGACCCTCCCCCTACCCACCCACTATAATGAGTACTAGGTTATATGGCCGAAAGTTGTATTGTGTATTATCTAAGAACACCGTGAATTATTTTTGGAGTAAATGCAATTGGAAATAATGATATGTGACTGAGTTTATTTATGTTAATGTGGGCTACATATGGTAAAAATGCAATCTAGCCAGTGTCAATAAATATATATATATATAGTCAGCACTTGTTCTGAGGTATACACTAAAGATTAGAACCTGTGGGAATGTTCAAACGTCGTTTGTTAAAAATTTTATCATTGTAGACAATGGAAATCGAAAGAATGAATGTTTAACGACTCGTCATTTTAATTGACGATTATATGGCACCGGATATTACGTGGTTAAGCACCACTGCCGCGAATCTATGGGCAACTCTTTTCGATTAGCAGCAAGGAATTTTTTTTACATGCACGATCCCACAGAAAAGGCTTTTGTTACACCAGTCGTGGAGCACTGGCTAGAACGAGAAATAGCCCAATGCGCCCACCGTCTGGGGTCGATGCCAGACAGACTGCACATCAGGCGAGAGCTTTACCACTGGGCTACGTCCCGCATCCAGAAAAATCAAGTAAATCAAAGTTTAAAGTTTGTTTTGTTTAACGACATCACTAGAGCACATTGATTTATTAATCACGGGCTATTGAATGTCAAACATTTTTACAGATTCTTAGCTAGGAAACTCTACATTTTTTCCATTAGTAACAAGGAATCTTTTATATGTACCATCCCACAGACAGGATAGCACATATCACGGCCTGTGATATACCAGTCGTGGTGCACTGGCTAGAACGTGAAATAACCCAGGGGGCCCACTGACGTGGATCGATCCTAGACCGACTGTCCAGTAAATGAAGTAATAAATGGGACTGATTAAAACAAAAAAGGGAGCATTGAAAGCTAGCCAAAGCCCCTGGTCTGGTTTTCAGAAAGTCTGTGGGGCCACATTGACTTCACCATAGGCAATCTGATTAAAATTACCTCTACTGGTCTACCAGTAGATCTAACAGCATTGCGTGGACTCCCATATCCAGGAGACATTTCAGCTATAAATAACAATTTAAATATCGACCAATTACACTTCGCCTTTTATAGCGTTATTCGGGAGCATACAAATTCTAAAAATATAGGACGAGACTTTTTATGCAATAGGCGAACTTGTTGGTCTATTTCAACATTAAAAAACAGGGGGAAAAGTGCAATAATAAACTCTTGATTACATACTAGTA
>NC_054709.1:23684174-23701108 GCF_016097555.1 Gigantopelta aegis
GTAATGCGCATAAACACGAGACTATCAGTACACAATACACACAGATTGTAATGCGCATAAACACGAGACTATCAGTACACAATACACACAGATTGTAATGCGCATAAACACGAGACTATCAGTACACAATACACACAGATTGTAATGCGCATAAACACGAGACTATCAGTACACAATACACACAGATTGTAATGCGCATAAACACGAGACTATCAGTACACAATACACACAGATTGTAATGCGCATAAACACGAGACTATCAGTACACAATACACACAGATTGTAATGCGCATAAACACGAGACTATCAGTACACAATACACACAGATTGTAATGCGCATAAACACGAGACTATCAGTACACAATACACACAGATTGTAATGCGCATAAACACGAGACTATCAGTACACAATACACACAGATTGTAATGCGCATAAACACGAGACTATCAGTACACAATACACACAGATTGTAATGCGCATAAACACGAGACTATCAGTACACAATACACACAGATTGTAATGCGCATAAACACGAGACTATCAGTACACAATACACACAGATTGTAATGCGCATAAACACGAGACTATCAGTACACAATACACACAGATTGTAATGCGCATAAACACGAGACTATCAGTACACAATACACACAGATTGTAATGCGCATAAACACGAGACTATCAGTACACAATACACACAGATTGTAATGCGCATAAACACGAGACTATCAGTACACAATACACACAGATTGTAATGCGCATAAACACGAGACTATCAGTACACAATACACACAGATTGTAATGCGCATAAACACGAGACTATCAGTACACAATACACACAGATTGTAATGCGCATAAACACGAGACTATCAGTACACAATACACACAGATTGTAATGCGCATAAACACGAGACTATCAGTACACAATACACACAGATTGTAATGCGCATAAACACGAGACTATCAGTACACAATACACACAGATTGTAATGCGCATAAACACGAGACTATCAGTACACAATACACACAGATTGTAATGCGCATAAACACGAGACTATCAGTACACAATACACACAGATTGTAATGCCATAAACACGACACAATCAGATTGTAATGCCATAAACACGACACACAGATTGTAATGCGCATAAACACGAGACTATCAGTACACAATACACACAGATTGTAATGCGCATAAACACGAGACTATCAGTACACAATACACACAGATTGTAATGCGCATAAACACGAGACTATCAGTACACAATACACACAGATTGTAATGCGCATAAACACGAGACTATCAGTACACAATACACACAGATTGTAATGCGCATAAACACGAGACTATCAGTACACAATACACACAGATTGTAATGCGCATAAACACGAGACTATCAGTACACAATACACACAGATTGTAATGCGCATAAACACGAGACTATCAGTACACAATACACACAGATTGTAATGCGCATAAACACGAGACTATCAGTACACAATACACACAGATTGTAATGCGCATAAACACGAGACTATCAGTACACAATACACACAGATTGTAATGCGCATAAACACGAGACTATCAGTACACAATACACACAGATTGTAATGCGCATAAACACGAGACTATCAGTACACAATACACACAGATTGTAATGCGCATAAACACGAGACTATCAGTACACAATACACACAGATTGTAATGCGCATAAACACGAGACTATCAGTACACAATACACACAGATTGTAATGCGCATAAACACGAGACTATCAGTACACAATACACACAGATTGTAATGCGCATAAACACGAGACTATCAGTACACAATACACACAGATTGTATGCCATACACAATACACACAGATTGTAATGCGCATAAACACGAGACTATCAGTACACAATACACACAGATTGTAATGCGCATAAACACGAGACTATCAGTACACAATACACACAGATTGTAATGCGCATAAACACGAGACTATCAGTACACAATACACACAGATTGTAATGCGCATAAACACGAGACTATCAGTACACAATACACACAGATTGTAATGCGCATAAACACGAGACTATCAGTACACAATACACACAGATTGTAATGCCATAAACACGACACACAGATTGTAATGCGCATAAACATGAGACTATCAGTACACAATACACACAGATTGTAATGCGCATAAACACGAGACTATCAGTACACAATACACACAGATTGTAATGCGCATAAACACGAGACTATCAGTACACAATACACACAGATTGTAATGCGCATAAACACGAGACTATCAGTACACAATACACACAGATTGTAATGCGCATAAACACGAGACTATCAGTACACAATACACACAGATTGTAATGCGCATAAACACGAGACTATCAGTACACAATACACACAGATTGTAATGCCATAAACACGACACACAGATTGTAATGCGCATAAACATGAGACTATCAGTACACAATACACACAGATTGTAATGCGCATAAACACGAGACTATCAGTACACAATACACACAGATTGTAATGCGCATAAACACGAGACTATCAGTACACAATACACACAGATTGTAATGCGCATAAACACGAGACTATCAGTACACAATACACACAGATTGTAATGCGCATAAACACGAGACTATCAGTACACAATACACACAGATTGTAATGCCATAAACACGACACACAGATTGTAATGCGCATAAACATGAGACTATCAGTACACAATACACACAGATTGTAATGCGCATAAACACGAGACTATCAGTACACAATACACACAGATTGTAATGCGCATAAACACGAGACTATCAGTACACAATACACACAGATTGTAATGCGCATAAACACGAGACTATCAGTACACAATACACACAGATTGTAATGCGCATAAACACGAGACTATCAGTACACAATACACACAGATTGTAATGCGCATAAACACGAGACTATCAGTACACAATACACACAGATTGTAATGCGCATAAACACGAGACTATCAGTACACAATACACACAGATTGTAATGCGCATAAACACGAGACTATCAGTACACAATACACACAGATTGTAATGCGCATAAACACGAGACTATCAGTACACAATACACACAGATTGTAATGCGCATAAACACGAGACTATCAGTACACAATACACACAGATTGTAATGCGCATAAACACGAGACTATCAGTACACAATACACACAGATTGTAATGCGCATAAACACGAGACTATCAGTACACAATACACACAGATTGTAATGCGCATAAACACGAGACTATCAGTACACAATACACACAGATTGTAATGCGCATAAACACGAGACTATCAGTACACAATACACACAGATTGTAATGCGCATAAACACGAGACTATCAGTACACAATACACACAGATTGTAATGCGCATAAACACGAGACTATCAGTACACAATACACACAGATTGTAATGCGCATAAACACGAGACTATCAGTACACAATACACACAGATTGTAATGCGCATAAACACGAGACTATCAGTACACAATACACACAGATTGTAATGCGCATAAACACGAGACTATCAGTACACAATACACACAGATTGTAATGCGCATAAACACGAGACTATCAGTACACAATACACACAGATTGTAATGCGCATAAACACGAGACTATCAGTACACAATACACACAGATTGTAATGCGCATAAACACGAGACTATCAGTACACAATACACACAGATTGTAATGCGCATAAACACGAGACTATCAGTACACAATACACACAGATTGTAATGCGCATAAACACGAGACTATCAGTACACAATACACACAGATTGTAATGCGCATAAACACGAGACTATCAGTACACAATACACACAGATTGTAATGCCATAAACACGACACACAGATTGTAATGCGCATAAACATGAGACTATCAGTACACAATACACACAGATTGTAATGCGCATAAACACGAGACTATCAGTACACAATACACACGACACACAGATTGTAATGCGCATAAACACGAGACTATCAGTACACAATACACACAGATTGTAATGCGCATAAACACGAGACTATCAGTACACAATACACACAGATTGTAATGCGCATAAACACGAGACTATCAGTACACAATACACACAGATTGTAATGCGCATAAACACGAGACTATCAGTACACAATACACACAGATTGTAATGCGCATAAACACGAGACTATCAGTACACAATACACACAGATTGTAATGCGCATAAACACGAGACTATCAGTACACAATACACACAGATTGTAATGCGCATAAACACGAGACTATCAGTACACAATACACACAGATTGTAATGCGCATAAACACGAGACTATCAGTACACAATACACACAGATTGTAATGCGCATAAACACGAGACTATCAGTACACAATACACACAGATTGTAATGCGCATAAACACGAGACTATCAGTACACAATACACACAGATTGTAATGCGCATAAACACGAGACTATCAGTACACAATACACACAGATTGTAATGCGCATAAACACGAGACTATCAGTACACAATACACACAGATTGTAATGCGCATAAACACGAGACTATCAGTACACAATACACACAGATTGTAATGCGCATAAACACGAGACTATCAGTACACAATACACACAGATTGTAATGCGCATAAACACGAGACTATCAGTACACAATACACACAGATTGTAATGCGCATAAACACGAGACTATCAGTACACAATACACACAGATTGTAATGCGCATAAACACGAGACTATCAGTACACAATACACACAGATTGTAATGCGCATAAACACGAGACTATCAGTACACAATACACACAGATTGTAATGCGCATAAACACGAGACTATCAGTACACAATACACACAGATTGTAATGCGCATAAACACGAGACTATCAGTACACAATACACACAGATTGTAATGCGCATAAACACGAGACTATCAGTACACAATACACACAGATTGTAATGCGCATAAACACGAGACTATCAGTACACAATACACACAGATTGTAATGCGCATAAACACGAGACTATCAGTACACAATACACAACAGATTGTAATGCGCATAAACACGAGACTATCAGTACACAATACACACAGATTGTAATGCGCATAAACACGAGACTATCAGTACACAATACACACAGATTGTAATGCGCATAAACACGAGACTATCAGTACACAATACACACAGATTGTAATGCGCATAAACACGAGACTATCAGTACACAATACACACAGATTGTAATGCGCATAAACACGAGACTATCAGTACACAATACACACAGATTGTAATGCGCATAAACACGAGACTATCAGTACACAATACACACAGATTGTAATGCGCATAAACACGAGACTATCAGTACACAATACACACAGATTGTAATGCCATAAACACGACACACAGATTGTAATGCGCATAAACATGAGACTATCAGTACACAATACACACAGATTGTAATGCGCATAAACACGAGACTATCAGTACACAATACACACAGATTGTAATGCGCATAAACACGAGACTATCAGTACACAATACACACAGATTGTAATGCGCATAAACACGAGACTATCAGTACACAATACACACAGATTGTAATAATGCGCATAAACACGAGACTATCAGTACACAATACACACAGATTGTAATGCGCATAAACACGAGACTATCAGTACACAATACACACAGATTGTAATGCGCATAAACACGAGACTATCAGTACACAATACACACAGATTGTAATGCGCATAAACACGAGACTATCAGTACACAATACACAGATTGTAATGCGCATAAACACGAGACTATCAGTACACAATACACACAGATTGTAATGCGCATAAACACGAGACTATCAGTACACAATACACACAGATTGTAATGCGCATAAACACGAGACTATCAGTACACAATACACACAGATTGTAATGCGCATAAACACGAGACTATCAGTACACAATACACACAGATTGTAATGCGCATAAACACGAGACTATCAGTACACAATACACACAGATTGTAATGCGCATAAACACGAGACTATCAGTACACAATACACACAGATTGTAATGCGCATAAACACGAGACTATCAGTACACAATACACACAGATTGTAATGCGCATAAACACGAGACTATCAGTACACAATACACACAGATTGTAATGCGCATAAACACGAGACTATCAGTACACAATACACACAGATTGTAATGCGCATAAACACGAGACTATCAGTACACAATACACACAGATTGTAATGCGCATAAACACGAGACTATCAGTACACAATACACACAGATTGTAATGCGCATAAACACGAGACTATCAGTACACAATACACACAGATTGTAATGCGCATAAACACGAGACTATCAGTACACAATACACACAGATTGTAATGCGCATAAACACGAGACTATCAGTACACAATACACACAGATTGTAATGCGCATAAACACGAGACTATCAGTACACAATACACACAGATTGTAATGCGCATAAACACGAGACTATCAGTACACAATACACACAGATTGTAATGCGCATAAACACGAGACTATCAGTACACAATACACACAGATTGTAATGCGCATAAACACGAGACTATCAGTACACAATACACACAGATTGTAATGCGCATAAACACGAGACTATCAGTACACAATACACACAGATTGTAATGCGCATAAACACGAGACTATCAGTACACAATACACACAGATTGTAATGCGCATAAACACGAGACTATCAGTACACAATACACACAGATTGTAATGCGCATAAACACGAGACTATCAGTACACAATACACACAGATTGTAATGCGCATAAACACGAGACTATCAGTACACAATACACACAGATTGTAATGCGCATAAACACGAGACTATCAGTACACAATACACACAGATTGTAATGCGCATAAACACGAGACTATCAGTACACAATACACACAGATTGTAATGCGCATAAACACGAGACTATCAGTACACAATACACACAGATTGTAATGCGCATAAACACGAGACTATCAGTACACAATACACACAGATTGTAATGCGCATAAACACGAGACTATCAGTACACAATACACACAGATTGTAATGCGCATAAACACGAGACTATCAGTACACAATACACACAGATTGTAATGCGCATAAACACGAGACTATCAGTACACAATACACACAGATTGTAATGCGCATAAACACGAGACTATCAGTACACAATACACACAGATTGTAATGCGCATAAACACGAGACTATCAGTACACAATACACACAGATTGTAATGCGCATAAACACGAGACTATCAGTACACAATACACACAGATTGTAATGCGCATAAACACGAGACTATCAGTACACAATACACACAGATTGTAATGCGCATAAACACGAGACTATCAGTACACAATACACACAGATTGTAATGCGCATAAACACGAGACTATCAGTACACAATACACACAGATTGTAATGCGCATAAACACGAGACTATCAGTACACAATACACACAGATTGTAATGCGCATAAACACGAGACTATCAGTACACAATACACACAGATTGTAATGCGCATAAACACGAGACTATCAGTACACAATACACACAGATTGTAATGCGCATAAACACGAGACTATCAGTACACAATACACACAGATTGTAATGCGCATAAACACGAGACTATCAGTACACAATACACACAGATTGTAATGCGCATAAACACGAGACTATCAGTACACAATACACACAGATTGTAATGCCATAAACACGAGACTATCAGTACACAATACACACAGATTGTAATGCCATAAACACGACACACAGATTGTAATGCGCATAAACATGAGACTATCAGTACACAATACACACAGATTGTAATGCGCATAAACACGAGACTATCAGTACACAAACCACAGGTAGCCTATCTCCTACCAACAACGTCGAATGTGTTCTAGTTACGTTATATAACAGGCCTACAATGTACTCTTTATATATGTAACAATAGTACACGTACTAGGGGTTTCTGTTTAGGGGTACCTGTGGTAAAAACAGTCAATCAAACGGAAATTTATCCCAGTTTTATTTATAAGCACATGTTTTCAGTGTGTAAGTACACACCACAGGTACCCCCAAATAGAAACCCCTAATACAAATACTATAGACTATAGTTACATATATAAAGGAAGGAAGGACATGTTTTATTTAGCGACGCACTCAACACATTTTATTTACGGTTATATGGCGTCGGACATATATAAATAGTATTATATAACGTTACTATAACATATCTGACGTTATTGTTTCGAATACCTGTGGTACACACACTTTGAAATTATGGAAATATTTACATCAATAAATGATATGTTTGCATAATGATATATTTTCTCAGTGAAATTCAAGTTCCCCCCCCCCCCCCCCCCCCCCCCCCCCCCCCCCCCCCGCGTTTTCTTACATTTAAAGCCAAACAATGTACACTGGTGGCACCTAAGTCTGCACACCTAAGCATTTGTGCTATATTTTAAAGTTAAAATCTTTCTTTAAAAATATTTGTTTCATCGCCACAGTACAATGGAACAATAAACGTGTTACTACTGAAAGTTATTATTATTATTATTATTTTAAACTCAAGTAATGAGCGCATTTTTAGTGTAACCCCCTATATTTACTGGCCTGCATAACGGCACATACGTCTGCGCAGCAAACATTAAATCAACCACTTTTGTCGCTAATGTTTACAGAAACAACAACAAATAATGGATCCGACATTTTAAGTTCTAAACAACAAACACTTCCTGTTATAGTCTGTTTCAGAAAAAGATAGATTATGCAAACGATATAAATATAAATGGTGTTCCAAGCTTCTTAGTTTGGACAACACAAAATGACTATATATATATAAACAAAGCCAAGCCAATGTAAAAAATTTTGATCATTATTCAACAAAAGTTGTCTGTTATTAACTGTGTAAATGAGCACGCACAAATAGTGTTCGTTAGACATGTAGGACAATCAATGATAATTTTGAAACAGACTATAGCTAAAACAAAAATATAAATAGGCCATGCTATAAGTGTAAGCTTCAAAGTCTGGGCAGCCATATTGCGTTGTGTCACTTGGAGGGAAATTCAAAGTATGCTAGGATGTTTACCGTAACAGATAAAAACATTTATTTCATTTATGGATTCATAAATTACCAATAAGGTATGTATTGGAGCTTGTATGTAAACTTGTTTAAGTTGATATACAAGGTTAATCATTACAGCGGTGACAGACACGTGTTGACAGGTGATACAAAAACACGTTTATCGAGGTTGGCAAAAGTGTACTAGTGCATTAATTCAAAATCATTCATAATTCGAAGTTTTTCTTATACTTTTTAAACATAGTTATGAGATACTGAATTTGCTGCTATTGTAAACTGTTTCAGGCTTTATTATATTTCTTGTCAAATACAGACACATTTTGCTTTAAGTAGGTGATGCTGTCATTGGAGGACATTCTAAGATCCAAATACACACAATGGACAGTTTTCGTGGTTCTGGCTATAGCACCAACATCTGTGAAATTGAATATTTTTATACCCATGGTTTGCTATTGACGCCATGTGATGTCTTGAAGTCTAGGACCTGGCAGATGTCTTTCATTGTCCATGCTCATTTGACTGCTGTAAAAAAATGTTTTTGTTCATTGGTTGGAGCAAGAAAACATACTGGGCCACTGGGGAGGCAATACTTAATATAGATTTCTGTGCTTTAACCAGACCAGCATCCTCAGAGCACTGAAATTGCGTTTATCCGTAATACAACATGCAGGAAAATGCAGTTTACCACAATTGTCATTACTAACTAAATCGACACATGCCTTGCGTTGGAGTACCACAGAGCCAGAAAGTTAAAGTTTGTTTTGTTCAATGACACCATTAAAGCACATTGATTTATTAATCATCATCGGCTGTTTGATGTCAGTCATTTGGTCATATAACCTAAGACGAAACCGTTATACTTTTCCTTTGATGTCCAGGCGTGGACCACTGGTTGAAACAGGAAACAAACAAACAATCAGGCAGATCCTGCCCCAGGTGAGCCAGAAGTTAGTGTGGACAATTTGTCCGTAGGCCGTTAATGCATGTCGAAAATTCCATTTATGTCGCTGCAAGAAATGATGTTGGAATGTTTCAAGGTTTTTCTATTACGCAGAGACATGTCAGTATGTTACACATGCAGATCCTGGTTTTACAAGGGGTGATACCCTTTTCATGACATACATTTGCTGTATTGTGACAGGCTGTTGGGTCGAACACTATTTGTCATGATTAACTCTTCTTAAATAATCTTTAATGTATTTTATATTGCAGCAAGGGTTGTTGAAGGCCAAAATGTCACAACTGCCCGAGATGTCCCAATTGTTACATTTGCTTAAATTGTTCAAATTGTTTTTTGACACCTCTATAGCACATTAATTAATTAATCATAGGATATTGGATGTCAAACAATTGGTAATTCTGACAGGTAGTCTTGAGAGGAAACCTGTCACATTTGTCCATTAGCAGAAAAGGGTCTTTTTATGCACTTTTCCACAGAAAGGACGGCACATGCAAAAACCTTTGATATACCAGTCGTGGGGCTCTGGTTACGCAATTTAAA
Source organism: Gigantopelta aegis (assembly GCF_016097555.1). Taxonomy (NCBI): domain Eukaryota; kingdom Metazoa; phylum Mollusca; class Gastropoda; order Neomphalida; family Peltospiridae; genus Gigantopelta; species Gigantopelta aegis. Next base: position 23,694,866 of record NC_054709.1, read on the forward strand.
GGCATGTGGACATTTTGAAACTGCGTGCCAAATAGAGTGGAAGTTTTGCTCGGTTGTAATCCGTTCGTTTGAAATGGACTACAATGAAGCGTCAATCCTCTTGGTGAAGCTATTGAGTTTTCCTATTCCAAGCAGTGATTCATGAATGACATTTCATAGGAAATAGTACGAAATATGCTGTGTAAATATATAGGTACTTTGTATGTACATGTATGTGTGTGTGTCTACTATCTATGTATATATGCATGCATGCATGGATATAGGTATGCATATATGGATGAAGGTGGGTGGGTTGGTACGTACGAGTTTTAGAGAGGAAAAATGCTATATTGTTCCATTAGTAGCAAGGGATTTTGTTTATGCACCATCCCACAGACTGGATAGCACATACTACGGTCTTTGATATACCCTTGTGGCGCACTGGCTGGAACGATAAATACTCCAATGGGTTCACTGACTGGGATCGATCCTAGACAAACCACGCATCAGGCGAGCTATTTACCACTTGGCTACATCCTGCCTCGGATGGATGCATGGATGGATGGATGGATGCATGCATATATGTTTGTGCGTTCATGCAAGCCTGTATATGTATCTGGTTATGTAAATGTGTTTGCGTGTGCATATTTAGCTATGTCCTAGTTTTGGCGATAAATGAATATTGTCTTTCACTTATATTTATACGTCATACATATCTTACAGTCAGCGCATTTCCTAGTACTAAACCCACGTGATGATATCCCAGTTCCTCGTTCACAAAAATATTTTTTGATCGCTAGTATCTCTCTGTCTTGTTTTATGATTATGAATGCATACGTCAATTCTGTAGTGTCGCTATCCCATAGACAAGGTAGTACATACCACGGCCTTTGATGTACCAGTCGTGGTGCACTGGCTGGTGCGAGAAATAGCCCAATGGGCCCACTGACGGGGATCGATCCAAACTGACCGCGCATCAAGCAAGCACTTTACCACTGGTTAATGTATTGTACTTTGGTGACGATGATAAGCAACCCTCAAATGTGAAATTAAATACTTTATTAACAAAAAAAACAAAACAAAAGCTGTGGAGGGAAACGCTCTGCGACATAATAGTTTGTCTCTTTGTGTGACGGCGGACATGTGCTGCTCTGCACATACATAAATAGCCACTTAGGCTAACACAGGCGGTAAATAGATTAAGGGATCTCTACGCGAAACATGTGAGAGATAGTGTCTTGACATCTTGTGAACAGGTAGTGAACACAAACACGTTGAAGATTTCTCTACGCGAAACATGTGAGAGATAGTGTCTTGACATCTTGTGAACAGGTAGTGAGCACAAAAACCTTTTAACTTTTCTCTACGCGAAACATGTGAGAGATAGTGTCTTGACATCTTGTGAACAGGTAGTGAGCACAAAAACGTTGAAGGTTTCTCTACGCGAAACATGTGAGAGATAGTGTCTTGACATCTTGTGAACAGGTAGTGAGCACAAACACGTTGAAGGTTTCTCTACGCGAAACATGTGAGAGATAGTGTCTTGACATCTTGTGAACAGGTAGTGAGCACAAACACGTTTAAGGGATCTCTACGCGAAACATGTGAGAGATAGTGTCTTGACATCTTGTGAACAGTGAGCACAAACACGTTTAAGGGATCTATACGCGAAACATGTGAGAGATAGTGTCTTGACATCTTGTGAACAGGTAGTGCGCACAAACACGTTGAAGGTTTCTCTACGCGAAACATGTGAGAGATAGTGTCTTGACATCTTGTGAACAGGTAGTGAGCACAAACACGTTTAAGGGATCTCTACGCGAAACATGTGAGAGATAGTGTCTTGACATCTTGTGAACAGGTAGTGAGCACAAACACGTTGAAGGTTTCTCTACGCGAAACATGTGAGAGATAGTGTCTTGACATCTTGTGAACAGGTAGTGAGCACAAACACGTTTCTCTACGCGAAACATGTGAGAGATAGTGTCTTGACATCTTGTGAACAGGTAGTGAGCACAAACACGTTTAAGGGATCTCTACGCAAAACATGTGAGAGATAGTGTCTTGACATCTTGTGAACAGGTAGTGAGCACAAAAACGATACCTAATGCGCATTATTGCTTAATATCAACAAGTATATTGGTATATTTAATTAATAAAACGGTGAAAATGTGACGACTATTACATATAACGGGCGCAGCCATTTGGTCCATCCCACTGAATCACAACCACTCATAAAATCACAAGCAAACAAATAAATTAACTGTACTCATTTTTTCTTTCCTGTATTTCCATTCTATCAAAAAAAGGTCAATGATTCAAGGCTCCCCATCACTGACAGTGTCACATTGATCTGGGGCAATAATAAAAAATAAAAATAAAGTATATTATATTAAGCACAATCTGGATTGTAACTACGTTTGTTTTGTGATTTACTGTGAAACATGCAACATAGAGGACAAACTACTAAACAATTTAGCACCCGTGTTAACACTTACAGACATGGCATTTTATATATTAAGCAGAGCCGGTTTATCCTAATAGCACATGTAGCACGTGCTACGGGCCCCGCGGTGATGTGTACATTTATTTTCCCTAGGTCATTTTTCCCCTCTCTCCGAGGGGGTTGTAAAATATATATCCTGGGAAGGTGGACCCGTTTTTTATTTGTGTTGCAGGCCCCTCGGATCCTTAAATCGGCTCTACAGAATGAGTAGATACAGACTTTGTAGCAGCAAACAAATCCAGATCGTAGTTAATTAGTCTACAGCCTTCTGTTGCACTATTGGATCAAACAGATGTGCAGTGATTGACAAGAAAAACAAACTGCCTACAAAACCTCAAGACGAGACTCCATCTTTTTTATACCTTTAACACATTAGCATAATTTTGTGGCGAAAAGATCCGAGAAGTCCCGACTTTGTTTCTAATGTTTGATGACGTCTTCCGAATGGTGACGTAAAGTCATTGTACTGTTACATCACCAGGGTAACATAATGCAATTGTTGAACATGACCGCAGCCATGTACAGGTACAGTAGGTCGTAATTTATTAAATATAATAATATATAGCAACTATTATTATTACAGATTATTATTAAATATATTGTTGCATGTATTAGTGATGTATAACTACACATTAATCAATGCCACATATATATAATAGCTGTATAATTAATTAATTAATTAATTAATTCATTAATTCATTCATTCATTTATACTTATTTGTGTACTGTCCTGGGCACACAACTCCGCTATCTGGGCTGGCTGTCATGGACAGTGGGTTAGTAATTAGTTGTTATTGGTTACTTTGTTAGTGGTTGGTTGAGATTTAGCTCGGTCGGTTGACTGCTCGCTTGAGGTGCTTGCATCGCAGGATCGAACCACCTCGGTGGACCCATTCATCTGATTGGGGTTTTTCCCTTCGGTGTGTGCTTTCCTGTCTGTGGGAAAGTGCACATAAAAGATCCTTTGCTGCATTAGGAAAAATGTAGCGGGTTTCCTCTGATGACTACGAGTCAGAATAACAATATGTTTGACATCCAATAGCCGATGATTAATTAATCAGTGTGCTCTAGCGGTGTCGTTAAACAAAACAAACTTCTCGTTAGTGGTTAGTGAGAAAGAAGTCAGTGTACTGGTCTTAAATCTACCCATTGAGTCGTTAAGCTCTGGGTGGGAGCCGGTACCGGGCTACGAACCCAGTATCTACCAGCCTTATGTTCGATACCGAGAAGTCCCGACTTTGTTTCTAATGTGTGATGACGTCTTCAGAATGGTGACGTAAAATCATTGTACTGTTACATCACCAGGGTAACATATTGCAATTGTTGAACATGACCGCAGCCATGTACAGGTACCGTAGGTCGTAATTTATATATATATATAGTCTCTCTATAATTAACTCATCCATTCATTCGTTAATTTATACTTATTTGTGTATTGTCCTGGGCACACAACTCAGCTATCTGGGCTATCTGTCATGGACAGTTGGTTAATAATTAGTTGTTATTGGTTAGTTTATTAGTGGTTAGTGAGAAACAAGTCAATGTAATGGTCTTACATCTACCCATTGAGTCGTTAAACTCGCTCTGGGTGGGAGCCGGTACCGGGCTGCGAACCCAGTATCTACCAGCCTTGTGTTCGATGGCTTAACTACGACACCACCGAGACCGGTAATCCTAATGAATTGAAGAATGTTAAAACTGTAATATGTTTGCACTCGGCGCAAACAGTGGTTTCCTCGAGTTCAATGCGTATGCATTAAAACGACAACAGTTCTTTGTCACAAGGGACATTCATTTCAAATTCAAACTTTGACGTCACTATAATTAGATTTCGCATTAATATGATATAACCAATAGTAATTGAAATTATTTGGATGTAATTTTTGTGGGCATGTAACTGAAGGTATAATCTTTTTCTTTCACAAGAAAAAATAATAACTTTTTTTCTATGTATAGAAAGTGTGTGTGTTCGTGCGTGCTTGTTTGTTTGCTTGCTTGTTAGTTTGTTGTTATTACGAATATTACTTGCTTTGTCGTTCCCAGCATGGGGCGGGACGTAGCCAAATGCTAAAGCGTTCGCTTGATGAGCGGCTGGTCTAAGATCGATCCGCCCTTTTGGTGTATTTCTCGTACATACAAAATATCCTTTACTACTAATGAAAAAACAATGTAGTGGCTTTGACTACTAAGACTATATTATATCAGAATAACCAAAAGTTTGACATCCAATAGTCGAAGATTAATAAATCAATATGCTCTAGTGATTAGTCGTTAAACAATACTTTTTTTTCCTCAGCGTTTTACTGTTAGTTACAGTGTTAGTTCTACAACCTATAGCCGGGCTTAGTGAAGAAAAGCCCGTGGATTCCGTGATGGAGCCCCAAGAACTCCCGGAGCAGTGGCGAGAGTTTGATAACGAGCACGCAGATCTCGACTATGGTTCCACAGGTGAGTTTTCACAACTTCACTACTTATTGATGTTCCAATTATCGATTATAATGGAACATTGATTGGTTTGGCTTTACCGATGCGATAATCGATTAAAAAAAGCCTTAATCGATTGTATGGGAAAATGTTAACTGTAATTGTACCTCCAGTTTAGATGATGGAACTGACGCAAATATCTTGTTTGGTGTTTGTTTTCATGTGTCACACTATCTCTGCTTCCTTTGGGAAAGGTAAAAAGGCAGCTTCTAGCTGCGACCCTGATGTGACTTGAGCCTCACGATACGCTTTGTTTCCCCTACCCCAAATATTGTACACGAATTTAACTTCGATTTATTATGTTTATGGTGTGATATACACCAAACAGCTACTCGTCAGAAACATCTATCACATTAATGCATTAATTATAGACATAGGGCTATTCACAAACACCATGAGAATTTTCCAGCCCAAGCAGGCACGGCGGAGCAATGGGGCTGGGTGTGGGGGTGGGTGAGGACTCTATTCCCCTCAATAATTCTGAATAAAAAATATTACTGGTGGTAAATCTTCAGACAGAGGTCAATTAACGTGTAGAATGCAGTAAATTGCATTTCAGGTCATCTATTTTTTTAACTTTTACGGGAGAGCATACTCCGAACCACGAAACTTTGCTTTGAGCCCTCGATCTCAGAGCCCCCCCCCCCCCCCCCCCCCCCCCCCCCCCCCCCCAAACATACACCAATGTGTACTTGCTTCCGTCGTACCTGCCAAGTGATACCAATTACGGCTCTGCCGCATGGGCGATTACCGTTTTTCAAACTCTGTTAAATGTAATCAATGTTAATCTCTTGTTATGTTCTCACAGATATGAAGCCTGATTCCAAGAAGAAAAAGTATCCCGTAAAACCACCCGCTATGTCTCAAGAAGTCAACAAAGATGGTATGTGTAATTTCCATTTGCGCCAATGTTTGTCTATGGTTGTCAATAACAATGATATTTCCAGGCCGGAATTTAGGATTAATTAAGGTTAGGGTTGTGGTTAGCTTTTTTATAATATGTTGATACATTTTCAAATTTTTTAACTTATGTATATCGTTATATTTACAAAACGCCCAAAAATATACGGTTTTGTTTTTTAAATTATGCCGTTATGTGGATGACAGTTCCTTGTTTTAGTCGTGATAGTGTAGTCATTAAACAATATAATTTGCCAAATCACGACAGTTGCATTATCGACATTAGTGTGATTCCCATCGGTGGGTCTATTAGGCTATTTCTCATTCCAGCCAGTGCAAAACTGGTAAACCAAAGACTGTGGTATGTGCTAATA
>NC_054709.1:23701308-23726912 GCF_016097555.1 Gigantopelta aegis
TCCAAACGTCTCCAGCTCTGTCGTGTTTGTTAAATGTGACCACGTTACCTATGTCTAGCAGCCATGTCTTATGCTGTATAAAAAAAAACACACACACACTCAAATTCATTCAAAATAGTGTTTAACTTGTCATAGGTATCTGAAACCGAAACAACTCTTGTGAAAATAATGTGAAAAAAAGTGTATTGAATATTACTCATTTTAAAATGTAACCGTTTCAGTGGTTTATCGATTGACCTACGTACAGAAACATTCCATTTAAAATGGTCTAAATATAATTATGATGTGTTCAAACTCGCTAGTGTATTCTTATTTTTAGTCGATACGATAGAGGTGATGACAGCAAAGCTAATATTACATCTTCGATCATTTCATGACGCGGTCCTAAACAATAATGAGTAAATATTTGTGCGATTGAGGATCAAAGGGTAAATCACAAAGAAGGACTTGTTTTATTTAACGACGCACTCAACACATTTTATTTACGGTTATATGACGTCAGACATATGGTTAAGGACCACACATATATTGAGAGAGGAAACCCGCTGTCGCCATTTCATGGGCTACTCTTTTCGATTAGCAGCAAGGGTTCTTTTCTATACACCATCCCATAGACAATATAGTACATACCACGGCCTTTGATATACCAGTTGTGGTGCACTGGCTGGAACGAGAAATAGCTCAATGGGCCCACCGACGGGGATCGATCCCAGACCGACCGCGCATCGAGCGAGCGCTTTGCCATTAGGATATGTCCCGCTCTAAATCGTAAAGTTGCGGTTATCTGTTGACTAGTTCAAGCTAGGCAAAATTTAGCTCAGTTGTAGAGCGACGAGGTGCGAGGTGCAATAGGATCGAACGCCTGCGGTGGACTTGGTATCCCCCAGCCTATTTCGGCCAGTTTCTTATTAGAGGTTGGGGTATGTACTGCCCAGCCGATAGGAAAGTGTATACAAAAAAAATCTTGGTGCTTCTTCGAAGTCGTTGTGAAGCTGGTTTCCATAAAATATACACTGGTCGCAGAGAGACGAAGAAGGAAGGAAATGATTTATTTAACGACGCGCTCAACACGTTTTATTTACGGTTATATGGCGTCGGACATATGGTTAAGGACTACACATATATTGAGAGAGAGAAAAACCGCTGTCGACACTTCATGGGCTACTCTTTTTCGATTAGCAACAAGGGATCTTTTATATACACCATACTATAAACAGTACATACCACGGCCTTTGTTACACCAGTTGTGGATCACTGGCTGGAACGAGAAATAGCCTAATGGGGCCACCGACGGGGATCGATCGTAAACCGATCACGCATCAAGCGAGCGCATTACCACTGGGCTACGCCCCGCCCCTAGAGAGAGAGAGAGAGACGAAGACGCCCTGAAGCTGGCTGTCATAAAATATACGCTGGTCGCAGATAGACGAAACGCTGTGAAGCTGGTTGTCATAAAATATACACTGGTCGCAGAAAGACGAAACGCTGTGAAGCTGGTTGTCATAAAATATACACTGGTCGTTTATAGACGAAACGCTTTGAAGCTGGTTGTCATAAAATATACACTGGTCGTAGAGACACAAAACGCTGTGAAGCTGGTTGTCATAAAATATACACTGGTCGTAGAGATACAAAACGCTGTGAAGCTGGTTGTCATAAAATATACACTGGTCGCAGACATACGAAGACACTGTGAAGCTGGTTTCCATAAAATATACACTGGTCTCAGAGAAACGAAGACACTGTGAAGCTGGTTTCCATAAAATATACACAGGTCGCAGAGAGACGAAGACGCTGTGAAGCTGGTTTTCATAAAATATACACTGGTAGCAGAGAGACGAAGACGCTGTGAAGCTGGTTTATATAAAATATACACTGGTCGCAGAGAGACGAAGACGCTGTGAAGTTGGTTTTCATAAAATATACACTGGTCGCAGAGGGACGAAAACGCCGTGAAGCTGGTTGTCATAAAATATACACTGGTAGCAGAGAGACGAAGACGCCGTGAAGCTGGTTGTCATAAAATATACACTGGTAGCAGAGAGACGAAGACGCCGTGAAGTTGATTTCCATAAAATATACACTGGTAGCGGAGAGACGAAGACGCCGTGAAGCTGGTTTCCATAAAATATACATTGGTCGCAGAGATAAAGACGCTGTGAAGCTGGTTTATATAAAATATACACTGGTCGCAGAGAGACGAAGTCGCTGTGAAGCTGATTTATATCAAATATACACTGGTCGTAGAGACACAAAACGCTGTGAAGCTGGTTGTCATAAAATATACACTGGTCGCAGAGAAACGAAGGCGGCGTGAAGTTGGTTGCCATAAAATATACACTGGTCGCAGAGAGATGAAGACGCTGTGAAGCAGGTTTATATAAAATATACACTGGTCGCAGAAGACGAAGACACCGTCAAGCTGGTTTCCATAAAATATACACTGGTCGCAGAGAGACGAAGACACCGTCAAGCTGGTTTCCATCAAATGTAATGAACGCAGATAAACACAGACGCTTCGAAGCTATAAAACAAAGTCGGTAGATAGTCAGCGACAGATGCAGATTGACACAGACCACATTTATATATATTATATATGAACCCAGTCGTAGACGTCTGTAACAAGTCTGTCCAAGCCACACCGTCTGGTCAGAGGGACACATCGCAGAAGTCAGTGACGAACAAGTGATGAAGTTAAAGTTTGTTTAAAGTTAAAGCTTGTTTTGTTTAACGACACCACTAGAGCACATTGCTTTATTAATCATCAGCTATTGGATGTCAAAGATTTTGTAATTTTGACATTTTAGTCTTAGAGAGGAGGGGACGGGACGTAGCCCAGTGGTAAAGCATTTGCTTGATTCTTGATCGGTTTAGGATCGATCCCCGTCGGTGGCCCCATTGGGCTATTTCTCGCTTCAGCCAGTGCACCACAACTGGTGTAATAAAGGCCGTGGTATATACTATCCTATCTGTTGGATGGTGCATATAAAAGATCCCTTGCCGTTAATTGAAAAGAGTAGCTCATGAAGTGGCGACAGCGAGCGCTTTACCACTGGGCTACGCCTTGTCCCTAGGACTGGAATGTATATATATATATATTTTGTTTTGGCTTTCCGCTCTATTTGCGACTAATGTTGGGTTTTTTTTTATTCTAATTGTAAATTTAGTTATTACGATTGATTAAAACTGTTTTTCTTTCTTATTCTTTTAAATCAAATTGTAAATTCCACAGCCTTATTACACCACCAACTCCCTTGTCGTGAACACATCGACTGTGGAATCTGATTGAATATGGATTGAACTCTGCATCCTTACAATGCTCCGTCATCCTTAGTTATGTTAGTATCTGTATGAAATAGAAGCCAAATGTATGTTTATATCCAATATTATACAGACAGTAACTGATTAAAGGCATATTGTCACAGACCACTGACCTATTTAATGGTCTAACAAAGTATTACCTGAACAAAAATAATTTGATTTGTCCTTAAATGGACTTTATTCAACCATCTTCATAACCACCATACTCCATTTATTAATGATATTTTGTAAAATAATTGAATTATGGCAATGGTCCATAATTCAAAAACTAAAATTGCCGAGAGGGTTGATATGCATTTCACCCCATAATGGTTCAGTTAAGATGATGCGGAAGCTAGATTTGGTTTCCAACAATTAATATATTTTTTATTCATTTTCAATTTGTAGAGAAATAAGGTCGTTAAATCCGTGACAGTATGTCTTTAATGTCTTAAGATATCGGCTTTATCCTGCGACGGTTAAAACGAAATAGTCCTAAAATAACAACAATATATTTCTTATTTTTAAATTAAACACTGTCTGCAAAACGGCTTTAAAAATCCAAATAATCAACTGAAGATAAAAGAATAAGTGACCTTGAACAATCGCCATTCATTTGTTGATCATAAGTAGTGTTAAAGTAGTTCCGTCCCAAAAAGCTATATTGTTGGTCAGTGACAATATCTTGACAATGTATATAGTGATCGCAGGAAAAATAGATTTATTACATCCTTATCTCACTGAACCCTCACCATATTAAGCGTACGAGACGGGGGGGGGGGGGGGGGGGGGGGGGGGGCACTGCCCCCCCCCCCCCCCCCCCCCCCCCCCCAGTGCTGGAGCATAACCTCAAATTCGGGCAAAATTGTTACAGATATTCGGGGGAAATGTGCTGACCTGAGACCTTTTTACCATGTATTTCTATCATTCTACCCTCAAAATTAGTTGTAATCCATGTGAACATGCGTAGTAATTCGTTTCCAAACCCTATATAACTGTTTGGTATTAATGCTAATATGAATAAATGTTGTTATCCAGATTCGGGCATTTTCGTTTAATTCAGGCAAAAGCCAGCCTGCCTCCCACCCTACAAAAATGGAAGGTTGTACGCCCATGACCCTCACCTCCCCTTTCACCCACCCACGGATTCTAATCCCATACTGAAGAAACTAATATACTAGTCACAACTAGTTAAGGGCCAGTATAATATTTTTTATTAACAAAATAAATCAAGGGGCGGCGATAGGTAATGAAAAGTAGGTTACAGACTTGAATAAAGCATTTCAGATTGTATGTACATGAGACTTTTACTCACAGCTTGTTTGGTTGGCGGTAGAAGGAAGGGAATGTTTTATTTAACGACGCACTCAACACATTTTATTTACGGTTGTATGGCGTCGGATTGCCGGTAGAAAGCGTATGGCAATTGCATAAAATTCCAAGATTGTTTGACTTTTTGCTGCTAATCGGAAAGAGTAGCCCATGTAGTGGCGACAGCGAGTTTCCTCTCAAAATCTGTATGGTCCTTAATCATATGTCTGACGCCATATAACCGTAAATAAAATGTGTTGAGTGCGTCGTTAAATAAGACATTTCTTTCTTTCTTTTTTTTTCATTAGGGTTGGGAGGGTATACATTTCTTTGCAATCTGGATTCGGATAACCATGCCACCAAAACGTAAACTGACCATTCTGGACTGTGGTCGAGCCCTGCCATGTCTGAATGATAGCATATCCATGTAGCGAGATACCTGCCAGTGAACCATTCCGCAATCCATTAACTGCCAGAGCGTTCCCATACCACTGACATAGCGATAGGGCTACCCTTCTCAGACGCAGTGTCCATGTGGTCCTTAACTTGTTGTGACTAGTATATTATACTGTTATTTGAGGTTCGTATCTAGTGGAGGGAAGGGGTAATTCCATCACCCACCCACACGCCCATGTCCACGTAGCCCTTAACTTGTCGTGACTAGTATATTATACTGTTATTTCAGGTTCGTATCTAGTGGAGGGAAGGGGTAATCTCACCACACACCCACACGCCCATGTCCATGTGGCCCTTAACTTGTTGTGACTAGTATATTATACTGTTATTTCAGGTTCGTATCTAGTGGAGGGAAGGGGTCATTCCACCACACACCCACACGCCCGTGTCCATGTAGCCCTTAACTTGTTGTGACTCGTATATTATACTGTTATTTCAGGTTCGTATCTAGTGGAGGGAAGGGGTCATTCCACCACACACCCACACGCCCATGTCCATGTAGTCCTTAACTTGTTGTGACTCGTATATTATACTGTTATTTCAGGTTCGTATCTAGTGGAGGGAAGGGGTCATTCCACTACACACCCACACGTCCATGTAGTCCTTAACTTGTTGTGACTCGTATATTATACTGTTATTTCAGGTTCGTATCTAGTGGAGGGAAGGGGTCATTCCACCACACACCCACACGCCCGTGTCCATGTAGCCCTTAACTTGTTGTGACTCGTATATTATACTGTTATTTCAGGTTCGTATCTAGTGGAGGGAAGGGGTCATTCCACCACACACCCACACGCCCATGTCCATGTAGTCCTTAACTTGTTGTGACTCGTATATTATACTGTTATTTCAGGTTCGTATCTAGTGGAGGGAAGGGGTCATTCCACCACACACCCACACGCCCATGTAGTCCTTAACTTGTTGTGACTCGTATATTATACTGTTATTTCAGGTTCGTATCTAGTGGAGGGAAGGGGTCATTCCACCACACACCCACACGCCCGTGTCCATGTAGCCCTTAACTTGTTGTGACTCGTATACACTATTACTGTTTACACTATCTAAACAATTCACGCGCGTGTGCTATTCTTGGCGTGTGGTATATGGAACACTGCTGCCTATTTTATCCGATCATACATAACGCGAGTACAAGGATTTTGCCGAAGTTAATAGTGTTTATTTATCTCTAACAAGTCGCAAGGGCGTGGGGCTTCTATTAAACATCGTGGCAATGTTATTTTTGGAGAAAGATGGTGTATTTTTTCAGTTTTGGACTCGTTTTTACATACAAAGAATCTCGCTTGTAAGACACTTGTTAATGATGTATGTGTGTGTGTGTGTGTATGTGCGTGTGTGTGGCGTGCGTGTGCGTGCGTACGTGCGTATGTGTGCGTGCGTGTGCCGTGTGTGCGTGTGCGCATGTATGTGTGCGTGTCGTGTGAGTGTGTGTGTTGTGTATCTGTGTTGGTGTCTGTGTGTATGTGTGTGTATGAGTGTGTGTGTGTGTGTGTGTGTGTGTGTGTTTATGTGTGTGTGTGTGTGTGTATGCGCGTGTGTGTATGTGTGTGTGTATGAGTGTGTGTGTATGTATGTGTGTGTGTGTGTATGAGTGTATGTGTATGTGTGTGTATGTGTGTGTATGTGTGTGTTGTGTATGTGTGTGTGTATGTGTGTGTCTGTGTGTGTGTCTGTGTGTGTGTGTGTGTCTGTCTGTGTATGTGTATGTGTGTATGTGTGTGTGCGTAGTCAATGGGGGTTCGGGGGGGTCGGTCGACTCCCTCCCCCTACCGAGTGACTTTTTTTCAATATGCCTCCGGACCCCTCTAAGCATCTTGAGCGCTTCGTCATAAGCCTAAACGCCCCCCCCCCCCCCTCAAAATCCTGGCTACGGGCCTGGTGTGCGTGTGTGTGTGTGTGTGTGTTGTTTGTGTGTTGGTATTCGTTGAATTCTTGGAGACCTGCATCTTACGAAGTCTTAGAGACGAAACTCGCTACATTTTCCCCTTAGGAGTAAGGATTGCATCACCTCCAGCGACAAGATAGCACATACCACAGCCTTTGATATATTAGTCGTGGTGTACAGGCTAGAACGAGATGTAGCCCAATGGGTCCACCGCAGGGATCGATCCAAGAGCGACCGCGTATGAGCACTTTACCACTGAGCTGTGTCATGCCGATTGTGTTTGTCAGTACTGGATAGAAAGAATAACACATGAGTGGCCGTTAGATACCATTTATCTCACAACGAGTTGTTTATATAGAGAATAATACATGAGTGGCCGTTAGATACCATTTATCTCACAACGAGTTGTTTTAACATGTATCTAATGAGCGAAAGCGAGTTTGATACGTTTTTAAACAACGAGGTGTAAGATAAATGGTATGTAACGGACACGAATGTATTATTCTATTTTTTACATATCCACAAACAACCGGGTTTTAAGCAAATGTTAACATCTTTTCGACTAAAAGTTATTTACAGCCGTTGCACTTGTAGCTGACTTAAACGTCACAGACACATGATTACTGTGTGTATGAGCACACACACACACACATACACATACATACACACATACATACACACTATATGTCACAGTGTAATATATTTCCACCGTGTTGTTTTTAATTGGATGCTTGGCACTGGCGACCTGGTCATCACCTAGGAGTAGCCAGTCGTATGTCTTGAAATTGTTAACTCACGTGCGTGTGTAAACAACCATATGTTATCAAAAATAACCGCATGGTGTTCTCACCAATGGGTGTGTAAGAAATGTTCTTCAAAAAACGTCTTCTTTGTCTGCGACGCTATTGCTACATGATCTCTCAAAGTTTAAAGTTTTGTTTTGTTTAACTACATCACTAGAGCACATTGATTTATTAATTGCCGGCTATTGGATGTCAAACATATGGACGGGATAGCACATACCACGGCCTTTTGATATACCAGTCGTGGTGCACTGGCTGGAACGAGAAATAGTCCAACGGGCCCACTGACGGGGATAGATCCTAGATCGACCGCGTATCAAGCGAGCGTTTTACCACTGGGTTACGTCTTGTCCCACGATCTGTCGAGGTTAGCGGAAGGTGTTCAGTAATTCGACAGAATGCGAACCCATTATTCGTGAATTCTCTAAATAATCCTTACTTTGGGATGTATATAACAGTAATTCTTATATAACCGACTCAGCCATTTTAGCCATTTGTTTGCAAAAAAGAGGGAAAGAAAGAAATGTTTTATTGAACGACGCACTCGACACATTTTACTTACTGTTATATTGTGTCAGACATATGGTTAAGGACCACACAGAGTTTTGAGAGGAAACCCGCTGTCGCCACTACATGGGCTACTCTTTCCGATTAGCAGCAAGGGATCTTTTAGTTGCGCTTCCCACAGGCAGGATAGCACAAACCATGGCCTTTGTTGAACCAGTTATGGATCACTGGTCGGTGCAAGTGGTTTACACCTACCCATTGAGCCTTGCGGAGCACTCACTCGGGGTTTGGAGTCGATATCTGGATTAAAAATGCCATGCCTCGACTGGGATCCGAACCCAGTACCTACCAGCCTGTAGACCGATGGCCTAACCACGACGCCACCGAGGCCGGTACAAAAAAGAAAGGGGATTCACTCCACCTCACATTTGTTAACCACCACTGTCACGGGGATTCTATAATTCCCGTAACTGAATAAAACACGATTATCAAAATATCTCTCCTAACTGTATATCTATTAGATCTCTCTGTAACAGGCGGTTAAACCCTAGTATGGCTTGTCTAGGTATGATCAGAGATACGATCTTATATAAAGTATATATATTTATAGCACGTTTAGCTCACTAGAAACACAACAAAACACAATACACTTTGGAATCTGTATTAACCTACGCTGACAAACGTACAGCCGTAGTAGTTAATTAATAACAAAAATAATAACAACCCAGAACTGATCACTTAATTAGTTAATCTCTAGGTGTCTAGTTACACAATATGCGATTCACTTCACCGTGACACAACACCCACACGTGTGATAATTGAGAAACGCTTCTTGGGGAACTTAATTAATAAAGGAATTACAACACCATTCCTAACTGGTTAATTTTTAATTAACCCTTACTACTCGTTCAGTAACGTGTGATAATTGAGAAACGCTTCTTGGGGAACTTAATTAATAAAGGAATTACAGCTCTATTCCTAACGGGTTAATTTTTAATTAACCCTAACTACTCATTCAGTAACCTTGTAACACAGAATTAATACTGGTACCTATCACAATAAAGACAATAACCTACAGTTTACCTAGGTCTTCTAGGATGACTGGCTAAGCTTTATATTACCAAATACTCGTATAATGTTAGAACAAAAAGTCTACGATTTACTTCGTCAGATGACCGAAGACACTGTCTAAAGAATATTGGTATAATACAGTATTAAATATTAAAAGTCACATCAATCACATCAAGGTTATACAACAGAGCAGAAATAATATATTTACCAGTCCGGACGGACACGTTCCCCCGGGATACCTTCCTTTTTGGTTCTGCTAGATATTTCTAAAAACTAGCTATTTATTATAAAATCAGAATTCGCCTGGGGGTACAAGGCGGTACCTCCCCCTATCATCTGATATTTCCACCGCGACCAAGCGGTATTATTTCTCTCTGATCGTCAGACTTACTGACGCCATCGTCGCCAATCACGGTCGTCGAAACCGCACTCGCAGAGGTATTACGTAACTACTCGCCACATGGCCTCCACAGCTGGACTAAGTGCATACTGGAATGCCCGATCGCGCGAAGTATTACGTAACAAGTTGCCCACCTGGGCTACGTGCAATGAACTGCACACGGCCCTCTAACACAATTAAAATCGCCACAGGCGAAATTAATTTAAGAGCATGTTCCGTCACAACCACCATCATATTTTCTAACTTATCTTTTAAAATGTGTCATGTTCTTTGTATTATTCATTTATAAAGAAATACGGATTGATTGATTGTATTTATTATGAAACATTTAGAGAAATATCTTAAATATCAGTGAAATAAAAGTGTTATCAGAGACGATAACACAATGACGTTCACACATTTTAGAGTGAAATTTTCACTATTTCACTTAAAAAGTGTTATCGTCACTGTAGAAAGTGTTATCTTAACTGTCAGAAAGCCGGAACTATTTTGCTGCTGGCATTTTAAAAATAAAGGTAAACTGCCAAAAGATATATAACAAATAGAAAATTTCATGTTTTTTGTCAAATATGATTTATATCTCATCTCGCGAAGAGCGACTCGTGAGATATGGTTGCAAACTTCACTCGATAAGATATAAATCATATTTGACAAAAAAATTAAATATCCTCTATATATTTCCATGCCGACTCATAGACAGTGTTGTTGCCTCCGTCCCCCCTTTGACCCCCACCCCTAACCCCCGATATAAATCCTGGTTATACCAATGATTTGCAGCCGCTCGATTCAAATATCAGGAGCGCAAACACGTTAATGTCTTATGTACTTAGCCATTTTCTCTTCGCTTCGTTTGACTTCTAATCCTAACCAACGCAAACGTCACGCGTCGGCGTTACGAGAAAAACGTCGATTTTTGTATTGATTGCAATATCCAGCGAATTGCCCGCTTCCGTCTCAGCTTCAGGGCAGATATCTAGTGCAAACACAGATACGGGTCTCCAAGTCATTTAGAGATGGTGTATACAGATGCAGGTCTCAGGGTCATTTAGAGATAAATATACAGATGCAGGTCTCCAAGTCATTTAGAGATGAAGTACACAAATACAGGTCTCCAAGTCATTTAGAGATGGAGTATACAAATGTAGGTCTCCAAGTCATTTAGAGATGGAGTATACAAATGTAGGTATCCAAGTCATTTAGAGATGGAGTACACAGATACAGGTCTCCAAGTCACTTAGAGATGGAGTACACAGATACAGGTCTCCAAGTTATTTAGAGATGGAGTACACAGATACAGGTCTCCAAGTCATATATAGATAAATATAGAGATGCAGGTCTCCAAGTCATTTAAAGATGCGGCATACAGATAGAAGTATTCAAGTCATTTAGAGATGGAGTATACAGATGCAGGTCTCCAAGTTGTTTAGAGATGGAGTACACAGATACAGGTTTCCAAGTCATTTAGAGATAAATAAACAGATGCAGGTCTCCAAGTCATATAAAGATGGGGCATACATTATGAAGTATAGGTATCCAAGTCATTTATAGATGGAATATACAGATGTAGGTCTCCAAGTCATTTAGAGATGGAGTTTACAGATGCAGGTCTCCAAGTCATTTAGACATGGAGTATACAGATGTAGGTATCCAAGTCATTTAGAGATGGAGTATACAGATGTAGGTATCCAAGTCATTTAGAGATGGAGTATGCAGATGTAGGTATCCAAGTCATTTAGAGATGGATTATACAGATGCAGGTATCCAAGTCATTTAGAGATGGGGTACACAGATACAGGTATCCAAGTCATTTAGAGATGAGGTATACAGATGCAGGTCTCCGAGTTATTTAGAGATGGAGTACACAGATACAGGTATCCAAGTCATTTAGAGATGGAGTATACAGATGCAGGTCTCCAAGTTATTTAGAGATGGAGTACACAGATGCAGGTCTCCAAGTCATTTAGAGATAAATAAACAGATGCAGGTCTCCAAGTCGTATAAAGATGGGGCATACAGATAGTAGTATCCAAGTCATTTGGAGATGGAGTACACAGATACAGGTCTCCAAGTCATTTAGAGATGGAGTATACAGATGCATGGCTCCAAGTCATTTAGAGATGGAATACACAGATACAGGTATCCAGGTCATTTAGAGATGGAGTATACAGATGCAGGTCTCCAAGTCATTTAGAAATAAATATACAGATGCGTCTATCCAAGTCATTCAGAGATGGAGTACACAGATGCAGGTCCTTAAGTCAATTAGAGGTAAATATACAGATGCAGATCTCCAAGTTATTTAGAGATGGAGTGTAGAGATGCACGTCTCCAAGTCATTTAGAGATGGTGTACACAGACGCAGGTATCCAAGTCATTTAGAGATGGAGTATACGGATAGAAGTCTCCGATTCATTTAGAGATGGAGTGTAGAGATGCAGGTCTCCAAGTCATTTAGAGATGGAGTACACAGATACAGGTCTCCAAGTCATTAAGAGATGGAGTATACAGATGCAGGTCTCCAAGTCATTTAGAGATGTAGTACACAAATGCAGGTCTCCAAGTCATTTTGAGATGGAGTATACAGATGCAGGTCTCCAAGTCATTTAGAAATGGATTATACAGATGCAGGTATCCAAGTCATTTAGAGATGGGGTATAGAGATGCAGGTATCCAAGTCATTTAGAGATGGAGTATACAGATGCCGGTCTCCAAGTCATGTAGAGATAAATATACAGATGCAGGTCTCCAAGTAAAATAGAGATGGAGTACACAGAGGCATATAAGTCACCATGTCATTTAGAGATGGAGTATACAGATATATGTCTCCAAGTCATTTAGAGATGGAGTATACAGATGCAGCTCCCCAAGTCATTTAGCGATGGAGTATACAGATGCAGGTCTCCAAGTCATTTAGAGATGGAGTACACAGATGCAGGTCTCCAAGTCAATTAGAGATGGAGTGTAGAGATAGAAGTCTCCAAGTCATTTAGAGATAAATATACAGATATAAGTCACCATGTCATTTAGAGATGGAGTATACAGATATATGTCTCCAAGTCATTTAGAGATGGAGTATACAGATGCAGCTCCCCAAGTCATTTAGCGATGGAGTATACAGATGCAGGTCTCCAAGTCATTTAGAGATGGTGTACACTGATGCAGGTCTCCAAGTCATTTAGAGATGGAGTACACAGATGCAGGTCACTGAAACTCTGAATATTTTATGTCTAATGTATGGACATTTAGACATTCAAACTCTGGATGGTTGGTGTCTAATGTATGGGCATTTAGACACTCAAACTCTGGATGGTTGGTGGCTAATGTATGGTCATTTAGACACTCAAACTCTGGATGTTTGATGTCTAATATATGGACATTTAGACACTCAAACTCTGGATGTTTGATGTCTAATATATGGTCATTTAGACACTCAAACTCTGGATGTTTGATGTCTAATATATGGACATTTAGACATTCAAACTCTGGATGGTTGGTGTCTAATGTATGGGCATTTAGACACTCAAACTCTGGATGGTTGGTGGCTAATGTATGGTCATTTAGACACTCAAACTCTGGATGTTTGATGTCTAATATATGGACATTTAGACACTCAAACTCTGGATGTTTGATGTCTAATATATGGTCATTTAGACACTCAAACTCTGGATGTTTGGTGTCTAATATATGGACATTTAGACATTCAAACTCTGGATATTTGGTGTCTAATGTATGGACAGTTTGACATTCAAACTCTGGATATTTGGTGTCTAATGTATGGGAAGTTAGACATTCAAACTCTGGATATTTGGTGTCTAATATATGGACATTTAGACATTCAAACTCTGGATGGTTGGTGTCTAATGTATGGACATTTAGACACTCGTTTTAAAGTGACTGCTAATAACAGACAGGGGTATAGGTTATTCCACACAGCGCTATGTTATCGACATAACAAAACCTATTTTTGGTGTGTGATTTGTGAATACTAGTTGGAACAGGAAATTAATCAAGTCCATCGAGAGCATTTGATTCTATAAACTAACACACCTCTGCAGATGGCGTTTATTGGGAACGAGACCACCCCAAAGCGTCTCTGGATCCGTCCCTGTATCTTCAGTTAGACCCTTGTCAATTACTCCATTTTACTTCGAAAATATATCGATCTAGATGCTTTTAAAACGCTTCTGACTTTTTTAAAAGGATTTAGCTTTTTTACAGCTATTTTTCATTCATTGTCCGCTATCTTTTCTTCTATCTATTATCCATTGAGAATCTTGTTAAGTGTGAAGGGAAGGAACAACGAGCAAAAGAAAATGCTGCTTTCACTTTGTCCTAATTAAATATATTAGTTCTCGGAAGAAACCGAAACTGTCAATAAAATCTAGAGTGTTACAAAAACAGTGTACTTAACTGACAAAGATGTATCCATTGCATTCTAAAGTGCGGCCCAGTGGTTAAAGTTCTGCCTGATGCGCGGTCGGTCTAGGATCGATCCCCGTCGGTGGACCCATTGGGCAATTTCTCGTTGCAGCCAGTGTACCACAACTGGTATATCAAAGGCCATGGTATGTGTTATCATGTCTGTGGGGTGGTGCATGTAACAGATCCCTTGCTACTAATGGAAAAATGTAGCGGGTTTCCTCTCTAAGACTACATGTCAAAATTAACAAATGTTTGACATCCAATAGCCGATGATTAACAAATCAATGTGTTCTAGTGGTGTCGTTAAACAAAACAAATGTCTTCTCAAGTGCGATATTTTGCCATTTTTACAAGTATTTGTGATAAATAATTACAGATTAATCGTTCCCACATATTTGTAATCTTTGATAATTAACTTAAGAATATTAATACTGTAATGTGCTGACACTCTAAATAAACAGTGGCTTAGGAGCGAGACGTAGTCCAGTGGTACAGCGCTTGTCTGATGCGCGATCGATCTAGGATCGATTTCCGTCAGTGGGCCCATTGGGCTATTTCTCGTCCCAGCCAGTGCTCCACAACTGGTGTAACAAATGCCGTGGTTCGTGCCATCCTGTCTATGGAATGGTGCATATAAAAGATCCCTTGCTGCTAATCGAAAAGAGTATACTATGAAGTGGTGACAGCGGGTTTCCTCTCTCAATATCTGTGTGGTCCTTAACCATATGTTCGACGCCATATAACCGTAAATAGAATGTGTTGAGTGCGTCGTTTAATAAAACATTTCCTTTCCTTTCCTCAATATCTGTGTGATCCTTAACCATATTTCCGATGCCATATAACCGTAAATAAAATGTGTTGAGTGCGTCGTTAAATAAAACATTTCCTTCTTTCTTAAACAGTGGCTTCTTTACGATTCCTCTACCGACAATTTAAAGTTGATAGAAAATACAATTCGCGCATTTACTAAAATAACAGCCAGTTTCTTGTCAATTTACAGATGCAATTAAAATTCAGACCGTGTCGCCAGTGGCGGATTTAAAGGGGTGGGTCAAATTTTGCGACAGCTATATTTTTATTTTATTTTTTCATTTTTTTTTTTTTACATTGGAGAATCCGAGGAATCTTTTCACAGGTCACCCCCCCCCCCGCCACACACACACACACACACACACACACACACACTCACACAATGGTTTTTCTATATCCGCCACTAGTCCTGTTCATGTGACAGCTAGCCTGAGGCTTACAAAACAAAATTTGTGGTCAGACATTTCGAATGATTAGCAAATGGTTCAAGTTTCACGCTGTTCTCGGGAACAGATTGTGATTCATAAAAAAACGGCAATCTAGACAGTGTTATTCTTTGTTGCTGGATACCTAAAACTGGGCCGGTGTCTACAGGGTAAAAAAAACAACCTCAGACACACACTTTCTCCACATTGATTATTTTGTCGCAGGTTTATATTTTTATAACAATTGGCGATTGTGGCTACTGACAGGCCGAACACTATTCTCGTAACCGGCTTGACGTCACACAGCGCCCAATTACTGTAAGGGGGGAAATGGAGGGGTCAGTAACCACTTGCGTTGGAAGGGGGGGGGGGGAGCAAGGGGGCATGTAACCACACACACTTTTGTTGATCCACTAGCAGCAGCGATGGTTTACATATGCATATACACTTACACATACACATACACATACACATACATATTATTATTATTATTATTATTATTATTATTATTATTAAATCCTCTTTTCTTTCTCTCATTTACCTTTGGACTGTTATAAATTGCTCCAAATTATATAAATATTCGGCCGAGCAGTCAATTCCCTTTTTTATTTTTGGCTAGTAAACTTTTTAATTAAAAACAAAAATTATAATATCTTCTTCACTAATTGCTATTCCAAAATTCTGTCCATTTCCAATTCACTCAACCCCCTCCCCCCCACACACACACACACACGCACGCACGCACGCACGCACGCACACACACACACCTTATTCTATCCCGGACCTAGTCAATGGCGGTGTCAGAGATTGTACCCGGGAGAGACGTGGTTTGACCTTAATTGGATGCATTGTGCCGGTGTAAAAGGAACGCAAGTCCGTAGGACCTCGGTTCCTAGGTACAGTAGTCCTATCGGACCTCCATAGCTTAGGAACCATAGACCTACCCGGACTTTCATACCTGATTTATTTTTAAGTTATTTTTATCCTAGGACTTGTATTCCTACCGAACTTAAATTCCTTCTACAAATTAGATGTCCGTTTGATATACTCTGCAATTTGCACGAGCTGCCACAAAGACACGAGAAAAAAAGTGAGGTTTTGGCAGCCTTCCCTCGTAGTCTCTTAGGATTATTGTGGGTTCAAATCTCTATGTCAAAATAGACTTGTGGATCAGACACGTTAGTGAATTTTTGTAATCGTCTTACATTTTTGTCAGCATATTGAAGTCGGACGACTATCTTGCTTTTTTCAAAAGTATATAATGCAACTACAGATATAAAGTAGGCTATGTGTTCATGTGTTCAACACGTAGAAATATATATCTAAAAAACAATATGTAGCCCAAAATTGTTTTATATATATATATATATATATATATATATACTGACGGGCAAAAGAAAGTATACCGACGAAATATAAAACAAAAATAAAATAACTAAAACATATTTATTATAACATTCACATTTATTGAAAAAGTTATACATTTTTAGTTTATTACATGTAATTTCACAGTTGAACAATACCTATAGGTTGCATGGTAATGTTCGATAGTC
Source organism: Gigantopelta aegis (assembly GCF_016097555.1). NCBI lineage: Eukaryota > Metazoa > Mollusca > Gastropoda > Neomphalida > Peltospiridae > Gigantopelta > Gigantopelta aegis. Next base: position 23,718,270 of record NC_054709.1, read on the forward strand.
AACTTTTCCAATAAATGTGTAGGCAATGAATGTCTAATAACGGGTATGTCCACCCTGAGCATCAATACACGCCACGACACGACGTCTCATGGAACGGGTCAATCGCCTGATGACGTCGTTGGGTATTCTCCTCCATTCTTCTGCCAGAGCCTGTACAAGTTGTTGTCGGTTACCTGTGGGGTTGGGACGTCGTCGGATTCGTGTATCAAGTTGATCCCAAAGGTGTTCAATCGGGGACATGTCTGGAGATCGAGCTGGCCAAGGTAAAACATCGATGTTGTTAGCTTGTATGAAGTTCTGTACTATCCGAGCAGTATGGGGCCTGGCGTTGTGTTGAAATATGGTTCCACGTTGCTGTTGTTGAAAAAATGGAAGAACCACAGGACGCAGGATGTCATCACGATATCTAACGGCGGTTAGATTACCATCGATGACGACAAGTTCCGTCTTCTGTTCACCACAAATACCGCCCCACACCATCACACTGCCTCCGCCAAAAGGTTCAAATTCTTGATCACAGGCTCGTGCCGTTCTTTCTCCTCTACGCCTGTAAACTCGAACTCTGCCGTCGGACCTGTAGAGAGAGAACCTGCTTTCATCTGAAAACAGCACCCTCTGCCACTGTTGAAGTCGCCATCGAAGTACTGTTCTGGCTCATCGTAACCTCTGCACGCGATGATCACGTGTCAGAACTGTTCCTCTATATGGTCTGTAGGCACGAATTCCATGTGCTCTTAGTCGCCGTGCCACAGTGCGTCGACTTACAATACGACCCAAAGCATTAGATGAAGATGACGCCACGGTCAAAAACCTATTGCGTAGATGTAACGTTCGCAGATAGCGGTCTTCCCGCGGTGTTGTAACACGTGGTCTTCCGCTACATGGTAGGTCAGTTGTTCTTCCTGTCTGCCTAAATCGTCTCATTAATCGGACTATCGTTGTTTTGGTTCAAGCAAATCGTCGTGCAATATCGGTGTACAATGTTCCCACCTGCACCATACCAATGGCACGTTCCCTCTGTTCTGTCCTTAGACGTGGCATATCTTGGGTGATTTTATGAACAAGTGGACTCTGCACATTCATACTTCTATGTTTTTATACACATTTTGCACGTGCGACTTAAGAAGTCCATGCAAAACGTTAAATTGATTTTTCTCCAATTGATTGCGACAACAATGGCCAATGCCAGAACAGGGAGTGGTGTTTGCATGGACGATGTCAATATTATCGATTTTTTTATTTGTTATGCACTTTGACTATCGGTCTGATATAAGAAAATATTTAAGAAATCATTGGTATACTTTCTTTTGCCCGTCAGTATATATATATATATATATATATATATATATATATATATATATATATATATATATATATATATATATATATGAAAACTGGTAACTCCAAAAAACTTAACATTTGGCGAACAGCAAAAGACAATTTCTGTATATACCAACATAATTTTTAATAATATGTTTTATAAGTTTATATTTTGACGGTAAATCACAATCTGATTATTTGTGATTTTCTTAATCTTTGTCCGATCAGACTTCCATTCCTCGGAATCCTAGTCTGTGGGACTTGTATTCCTAGGAATTTAAGTCTGTGGGACGTGGATTCCGAGGAATGTAAGTCCGTGGGACTTTCAATCCTAGTATTCCTAGTCCTCTGGAATTTATTTCCGATATTTTGCTTATTACATGTATATATATGATTCCTGAAAATCCCTGAAATAAAACTTTGAAAACTGTACTTAGTTCTAGTAGTTAGTACTGATAACTAGTACTATAATGACTAGTTAGGCCCTACTACAATATAAAAATAACAGGAATAATAAGCATGAAAAATTACCTTTTACTGATGAACAATTAAAAATAGCATCAAAACACTTAAAATTAATTATCACTGACTGTCTTATGGCAGTTTTGACCGTCATAAGCATAAGAGACGAGTTGGGGAAAGGGTCTCTGCATTGTTATACGTTGCCGTAAGGAACAGCATAAGCGTTCGAGACTGGGTGGAGGGGGGGGGGGGGTCACTCCCCCAGTGCTGGGGGAGGGGGCAGTGGACACTTTCGGGCAAAATGAGCTGGCCTGAAATTTTCACCATGTATTTCCATCATTCTACTCACAATATTAGTTGTAATCCATATACAAATGCATACTGATTTATTTGGAATCCTATATAGCGTCTTGGTAGTAATGCGAATATAAATATACGTTGTGTTCCAGATTCGGACATTTTCGTTTCATTCGGGCAATAAAAATCAGCCTGCCTCCACCCCACCTCCACCCCACCCCTACTCCCAAAAAGGGAGCCTGAATGCCTATTGTGACCAAACCTGTCAGGTGTAAAAGTGTCATGAATAGTTAGTCTGTTTAAAACTATCTTTGTAAATTGTGTGTGCATATTATTGATAGTATGATAATTGTTCAGGAGTTACTGTTTTGTCTTAATCAGTGTAGTGGCCCATCGAGCTGCTAAAACCCACTATTTCTATTAATTGATAAACCTTAATGATAACCATTTAACATAATTTGTTATCGATGGTATGGTTGGTTGGGACTAAGATATCATAGAGCCCAGAGTCTGATATGTCATAATAATTATGTTAGACCAAATTAATTTTAGAAAATGAGTAAAATGGACAAAGCAGGTAAATTATGCAGGGGGGAGGTCTAGACTGTGGCAGGTAGAAATGTGTTTTGAAGAGGGGTGTTTAGACCACGCCACCCCACCCCACACCCAACGTACACGCGCCTGCAAATTTATTGACAAAAAGGCACAAACTTAAAAATGATATAAAATAATTTATATAACGCAAATATCACATTTTTATAGTTGAATTATTATTATTATTATTATTATTATTATTATTAAATACCAGTATATAATGTCTAACAGATAATTGTGTTGGTATATCAGGTGGGCAAGTTATACTTATCTGCGAGTACTAATACATGCTTCGAATTATGGAAACTCTTTTCGAGTTACTATTAAATGTTTAAACATTTATTAGTTGGAACAACACGCAATGAATAAAGACCTTAGTTTTGCTCGTGTAACAAGGTCAATAAAATGTGTACATACTCTTGCAAATGAGATAAATGGAAAAAATTGGAATAAATAGAAAATATTTAAATAAGGAGAGGCGCCAGTATCCCAAGTTAATTAAATAAACCAGAAAGGAAACTGCTTTTCATTTTGTTTACATGTATAATTTATTTTTTATATGTACCACCGGACTTAAATTTTGATTGTCCAGGAATGCAAGTCCGACCTGGACTTAATATCCTGACAGTCAGACCAGTATTCCTAAGGAACGTAAGGCCTAGGACTTGCATTTCTAGATATATTAGACCTAGGACCTGCATTCCTAGGAGACTAAGTCCGGCGAGACAACTATTCCTACGGACTTGCATTCAGTTTACACCGGCAGTTGATCAAAACGTACCCTGTTCTTCGTCAAAACGTACCCTGTTTTTCGTCAAAACGTACCCATATTTTGGTCAAAACGTACCCTAAAGCTAAAAATAGTTAATTTTCAACAGGTTTTGACAAATAAAAACGTATCTAAATCAAAACGTACCCAAACCAAAACTTACCTAAAACAAAATGTACCCTTACCAAAACGTACCCATTTGTAGTGAAAAGGAAAGAAATGTTTTATTTAACGACGCACTCAGCATATTTTATTTACAGTTATATAGCGTCAGACATATGGTTAAGGACCACGCAGATATTGAGAGAGGAAACCCGTTGTCGCCACTTCATGGGCTACTCTTTTTGATTTGCAGCAAGGGATCTTTTATATGCACTATCCCACAGACAGGATAGTACATATCACGGCCTTTGTCACACCAGTTGTGGAGCACTGGCTGGAACGAGAAATAGCCCAATGGGCCCACCGACGGGGATCGATCCTACACCGATCGCGCATCAAGCGAATGCTTTACCACTGGGCTACGTGCCGCCCCTTACAGCCAGAGTACGCCATCTTCATAAATTAAGGCTAATATTCGTTCCTCGTATTCAGCCTTGATACATGTTGTAAACAAAGATGGCAGCGTCAGCGTCCAGCGGTTAATTTTTGATATTGCTTTCAAGATTGTCACATGTTACCGATGCTGTGATTGGTCAGCGATGTCATCGTGTAAGGGACATAATCGGTCTTACAAATTTTCTTCCAATAGAGGGCGCTAGTAGTGGATATCAGTAATCTTGACTACATATATCAAGGCTGAATACGAGGAACGAATATTAGCCTTGATTTATGAAGATGAGAGTACGCAGGATACGTTGGAGAAAGAGCAGTACAACAGGGGTTGTCCTTTTTAGGGTGTGTTGCATCCAGGCAGGCAAATGTGCATAAACAAATCCATGGGCCTACTCAGTCTACTGATATTAATAAAAATGCTATAGCCACTAAAACTATACAGAAACATATAAGGTAAATAATTGTGGTCAATGGCCATCTGGCTGAATTCGGTCCAGAATTACGGACTCGGTCTATGAAGATTTATTGAGCTGGTATTGTACTGGATTTCATTTCATTGTCAATTATTTTCGTGCTTATATCCAATTAAGGTTCAAGCACGCTGTCCTGAGCACACACACACATCAGCTATCTGGGCTGTTTGTCCAGGACAATGGTTTAGTTGGTTAGTGGTTAGTGACAATCTAATTAAAATTAGGTCCACTGGTTAAGTAGACCAGTAGAACTAATTTTAATCAAATTGTGATTAATGAGAGAGAAGAGTAGAGGGTGCAGTGGCCTTACACCTACCCATTGAGCTCTTAAGAACTTACTCTGGGTTGGAGCCAGTATCGGGCTGCGAACCCTGTACCTACCAGCCTGCAGACCGATGGCTTAACCAGTGTGTCGCCGATGCCAGTATATTACTGAATCATAGACTCGGTCTATGAAGATTTGTTGAAATGGTGTTGTACTGGGTCGTGGACTCGGTCTATGATGAGTTGGTAGAAACTGTCGAGTTTTACCCAGGGTTACAGTGCATAGGCGTACAGGCTCCCATGTTTGCATGTGTGTGGGGGGGGAGTGGGGGCTAGTTTTTGCCCGAATGAAATTAAAATGCACGAATCTGTAGTAGTGTTGGTAATAAAGTGCTCCTACTGGCAGTAGCTAGTGGGAATTTCCCTATCAGCTCAGTTGGTAGAGCGCTGGTCTCTCGTACTGAGAGTCTGTGGTTCGAATCCCCTCAGTGGAGGGTAATTTTTCTGTTACAAATCTGGATAACACAATTTATTTATATTACCATACTGCCAAACATTTACATCAATCATTTCGCACTCATCGTGCTGGGTGTGGACGGGGCGTAGCCCAGTGGTAAAGCGTTCGCTTGATGCGCGGTCGGTGTGGGATCGATCCCCATTGGGCTATTTCTCGTTCCAGCCAATGCACCACGACTGGTATATCAAAGGCCGTGGTATGTGCTATCCTGTCTGTGGGAAAGTGCATATAAAAGACCCTTTGCTGCATTATGAAAGATGTAGCGGGTTTCCTCTAATGACTACGTGAAGGAAATACCAAATGTTTGACATCCAATAGACGATGATTAATTAATCAATGTACTCCAGTGATGTCGTTAACTAAAACAAACTTCTCACACTGAGAGTTACTGAGAGTCCGTGGTTCGAATCCCCTCAGTGGAGGTTGATCTTTCTGTTACAAATCTGGGCCCTATTTCACAAAACATCGTAAGTTACGTCTGCTACTAGCAGTTACACTGGCCGTGCGTTTACACGTGTTTGGCATCAATTTCACGCAGAAACTTACATCATTACGGAAGCTGGAGTATTTTAAAGACAAAAGAAAATGAAAATAACTATATTTGTTGAACTATAATAGTAATAAGAATCGTAGATTTACGTTTACGTTCAAAACGTAACTTACGATGTTTAGTGAAATAGGCTCCAGGATAACAACATTTATTTATACTAGCAATACTGTCAAACATTTATATAGAGTTACACATGAATCATTTCGCGTTTATCGTACTGGGCTGTCGATAAACATCTATTCTAACGACGCACTTAACACATTTTATTTACAGTTATATGGCGTCGGACATATAGTTAAGGACCACACAGATATTAAGGGAGGAAACCCGCTGTCGCCACTTCATGGGCTACTCTTTTTGATTAGCAGCAAGGGATCTTTTATATGCACCATCTCATAGACAGGATAGCACATACCACGGCCCTTGATGTACCAGTCATGGTGCTCTGGCTGGAGCGAGAAATATCCCAATGGGCTCACTGACGGGGAACCGGCCTCGGTGGCATCGTGGTAGGCCATCGGTCTACAGGCTGGGTACTGGGTTCGGATCCCAGTCGAGGCATGGGAGTTTTAATCCAGATACCGACTCCAAACCCTGAGTGAGTGCTCCGCAAGGCTCGATGGGTAGGTGTAAACCACTTGCACCGACCAGTGATCCATAACTGGTTCAACAAAGGCCATGGTTTGTGCTATCCTGCCTGTGGGAAGCGCAAATAAAAGATCCCTTGCTGCTAATCGGAAAGAGTAGCCCATGTAGTGGCGACAGCGGGTTTCCTCTCAAAATCTGTGTGGTCCTTAACCATATGTCTGACGCCATATAACCGTAAATAAAATGTGTTGAGTGCGTCGTTAAATAAAACATTTCTTTCTTTCACTGACGGGGATCGATCCCAAACCGACCGCGCACCAATCTAATTAAAATTAGCTCCACTATTACATGTGGATCTAACAGCAGCCAGTTGGAGCTCATGTCCACCAATCAAAACCTTAATTGCAGAATCATGCCAGTGATTTGAAAATAATTTGAAAATATTCCGAATTATCCTGAGGGTATACGATATGTTTCATGTGAATTACATAAATTACTTAAATAAATAGGAATATAAATTTCAAAAATCATTTCATTTGGAACATAAAACAAGAACAAGAAAACCCGAAGTTTTTTTTTTTTACAACACCACTAGAGCACACAGATTACAAACATTTGGTAATTTGGATATATGATCTTAGAGTGAAAACACGCTACATTTTTCAGTCTGTATCTATCCTCTATCATCGGCTATTGGATGTCAAACATTTGGTAATTTGGATGTATGATCTTAGAGTGAAAACACGCTACATTTTTCAGTCTGTATCTATCATCTATCATCGGCTATTGGATGTCAAACATTTGGTAATTTGGATGTATGATCTTAGAGTGAAAACACGCTACATTTTTCAGTCTGTATCTATCCTCTATCATCGGCTATTGGATGTCAAACATTTGGTAATTTGGATATATGATCTTAGAGTGAAAACACGCTACATTTTTCAGTCTGTATCTATCCTCTATCATCGGCTATTGGATGTCAAACATTTGGTAATTTGGATATATGATTTTAGAGTGAAAACACGCTACATTTTTCACTCTGTATCTATCCTCTATCATCGGCTATTGGATGTCAAACATTTGGTAATTTGGATATATGATCTTAGAGTGAAAACACGCTACATTTTTCAGTCTGTATCTATCCTCTATCATCGGCTATTGGATGTCAAACATTTGGTAATTTGGATATATGATCTTAGAGTGAAAACACGCTACATTTTTCGGTCTGTATCTATCCTCTATCATCGGCTATTGGATGTCAAACATTTGGAAATTTGGATATATGATCTTAGAGTGAAAACACGCTACATTTTTCAGTCTGTATCTATCCTCTATCATCGGCTATTGGATGTCAAACATTTGGTAATTTGGATATATGATCTTAGAGTGAAAACACGCTACATTTTTCAGTCTGTATCTATCCTCTATCATCGGCTATTGGATGTCAAACATTTGGTAATTTGGATATATGATTTTAGAGTGAAAACACGCTACATTTTTCAGTCTGTATCTATCCTTTATCATCGGCTATTGGATGTCAAACATTTGGTAATTTGGATATTTGATCTTAGAGTGAAAACACGCTACATTTTTCAGTCAGTATCTATCCTCTATCTTCTGTTATTGGATGTCAAACATTTGGTAATTTGGATATATGGTCTTAGAGTGAAAACACGCTACATTTTTCAGTCTGTATCTATCCTTTATCTTCTGCTATTGGATGTCAAACATTTGGTAATTTGGATATATGATCTTAGAGTGAAAACACGCTACATTTTTCAGTCAGTATCTATCCTCTATCTTCTGCTATTGGATGTCAAACATTTGGTAATTTGGATATATGATCTTAGAGTGAAAACACGCTACATTTTTCAGTCAGTATCTATCCTCTATCTTCTGCTATTGGATGTCAAACATTTGGTAATTTGGATATACGGTCTTAGAGTGAAAACACGCTACATTTTTCAGTCTGTATCTATCCTTTATCATCGGCTATTGGATGTCAAACATTTGGTAATTTGGATATACGGTCTTAGAGTGAAAACACGCTACATTTTTCAGTCAGTATCTATCCTCTATCTTCGGCTATTGGATGTCAAACATTTGGTAATTTGGATATATGATCTTAGAGTGAAAACACGCTACATTTTTCAGTCTGTATCTATCCTTTATCATCGGCTATTGGATGTCAAACATTTGGTAATTTGGATATACGGTCTTAGAGTGAAAACACGCTACATTTTTCGGTCTGTAT
>NC_054709.1:23727112-23804612 GCF_016097555.1 Gigantopelta aegis
AAAGGAAGGAAAGGAAAGGCAGAGCAAGGAAAAGAAAGGAAGGGAAGGAAAGGAAAGGCAGAGCAAGGAAAAGAAAGGAAGGAAAGGAAAGGAAGGAAAGGAAAGGCAGAGCAAGGAAAAGAAAGGAAGGGAAGGAAAGGCAGAGCAAGGAAAAGAAAGGAAGGAAAGGAAAGGCAGAGCAAGGAAAAGAAAGGAAGGGAAGGAAAGGCAGAGCAAGGAAAAGAAAGGAAAGGAAGGAAGGAAAGGCAAGGAAAGGAAGGAGAGCAAGGAAAAGAAAGGAAGGGAAGGAAAGGAAAGGCAGAGCAAGGAAAAGAAAGGAAGGGAAGGAAAGGCAGAGCAAGGAAAAGAAAGAAAGGAAGGGAAGGAAAGGCAGAGCAAGGAAAAGAAAGGAAGGAAGGGAAAGGAAAGGCAGAGCAAGGAAAAGAAAGGAAAGGAAAGGAAAGGCAGAGCAAGGAAAAGAAAGGAAGGGAAGGAAAGGAAAGGCAGAGCAAGGAAAAGAAAGGAAGGAAAGGAAAGGCAGAGCAAGGAAAAGAAAGGAAGGAAAGGAAAGGCAGAGCAAGGAAAAGAAAGGAAGGGAAGGAAAGGAAGCAAGGAAAAGAAAGGAAGGAAAGGAAAGGTAGAGCAAGGAAAAGAAAGGAAGGAAAGGAAAGGCAGAGCAAGGAAAAGAAAGGAAGGGAAGGAAAGGAAAGGCAGAGCAAGGAAAAGAAAGGAAGGAAAGGAAAGGAAAGGCAGAGCAAGGAAAAGAAAGGAAGGGAAGGAAAGGAAAGGCAGAGCAAGGAAAAGAAAGGAAAGGAAGGAAAGGAAAGGCAGAGCAAGGAAAAGAAAGGAAGGAAAGGAAAGGAAAGGCAGAGCAAGGAAAAGAAAGGAAGGGAAGGAAAGGAAAGGCAGAGCAAGGAAAGGAAGAAAGGAAAGGAAGGAGCAAGGAAGGAAAGGAAGGAAAGGAAAGGCAGAGCAAGGAAAAGAAAGGAAGGAAGGAAAGGAAAGGCAGAGCAAGGAAAAGAAAAGAAAGGAAGGAAAGGAAAGGAAAGGCAGAGCAAGGAAAAGAAAGGAAGGGAAGGAAAGGAAAGGAAAAGAAAGGAAGGGAAGGAAAGGCAGAGCAAGGAAAAGAAAGGAAGGGAAGGAAAGGAAAGGCAGAGCAAGGAAAAGAAAGGAAGGGAAGGAAAGGCAGAGCAAGGAAAAGAAAGGAAGGGAAGGAAAGGAAAGGCAGAGCAAGGAAAAGAAAGGAAGGAAAGGAAAGGCAGAGCAAGGAAAAGAAAGGAAGGGAAGGAAAGGAAAGGCAGAGCAAGGAAAAGAAAGGCCTAACAAAAAACAACAAAACAAAACAAAACAAAACAAAAAAACCCAACAACAACCCCCAAACCCCCTCCCCCAACCCCCCCCCCCCCCCCCCGGCCACAACAACAAACAAACAAAACAACCGAATCCCTCTTCAAAAGGAAATCATTTGAGTGGCGGGACGTAGCGCTTGATGCGCGGACGGTCTAATCGATCCCCGTCGGTGAACCTATAGGGAAGGGTAAGGAGACGCCGTATAACTGTAAATAAAATGTGTTGAGTGCGTCGTTAAATAAATCATTTCCTTCCTTCTCTAATCATTTGTTTGACTGAATAAAGGCCTTTGATGTTCCAGTCGTGGTGCACTGGCTGGAATGAGAAATAGCCCAATGGGCCCACCGACGAGGATCGATCCCAAAGCGACCGCGCATCGAGCGAGCGCTTTACCACTGGGCTATATCTCGCCCTATTTATTGAATAAAAACAAAAACATAAATTACAATCCAAATGCACTCAAAGAGAACATTTAATAGCATGTTAACTTTCAAAGTACCAAATTCCTAACATGCTAAACATGGCCTTTAGAGACTCCTACTTTGAAAACAATTATTATAGACCAGTGGTAAAGCGTTCGCCTGATACGCGATCGGGTTTGGATCAATCCAAACGCCGTGGTATGTTCTATCATGTCTGTGGGATAGCGCATATAAAAGATCCATTACACGCTTCCTAAAAAACTCTTACATCTGACCCTGTGATAGCATGGAATATATAAATCTACCCCTAGAAAACTCTTACATCTGACCCTGTGATAGCATGATATATATATATATATATATATATATATAAATCTCACCTAGAAAACTCTTACATCTGACCCTGTGATAGCATGGAGTATATAAATCTACCCCTAGAAAACTCTTACATCTGACCCTGTGATAGCATGGAGTATACCCCCCCCCCTCGAAAACTCTTACATTCGACCCTGCGATAGCATGGAGTATATAAATCTCCCCCTAGAAAACCCTTACATCTGACCCTGTGATAGCATGGTATATATAAATCTCACCTAGAAAACTCTTACATCTGACCCTGTGATAGCATGGAGTATATAAATCTCCCCCTAGAAAACTCTTACACCTGACCCTGTGATAGCATGGAGTATATAAATATACCCCTAGAAAACACTTACATCTGACCCTGTGATAGCATGATATATATATATATATATATATATATATATATATATATATATATATATATATATCTTCCCTAGAAAACACTTACATCTGACCCTATGATAGCATGGAGTATATAAAACTCCCCCTAGGTAACCCTTACATCTGACCCTGTGATAGCATGATATATATATATATATATATATATATATAAAGCCCCCCCCCCCCCAGTAAACTCTTACACCTGACCCTGTGATAGCATGAAATATATAAATATACCCCTAGAAAACTCTTACATCTGACCCTGTGATAGCATGGAGTATATAAATATCCCCCTAGGTAACCCATACATCTGACCCTGTGATAGCATGATATATATATAAAGTCCCCCCCCCCCCCAGTAAACTCTTACATCTGACCCTGTGATAGCATGAAGTATATAAATATACACCTAGAAAACTCTTACATCTGACCCTGTGATAGCATGGAGTATAAAAAGGCCCCCCCCTCCCCTAGAAACTCTTACATCTGACCCTGTGATAGCATGGAGTATAAAAAGCCCCCCTCCCCTAGAAAACTCTTACATCTGACCCTGTGAAAGCATGGAGTATATAAATCTCCCCCTAGAAAACTCTTACATCTGACCCTGTGATAGCATGGAGAATGTAAATCTCCCCCTAGAAAACTCTTACATCTGATCCTGTGATAGCATGGAGTATAAAAAGACCCCCCCCCCCGAAAACTCTTACATCTGACCCTGTGGTAGCATGGAGTATAAAAAGGCCCCCCCCTCCCCTAGAAAACTCTTACATCTGACCCTGTGAAAGCATAGAGAATGTAAATCTCCCCCTAGAAAACTCTTACATCTGATCCTGTGATAGCATGGCGTATAAAAAGACACCCCCCCCCACCCGAAAACTCTTACATCTGACCCTGTGATAGCATGGAGTATAAAAAGACACCTCCCCCCCCCCGAACACTCTTACATCTGACCCTGTGATAGCATGGAGAATGTAAATCTCCCCCTAGAAAACTCTTACATCTGACCCTGTGATAGCATGGAGTATAAAAAGGCCCCCCCCCCTCCCCTAGAAAACTCTTACATCCGACCCTGTTATGGCATGGAATATAAAAAGACCCCCCTCCCCTAGAAAACTCTTACATCTGACCCTGTGATAGCATGGAGATTGTAAATCTCCCCTAGAAAACTCTTACATCTGACCCTGTTATAGCATGGAGTATATAAATCTCCCCCTAGAAAACTGTTACATCTGATCTTGTGATAGCATGAAGTATATAAATCTCCCCCTAGAAAACTCTTACATCTGACCCTGTGATAGCATGGAGAATGTAAATCTCCCCCTAGAAAACTCTTACATCTGACCCTGTGATAGCATGGAGTATAAAAAGCCCCCCCCCCCCCCCCTAGAAAACTCTTACATCTGACCCTGTTATGGCATGGAATATAAAAAGACCCCCCTCCCCTAGAAAACTCTTACATCTGACCCTGTAATAGCATGGAGAATGTAAATCTACCCCTAGAAAACTCTTACATCTGACACTGTGATAGCATGATATATATGATACATATAAAGCTCCAATCACGTCGGGACTCCTCTCTAAGAAATCAGTTTCTCACACCTGCGCTAACGGGGCGCTGAGTAATTCCAATTGGACGGTTCGCCCAACGAGTGTGATCCTCCTGGCACCGTTTGCCTGGGACAAGATACAACGATCACACATCAAACCAGATCGGTAAACGTAACGCCCGTTCAATGCCGCCACGTCACATCTTCAAGACGGGCCGTTAGGAGGGCTGATTTACTGCGATCAGCGCTAAGTAAATCTGGCTCATCTATTTTTGATGAAGCAACGCATTCTATGCTAACGTACCATCTCGTGGAATCTGTGGCTAGTTGGTTTTTGTGTGTGTGTTCTTCAACATTCACAAATTCCATTCAACTTCAGAAAAAAGCCAGTAGGCCTACACATATTATCGACTCATAGTGTTATTCTTTCTCTGACTGATCCGTGTATTGTGTATACTTGTGGAGTGAAATTATTGATAAAATGAATCTCGGGGTTTCAGTTTAGCCTTTCAGTTTGTTGCAACTCTTCTTTTAAAGCGTGTTGTGGCTTTGTTCGAGTACAGACGTGATGAAGCTACTGGGTTTGACTCTGAAGAAAGGAATGCTATTCTGAAGTGACCTCGTTTCATCACGATGTCTGTCACGTAAGACGTGCATTCGGCAGACTGATCAACGCTGCAGACGTCGGGAGTCAGGCACGTGCAGTTCGACAACACGTGCGTTACGTCATGACCACAACTGAGGATGACGGGATCGAAATTTTGTCCTGTCATACTGAAAATGACAATGACGTCACGGAGCAGGCGACAACTGTGAGTGTGTCTGCAGAAAGCGCGAAATTGACAGATGACCCAGCCAGCAAGCAACGGAAACGTGTTGCACGTGCAGTGGCTATAGTGTCATTCACACTGCTGCTGTTCAGTGTTGTTCTTATAGGAGTTTCACTCAATATGTCAAAGAACATCGATGACTTAGGTAAGTTTCTTTACAATATGACTTTATTCTCTTAAATCTAATTAAACAATAAACAGTGCTCAATATGTTAAAGAACATCGATGACTTAGGTAGGTTTCTTTACAATATGATTTTATTCTCCTAATTAAACAATAAATAGTCGAACAGACGTAGCAGGGTGATTTGGATACGTTTCTGTAACACGTTTAATTTCTGAACACGAAACATTGATGCATGGTTTGCTTCCTTAAAGCTGCAATCTCTTAATTTATTATAACATTATTTATAATGCAAAATACAAACATAACTACAGAGTTTATAAACTCGTTGTATCGCTGCCAATGGTTATCAGTACCTTCATAAAACAAACATACGAATATGTCGCCATGTTTTAAATACTTTTAACACAGTAGTGGAACAGCGCCTTTAAATACTTTTGACACAGTAGTGGAACAGCGCCTTTAAATAATTTTAACACAGTAGTGGGACAGCGCCATTAAATACTTTTAAGACAGTAGTGGAACAGCGCCATTAAATACTTTTAACACAGTTGTAGAACAGCGCCTTTAAATAATTTTAACATATTAGTGGAAAAGCGCCTTTAAATAATTTTAACATAGTAGTGCAATAGCGCCTTGAAATACTTTTAACACAGTAGTGGAACAGTTCCTTTAAATAATGTTAACACTAGTGGAACAGCGCCTTTAAATACTTTTAACACAGTAGTGGAACAGCGCCTTTAAATACTTTATCAATACTGAAGTAGCGCCTTTAAATATTTTTAACACAGTAGTGGAACAGCGCCTTTAAATACTTTTAACACAGTAGTGGGACAGCGCCTTTAAATAATTTTAACACAGTTGTGGAATAGCGCCTTTAAATACTTTTGACACAGTCGTGGAGCAGCGCCTTTAAATACTTTTAACATAGTAGTGGAACAGCGCCTTTAATTAATTTTAACACAGTTGTGGAATAGCGCCTTTAAATACTTTTAAAATAGTAGTGGAATAGCGCCTTTAAATACTTTTAACACAGTAGTGGAACAGCGCCTTCAAATATTTTTAACACAGTAGTGGAATAAAGCCCAACTTCTAAATGTTACAATGAACAACAGTACATTTTATATAACACAGATTAGCGACTTTATCCAAAGAATATCACCTGACCAGAGATCATGACCTCTCAAAAGACATATTCCACAATTTATCACACCGCGGTGGAAGAGATACCAATGTGATATTTATCGTCTCTTTACATCAATTGTGGAATATGCCTTTTGAAATCTCACTATGATCAGGTGATCGACTGTGTCACACAGTACAACTCCACATAGATCTTCATGCAAAAAGTGTGCGAATGATTCTTTCAATTCATATTTTTAAATCGGAAAAATACTTGCTGTCAAGTCTTATAATTAATGTTGGTAGCATAATGTAACAAAATATATATTTATAATATTGTTTGTGTAAACTTCATTGATAGATGGTGGCGTAAGAATGTAAAGTTTCATTGATAAATAGTGAAATAGTTAGCGACGTCATTTCCACGGTCTTTTATCTGTGCTTTTCCGTGTATTGTTTAGTTATTTTTGGAAGTCATTCTGTGCGATTTTTGTTCATTGATGTGCGGTATAATAACTATAATAGTAATACTATATGCGCTTCCACGTGAGACCTTTTACATTACAACTCGTGTGTTTTTAATCGTACATCACTTTACATTTAAAGGGAGGGACGTCTGTGTAGGTCTAGTTTTGTACTTAAACATTAAAAAAAATAAGCTCCTGTTTGACATGTAACGGATGGAAACTGAGTATACGTGGAATTTTCTTGAAAAATACTATTTTTAAAAATCAAAATCAAAACCACAAAATAAACCAGAGGCGGATCTACTGGGGGGGGGGGGCAGGAGCCCGCCCCCCTAAATTTTGCGACAGTTATAATTTTATTATATATTAATTTTCATTTTGTTACGATCCCATCCAAAATTCCCCCAAAGTTCCATCCCCCCCCCCCCCCAATGGATTTCTGGATCTGCCACTGTAGACCAACAGAAAACAACCACTATCAACGACCCAAATTGTCCTCCCACCAGCTAACGTTTGAAAAAACTGTTTGAAAATACACATTTATTTAATTTTGTGGCATTTATTTGTTTATTTTACAATTATATCTTTGTCATGTGCGTAGTTAATACCTATTTTATTCCATCGTGATATGAAGAATCATCTTCAAAGTGCAACTTTAGCAATCTTTTAAAAATAATATGTACTGAACTGTATTGTAAGACCGTGCCCGTCTAAAACTAACTGCAAGCCAAACCATCAAATTATAAACTCGTGGTCAATAAAACAAAAATCAGAATATGCCTAATATAACATATTATTCCCCCCCCCCCCCCCCACACACACCTCTGTTTCTCTCTCTCTCTCTCTCTCTCTCTCTCTCTCTCTCTCTCTCTCTCTCTCTCTCTCACTGTCAGTCTGTCTGTATGTCTGCCTCACATACACCACACACACACACACGTGCTTTTCATTAAGTGTTAAAAGTATGTGTTTAAATGTTCTTAGTGGGTTTGTTTGTTTGTTTGTTTGTTTGTTGTTGTTTTTTGTTTGTGTGTTGTTGTTTTTTGTTGTTGTTTTTTGTTGTTGTTTTTTGGGGTGTTTTTTTTGGGGGGGGGGTTGCGGGATGGGGGCGATTTACTTGGCCCTCCTCACCCATCTCCGCTTGATCTAAGAACATCGTCATGCTGTTTAGTATTAGATCTATTAAGTATGCAAGGAATGTGTTTTGAGTTTGAAAGAAATGCTAGTACACGCAATCCTCTGTGTTTACACTACATAGCTGTTTATATCTATCTCAATCCAAATAGAATACTGCATAGATCTTTGTACAAAGAGTGGTAACTAGGGTCGTAGTCATGGTGATCAACATAAACACGAGCAAGGATTGTTTGGAACACTCGACCCAAACACTTTATACATAAGTGTCGTCTTGGCGTAAACCAAGTAAAATAACATTAAGGATTGGAGGAAAGTGAAACAAAGAAAATGAGACGATAAGACAGAATGGATGCGAAAAGATGGAAAATGAAGGGAAGGGAGAAATGGAAGGAATGTCTGTTTGATAAGAAGCCAAAATGTGTGATTTGTTTAACGACACCACTAGATCACAATGATTTATTAATCATCGACTATTGGATGCCAAATATTTGGTAATTTTGACATATAATCTTAGAGAAGAAACACGCTACATTTTTTCCATTAGCAGCAAGGGATCTTTTATATGCACCATCCCACAGACAGTATAGCACATACCACAATAATAATAAACCATTAAAAAGCAGACAGAAACTCCCACACATCTCATTTTACCTAAGAGAGGTTAAAATAAGGATACGTAGCCCCGTAGTAAAGCGCTCGCCTGATGCGCGGTCGGTCTGGGATCGATCCCCGTCGGTAGGCCCATTGGGCTATTTCTCGCTCTAACCACTGCACCACGACTGGTATATCAAAAACCGTGGTATGTGTTATCCTGTCTGTGGGATGGTGCATATAAAAGAACCCTTGCTGCTAATCGAAAAGAGTAGCCCATGAAGTGGCGACAGCGGGTTTCCTCTCCCAATATCTGTGTGGTCCTTAACCATATGTCCGACGGATCACCATAAATAAAATGTGTTGAGTGCGTCGTTAAATAAAGCATTTCCTTCCTTACCATCCTTGTTCGGACTTCTGCCTCTGCCCAATCTTCGCTGTTTAAGCATCCAGGGCCGTCACTATGGGGGTTTTTTTGTGTGGAGGAGGAGTGGGGTCAGGGACAGATAAATGCTAGGAACTAAAGATCATTTAAGGCACAAGTCACTAGGGGGTTCCGGTGGCATGTCCCCTGGCAATTTTGAAATCTAGAGGCTCTGTAATACCATTTTGCAGCTATTTTAGGTAGGTTACATACTTAAAACTTCAATATCAATAACAAAGTAAAACAATACCAATAACTATTAAAACAATTGCCTCACCCCCGCTAGCTATGACCCTGGCAACCTCCTCCCTCCCCCAACTCACGAAAAAAAAAACAAAAAAAAAAAACAAGAGGCATCCCAAAATAAGACCAGCTAGTTCCAATATATCAGCGGCCGTGTTGTTTAAAGCGAGTACTAACAAAGCCATTCCGTAACACACTGAATCGATTACACACGCGGAACAGTTTTAAAACCCCTTTAATCATCCATGTTCGTCAGTACGTAGTTCATTTCGTTTAAACGTACAAGATTAAAAGATTACAGCTTTCCTAACGTAAACATCAAGTCAGTTAGTTGAACATGCAGTAAACCATCACAGATTCAGATTCATCAGCGCTGTTTTAACCAATTTTCAAATTGACAGTGTATGCAATGCCAACAGAAAATTGGCCTACTCGGCGGTTGCATTGTAATTCCCCCCTCCCCCTCCCAACTCCCGACTTACGGCAGGTGCGCTGAGATTAACAACTACCGGCTTCGGTGGTGGTGTCGTGGTTTAGCCATCGGACATAAGGCTGGTTGGTACTGGGTTCGCAGCCCGGTACCGGCTTTCAGCCCAACACTTGCTCCCACCCAGAGCGAGTTTTAACGACTCAGTGGGTAGATGTAAAACCACTATCTTGTCTGTCTTATCTTTTCTCTCACCAACCACTAACAACTAACCCATTGTCCTGGACAGACAGCCCAGATAGCTGAGGTATGTGCCCAGGACAGCATGCTTGAACCTTAATTGGATATGAGCACGACGGGGGTGGGGGCGTATAGGATCAAAAATAAACAAATCAAGTCTGTAAATTATATTTTAAAAAAATACCCGCTTGGTTAGATTAACTATCATCTTAACTTAAAAGCAAGAAATTACGTTTATAACCTCAATGTTGCACTATTTTCGGCGATTGACGGGAAAAGACGAATTAATCCGCAAAGACAAGGAAGGAAATGTCTTATTTAACGACGCACTCAACACATTTTATTTACGCTTATATGGCGTCGGATATATGGTTATGGACCACACACATTTGGAGAGGAAACCCGCTGTCGCCACTACATGGGCTACTCTTTCCGATTAGCAGCAAGGGATCTTTTATTTGCGCTTCTCACAGGTAGGTAGATCGACCGCGTATCAAGCGAGCGTTTTACCACTGGGTTACGTCTTGTCCCACGATCTGTCGAGGTTAGCGGAAGGTGTTCAGTAATTCGACAGAATGCGAACCCATTATTCGTGAATTCTCTAAATAATCCTTACTTTGGGATGTATATAACAGTAATTGTTATATAACCGACTCAGCCATTTTAGCCATTTGTTTGCAAAAAAGAGGGAAAG
The DNA here is from genome assembly GCF_016097555.1 of Gigantopelta aegis. Taxonomy (NCBI): domain Eukaryota; kingdom Metazoa; phylum Mollusca; class Gastropoda; order Neomphalida; family Peltospiridae; genus Gigantopelta; species Gigantopelta aegis. Next base: position 23,737,450 of record NC_054709.1, read on the forward strand.
AAAGAAATGTTTTATTGAACGACGCACTCGACACATTTTACTTACTGTTATATGGTGTCAGACATATGGTTAAGGACCACACAGAGTTTTGAGAGGAAACCCGCTGTCGCCACTACATGGGCTACTCTTTCCGATTAGCAGCAAGGGATCTTTTAGTTGCGCTTCCCACAGGCAGGATAGCACAAACCATGGCCTTTGTTGAACGAGTTATGGATCACTGGTCGGTGCAAGTGGTTTACACCTACCCATTGAGCCTTGCGGAGCACTCACTCAAGGTTTGGAGTCGGTATTTGGATTAAAAATCCCATTCCTCGACTGGGATCCGAACCCAGTACCTACCAGCCTATAGACCGATGGCCTAACCACGACGCCACCGAGGCCGGTCACAGAATATATTCTGACACAGCAATTGTTTTGAACTGCAAGGAGAAATCAGTGGTGGCGTGCAACCTTAATTTATTTTGTTGAATATATTTGAAAATATTTTATATTACATTCATTATATTTTGCTATAATTTTGTGTATGTTATTCAGGTATCTCCATGGTTTAACCCCCCCCCCCCAGAAAAAAACAAAACAAAACAAAACAAAACAAACAAAAACAACAACCCCCCACCCCCAAACAACAACAATAAAAATCCATACACTTTCTCTTGTAAACAGTGTTGGATTGGATAATAAAAACAAGAATTCCTCAAGATGAAATGTCACGAAATTAAGTCTCGCTTACCATGTTAAAAACGTATTCGCTTACCACAAACGTATTCGGTATCGTTAATAGTTGCACCAATAAATGTTCATTTCAATGCAGGTTAAAAAGTTTAAATGCAAAATAATAATAATAATAATAATAATAATAATAATATAATAATAAAAATAATAATAATAATAATAGTAAGAAGAAAAAGAAGAATAAATAAATAAATAAATAAATAAATAAAACCAAACCAAACCAAAACAATTCCAATCAAAACAAACTTTAAAACATTAAACTTATGTGGAACTCACGTTTTGGAGCCTAGGGCAAATTTTGACGTCATGGCAGCCATGAACGCTGCCGTCGGGAAGGTTACAGCTACATCACATCTTTTCACTAGGTAAAGGCGAGACACGAACATAAATACCGCGATATTCTGAGAAGGCTTTATACATTTAAGTCTGCTAAATCCTCTCATTATATTTTGATATAAATGTTGTATATTATTCAGAGGTTTCCTGAATGCGTTGATTTATCTGTTGAGGGTTAGCCCATTTTTAGTCGTACATTCGGTATCATGAACATCTTCGCAATACAGTATTCAAAGTGCTTCAAACTTCCATGAACAAAAAACCCACAAAAAAGCCCCCCCCCCCCAAAAAAAAAAAAAAAAAAATATATATATATATATAAAAAACAAAAAATATATTCCTCGCCCAAAGGTAAAACTGAATATATATATATTTTCTTATATATATTATTTATATATATATATATATATATGTTACAGTTAATCTGTATAATCAGGTAATATGTATATTAACTGATTTTTTCAGCTAATATGTATATTACCTGTTTCACTCAGGTAATATGTATATTAGCTGAAAAAATCAGGTAATATACGTATTACCTGAAATATACTTCACTAATTTATACAGATTACCTGAAACGTGCAGAATGGTATTAACAAGTCTTTAGATCAATGTAGACCAAGTTCTCAGTTCAAAACAAGTCTTTTGATCAATGTAGTCCAAGTTCTCCTTGATTGGTCACAATACCTTTGATGTACATGTTCATTGTTAAATCATTTCATAGACAATGTTACAGCTAATCTGTATAATCCACCACTGCTGTTTTAACTAATCCTGTCTGTAGAACACAATAAAGATGTGCCAGCCTGCTAGGACGCAGATGGGATTAGTTGGAAAAACAATGCTTGATTTAGGCTGCTGATTTCCTTTGACTGGCTTCATTTGATTGGTAGGTATAAATATCCTGGTGAATGGTGTTCTCTGTCACTAGCAAAATGGATCTAGAGGAGACTTTCGGGCGTTCGCTGTACACGAGTTATGGAGAGAATAAGTGTATCTTTCTACCTAAGGACGAATACATTAAGACTGTTGGCGAGTTGCTGGAAGCCACCCAGGCACCCAAGAAATCACCGCGTCAGTTTTACTTGCTTAAGAAATATGAACTACTGCAGTGTGGGGACGTTCAAAAGCTCATCAGAAAGAAGCCAAACCAGGAACATCCACTGTACTTCGCTACCATCGAGGAGACCTTTGACATCATCAAGCGTGCCCACATCGCTACTGGTCATGGAGGACGAGACAAGATTATCAAGGAGATCAACAATGAAGTACGCCAACATCACCCAGGATGCTATTACCTTATTCAAGGCCATGTGCATCGAGTGCCAGAGAAAACGGAAACGGACAACTACCAAGGGAATTGTCGTCAAACCAATCCTGTCTAAGGACTTCAGTTCCAGAGCGCAAGTTGACCTCATCGATATGCAGTCTATGTGCCATGGTCAACACAAATGGATCATGGTGTACCAAGTCCATCTTACCAAGTTCTGCATCCTGCGTCTTCTCACTTCTAAGCGTACATCGGAAGTAGCTTATCAGTTGCTGGACATCTACCTTCTGCAGGGAGCCCCTTCAATACTACAAAGTGACAACGGGTCCGAATTCACAGCGCAAGTTATCACTGAGTTGAAGCAGATGTGGCCTGACCTCGTCATCGTTCATGGGAAGCCGAGACACCCCCAGAGTCAGGGTTCATTGGAAACAGCCAACTGCGGCATAAAAAACATGTTGATTGCATGAATGACACACGGGACTGGACTGTTGGACTCAAGTTTGTGCAATTTCAAACGAACTCGAGCCATCACACTGGAATCAAGCGTTATTATTACATTAAAAAAGGGGTATCATTTTAAAATAACGATGAACAAACGAGTGTGAACCTTTCTCTGCGGTACTCTCCTACACGGGGCGGAGTATAGCTCAGTGGTACTGCCATGTGTATAGGTGGAAGTGGATATGGAAGATTCCTTGCTGCTTTATCTGTAGGAATAGGTAGCGAGTCCTCCTTCCCTCCCACTAATCTCTCACTCTCTCTGTCTCTGTCTTTCTCTCTGTCTGTCTGTGTGTGTGTGCGTGTCTCTCTCTCTCTCTCTCTCTCTCTCTCTCTCTCTCTCTCTCTGTCTGTCTCTGTCTTTCTCTCTGTCTCTGTCTGTCTCTCTCTCTCTCTCTCTCTCTCTCTCTCTCTCTCTCTCTCTCTCTCTCTCTCTCTCTCTCTCTCTCTGTCTGTCTCTGTCTTTCTCTCTGTCACTGTCTGTCTCTCTCTCTCTCTCTCTCTCTCTCTCTCTCTCTCTCTTGCCCTTATCCTCCTCTCTCTCTCTTTGTCTCTCTGTCTCTGTCTGTCTATCTCCACTTTCTCCCCCCTCTCTCTCTCTCTCTCTCTCTCTCTCTCTCTCTCTCTCTCTCTCTCTCTCTCTCTCTCTCTCTCTGCCTCTCTCTCTGTCCATTTGTCTCTGTCTTACTCCCCTCCCCCTCTCTCTCCCTCTGACTCTGTCTTGCTCCACCTCGCTCTCCCTCCCTTCCCTCACCCGACACGACCGCATGTTGCTATTATACAAGTGACAGAATACCAATTACACTGTGAGAGTTTTTATCATTTAGTACTAAAACACAACAACAAGAAAAACACACGAGTAACTTCAAACCAATGGCTTATTTAAATTGCGAGCAGTCAACCTTCATTAATCATCAAAGAACGATCTGAAAAAGCACCCCAGTATTTTATATTATTGATTTAAAACGAACTATTACCTAAATCGAACTATGAGAAGTAGCGAGTCAACAAATGTCGCTGTAGAATGTGTAAAATCGTTTCTGAGATTAAAAATAATTTTTACTCTTGATGGCTGAAACAAAAAAAAAAAAATTGTATTTTTATAGACTGTTTCATTGGATTTTACTCCTGTCTCGACATAATCTCGCGAGAGCTCGCCACAAACCGAGTGTGTCTTGCGTCTCGGGGTGTCTTGATTAACAAGTCCTTGGAGAAATCACAGACACGATTTAGCCGAATCAAGTAAGCCATTATTGACGAGCTACTCTGTATCACACGGTGTTTGCCAACTGTTTGAACGTATCAATATATTCCAGTAACGCGATAACGGACAGCCATTTGTACAGGATTTGTAGTCCTACGTCATCGAGGTTTCTCGTATTGCTATCTAGAGCGAAACACAGCTATAAAATGTTCATCCACATCCGGGAAAGTGGGTGAGTGAACAAACTGTTTTAACTGTAATAACACATTTTAAGAATATAAACCATTTAAACAGTTTTCAGTTTGCTTTTCTTTTTTTCAATTTTGGTAGACATCCATTTCGATTTTCCTAGACCCAACTCCCTGACAATTTGTACGTGATACTAACTTTTACTCTAAATTTTAATTGTATGTATCTGTGATATTTGTATTTTTTGCACAGTTCTTTACATTGTGTTTTAATTTAACTGTTGAATTTTTATACTGATGTTGATCATCACTTATTGTTTGCATTTACCATAGTTTGACACCCAATAGCCGATGTATTTTTCGTGCTGGGGTGTCGTTAAACATTAATTCATTAATTCAACTCCCTGACAACATCTTGTAATCGCTTAATAGTTGGACGCGAATAGAATGGCTGTTTTGATATACACAACAATGAAATGGCTGTTTTGATATACACAACAATGAAATGGCCGTTTTGATATACACAACAATAAAATGGCTGTTTTGATATACACAACAATGAAATGGCCGTTTTGATATACACAACAATGAAATGGCCGTTTTGATATACACAACAATGAAATGGCCGTTTTGATATACACAACAATGAAATGGCCGTTTTGATATACACAACAATGAAATGGCTGTTTTGATATACACAACAATGAAATGGCTGTTTTGATATACACAACAATGAAATGGCTGTTTTGAGATACAAACAATGGAATTGCTGTTTTGAGATACACAACAATGAAATAGCTGTTTTGAGATATAACCAATGAAATGGTGGTTTTTATATATACAACAATGTAATGGCTGTTTTGATATATACAACAATGAGATGACTGTTTTGAGATAAACAACAAATGTCAATGAAATGACCGTTAGTGTTGGGACAGAAAACCTACATCCCACCGAATATTTGTTTGGACTGCGACGGTCGCCGAGCTGCTACAGATTCGATGGAAACCAGGATAAAAATGTACTCACGCTTTCTTTCTTTCTCTTAGTATCTGAATCTTTTGTTTTGTTTTTTATAGCGCTCGCCTGATGCGCGGTCGGTCTAGGATCGATCCCCGTCCATGGTTATTTCTCGTTCCAGCCAGTGCACCACGACTCGTATATCAAAAGCTGTGGTATATGTTATCCTGTTTGTGGGATGGTGCATATAAATATGTCTTGCTACTAGCATTGCGTAACAGGTAGCGGGTTTCGTCTCTAAGACTGTATGTCAAAATTACCAAATGTTTGAAACCCAATAACCGATGATTAATAAATCAATGTGCTCTAGTGGTGTCGTTAAACAAAACAAATAAGCTGTTTCTTTATCTTCCTCTTTCCTTCGTTATTTATTTCCTTTCGCTCCAGCCAGTGCACCACGACTGGTATATCAAAGGCCGTGGTATGTGCTATCCTGTCTATGGGATGGTGCATATAAAATATCCCTTGCTGCTAATCGAAAAAGAGTAGCCCATGAAGTAGCGACAGCGGATTTCCTCCCTCAATATCTGTGTGGTCCTTAACCAAATGTCTGACGCCATATAACCGTAAATAAAATGTGTTGAGTGCGTCGTTAAATAAACCATTTCCTTCATTCTTATTTCCTTTCGATTACTCTGTCCATATTTTACGTTTTGTTTATGACTTTACGCATGAACTCAAGTATCTTCAAGCCGTATGGTATTTATATGTGAGAATTCTTACATGCACACAATTTGTACTATGGGATGGGATGGGATGGGATGGGAAAATGTTTGAAATAGAGATGGTCACAGGTGTGTTGTAGGTCAGTGTAGTGTTGTTTTGCTACTGTTCTGTTGGGAAGACATCGGCTATTTCGGATTTCCATAGTAATTTTCCTCATGGCCTCATTTTGAAGATGGAAGTTAATTTTGATCGATTGAAACTGCCTTGATTGAAGTATGCCCCCACCGCTCGTAAGACCTCCTAGATCATAGATTCAAAAATGCGCAACCAGAGTCATACCAGAGTTTAGCTAAATGTTTTAGTACATCCTTCGTAGTAATTTGAGTGTGTTATTTTTATCAATTATATTATCCGTATCCGTATGTCAGACCGTTATATCTAGGAGTTAAAGGAGGTATTTTCAAAGCAATTTACATCATGGCAAATAACCAAACCTGTTGTTCGTCTTCGATTTGCAAGTTATTAACGTGCTTAAGTCAGATCCATTTACTGTAATGGCTAGGGTATTTCAATTAATTAATAAATTAATTAATATTAATTAATTAATAATATACTACTACTACTACGACTACGACTACTACTACTAATACGACTACTACTACTGCTACGACTACCACTACGACTACCACTACGACTACGACTACCACTACGACCACCACTACGACTACTACTACTACTACGACTACCACTACGACTACCACTACTACGACTACCACTACCACTACGACTACCACTACGACTATCACGACTACCACTACGACTACCACGACTACTACCACGACTACCACTACTACCACTACGACTACCACTACTACCACTACGACTACGACTACGACTACTACTACCACTACGACTACGACTACCACTGCGACTACCACTACGATTACTACTACTACTAGTATAATATTAAACACTAGTATATATTATGTTCAAGTTTAACCAAGTTGCTACTAAAGTTAATTCTGTGTTACTTAATACTTTAATGATCGAATATGTATAGGGCATTTACTAGTGCCCGATTTAGACGGGTAGGCGCCCACACATCAAGCCGCTTGATAATTCTGTACTCAGCAGATATTATCTATCTATCTATATATCTATATCTATCTATCTATCTATCTATCTATTTATATCTATCTATCTATCTATCTATCTGTATCTATCTATCTATATATATATATATATATATATATATATATATATATATATATATATATATATATATATATATATATATAAATGAAAAACAAAAACACGTGTACAGTATATCTGTATTTAAAAATAGTTATAAGAAATAATCTCCTTTTACGTGTTTCATCTTATCTTCAGAAAGGAACTGCTATATGTGTGTGTATATATATATATACACACAGTCAAACCTGTCTTAAGCGGTCACACAAGGGAGTAAATAAAAGTGGCCGCTTAAGACAGGTGGCTGCTGATTACAGGTTGCGACATATAGTCTTAAAAACATTATTTCTTGTTTTAGAGTGTACTGCTAATTAATGGATGTGTGATTCAAGTTTACTATAAATAAACTTTTGACATTTCGCCTCCTTTAGGAAAAACTTCAACTGGAATGTATTAAAGTAACCATTCTCAACAAGTTTGTTTTCTCTTTCCATTTAATTATTTAATTTCTACTTCATGCGGTCTAGTCATAGTAAGTGAATCGACAAGTGTCAAGCGTAGCCTGCCCAGAGGAAATTAGATGATTTCCATAGTCATACCTTTTTAACTGATACACAGTAGAGATGTTGGGACTCAATAGGTACTAGTATTCCTGAAGGTGTGAAGATCAGTTATTTGTTGTTTTTTATCGCTGTTGTTAAATATCCCTTTTATATAATAGTAAACATTTACTGTGGCCGCTTAATACAGGTATTTTAGCGATTTGGGATCCGATTTGACTGGCCGTGTTAGACAGGTGACCGCTTATTATAGGTGCATTTACGTTATAAATCGTTTGGGAGGGAAAAAGTGGCCGCTCAAGGCAGGTGACCGTTGAATATAGGTGGCCGCTAGGACAGGTTTGACTATATACATACACATATACATAGCAGTTCCTTTCTAAAGATAAGATGAAACACGTAAAATGAGATTATAACTATTTTTAAATACAGATATACTGTACACGTGTTTTCTTTATATATATATATATATCTACTAGTACGTACCACCTCCTCAAAAAGGAAACAGCTCCTTTGTTGCCTCGCGAGATTTGATCCTGCCATTAAACGCACCTCAAGCAGACAGCATCCCACTAGGATGAATTTCGATTATCTTGGTTTACAAATGGCGAAAGTGTCAAATTGCAATCATCCCAGCGACCGTTGTTCCCCGAACCGAAACCGCCATTGTAATAATTGGCTTAGTAGGTAGCGGCATCTTCGGGCTATTTTTGCTTCATCTATTTTTAATAATTTATCTGCCGTCTAGGAAATCTTTCTCACATGATTAACGAAGCTCGGGGTATTTCAGATTGGAGCAGCTGGATGTAGATCGTTGGTTAGAGTGTCTGTGACATTTCATGTGATTTCTAAAAATGTAGACGCGATGGACATGCTTGAAGCTTTAGTAGATGAAAGTAAAGTTTGTTTTTATTTAACGACACCACTAGAGCACATTGATTTTTTATCTTATCATCGGCTATTGGACGTCAAACATATGGTCATTTTGACACTGTTTTTTTTTAGAAGAAACCCGCTATCGTCACATAGGCTACTCTTTTACGACAGGCAGCAAGGGATCTTTTATTTGCGCTTCCCACAGGCAGGATAGCACAAACCATGGCCTTTGTTGAACCAGTTATGGATCACTGGTCGGTGCAAGTGGTTTACACCTACCCACTGAGCTTTGCGGAGCACTCACTCGGGGTTTGGAGTCGGTATCTGGATTAAAAAGTCCATGCCTCGACTGGGATCCGAACTCAGTACCTACCAGCCTGTAGACCGATGGCCTAACCACGACGCCACCAAGGCCGGTGTTTGGTAGATGAAAGCATTGGTTAAACTGATTTGTGCGATTTGCTGAGACGCACCAGGCTATCCTAATTTAAACAGTTCTCCACGACTGGTATATAAAGACAGTGATAGTGATGTCCTGTCTATTAAAAGTTAAAACTTTGTTTTGTTTAACTTACCACTAGAGCACACTGATTTATTATTATCGGCTATTGGATGTTAATCATTTTGTAATTTTGACATATAGTTTTAGAGAAAAGTTTGTTTTGTGTAACGACACCACTAGAGCACATTGATTAATTAATCATCGGCTATTGGATGTCAGTTTTAGAGAGAAAACCGGCAACACTTTACCACTGGGTCAGGTCGGGTCAGGTCAGGTCAGGTCAGGTCAGGTCATATGATTCAACGTGCACATGCAATTCGTTTATTGCTTTAAGCTACAAGCTTATCAGCACACGCTGTTGTAGCACACGCCTGTCAAGGGCGCACGTGTCGACTTTTACGGGCTCCTCCGTCCAGGACAGACTAATCCATTAGTAGCAAGGGATCTTTTATATCCACAATTCCACAAACAGGACAGCACATACTACAGCCTTTGATATACCAGTCGTAGTGCACTGTCTGGAACGAGAAATAGCCGAAAAAGCCCAATCTCAGACCGATCGCGCAGCAGGCGAGCGCTTCACCACTGGCTTTGATCGCGCCCCGTGTATTACGAAGTAGAAATAAAAGAACTGTTGCTGCTAATATATAATAAGAGTATCAATGTAGGAGCAACAGTGACTTTTTTTGTATCGTCTAGTCTGTTGTAATTACTGTATGCTAGGCACCTAAAGCCCGCGGATTAAATAAAGTGTTGGGGTGTCAAGAAGAAATCTCTTTCCTTCACTTGGGCCCATTTTGGTGCATTTCAAATAAAGAACCACAATCGCTCGCCCCTGACACGCGTCTGCATGATCAATGTCGTGGAGGAAAGGGAGAGGCGAAGGCAGGATGTAGCCCAGTGGTAAAGCGCTCCCTTGATGCGCGATCGGTCTGGGATCGATGCCCGTCAGTGGGCCCATTAATCTATTTATCTTTACAGCCAGTGCGCCACGACTGGTATACCAAAGGCCATGGTATGTGCTATCTTGTCTGTGGTATGGTGCATATAAAAGATCCCTTGCTATTTATGGGAAAATATAGCGGGTTTCCTCTCTATGACTGTGTATGTTTGGTATCCAATAGCCGATGATTGTCGTTAAACAAAACAAACTTTCTTCTTTTTTTTCGCTTGCCATACAGCCCTGAAAACTATATTTATTTCCTATTCGTTAAAGGGACATCCCCTAATCTGTAGACACTATAAACATGTCTCCTACTTGCAGAGCGTTCCCCAGCTGTAGAAATTGCAAACAAATTACATTTACTCCTAGAATGTCAGTGTCTGTATGTCTTCTAACAGCCCAAAGTGGATTCTCTTACCGCAATAATGTCGAATTAGGATGTAAAATCCAGACATAAGAAAAACAGGCATGGGTTTCCGTAATCTGATTACAATTAGCTCTACTGGTCTACCAGTAGATCTGACAGCATTGCGTGGACTCCCATGTCCAAGTGACATTTCATCTATAAATAACAATTTAAATATCGACCAATTACAATTCGCCTTTTATAGCGTTATTCGGGAGCATACACATTCTAAAAATATCGGGCGAGACTATTTATGCAATAGGCCAACTTGTTGGTCTATTTCAACATTAAAAAACAGGGGGGAAAGTGCAGTAATAACTCTAAATTGTATACTAGTTGTCACGGTACATGCTCTTAATTTGTTTTCGCCTGTGGCGATTTTAATTGTGTTAGAGGGCCGTGTGCAGTTTATTGCCCGTAGCCCAGGTGGACAACTTGTTACGTAAGACTTCTGCGCGACCATCCTCGATTCTTGCGTTCCAATATGCACTTAGTCCCGCTGTGGAGGCCATGTGGCGAGTAGTTACGTAATACCTCTGCGAGTGCGGGTTTTACAACCGCGTTTTGGCGACGATGGCGTCAGTAGTCTGACGATCAGAGAGAAATATACCGAGGTAGACTATGAGATGATACGTGAGGTGCCGCTTTGTTCCCTCAGGCCAATTCTGATTTTGGAATAAATAGCTAGAATTTAGAGAGATCTAGGAGAACGATTAGGAAGGCTCCGGAGGAACGTTAGTCCGTTTGGACTTTGGTAAATATTATTTCTGCTCTGTGTATAACCTTGATGTGATTGATGTGACTTAAATATTTTAATACTGTATTATACCATTATTCTTTAGACAGTGTCTTCGGTCATCTGACGAAGTAAATCGTAGACTTATTGTTCTAACATTATATGAGTATTTGGTAATATAAAGCTTAGCCAGTCATCCTAGAAGACCCTAGGTACACTGTAGGTTATTGTCTTTATTGTGATAAGTATTAATTCTGTGTTACAAGATTACTGAAGAGTAGTTAGGGTTAATTAAAAATTAACCCGTTAGGAATAGAGCTGTAATTCCTTTATTAATTAAGTTCCCCAAGAAGCGTTCTAAATTATCACACGTTACTGAACGAGTAGTAAGGGTTAATTATAAATTAACCAGTTAGGAATGGTGTTGTAATTCCTTTATTAATTAACTTCTCCTAGAAGCGTTTCTCAATTATCACACGTGTGGGTGTGGTGTAACGGTGAAGTGATTCGCATATTGTGTAACTAGACACCTAGAGATTAACTAATTAAGTGATCAGTTCTGGGTTGTATTATTGTTGTTATTAATTTAATACTACGGCTGTACATTTGTCAGCGTAGATTAATACAGATTCCAAAGTGTATTGTGTTTTTGTTGTGTTTTCTAGAGAACTAACGTGCTATATTATATATACTTATATAAGATCGTATCTCTGATCATACCTAGAGACGAGCCATACTAGGTTTAACAGCCTGTTACAGAGAGATCTAATAGATATACAAGTAGGAGAGACATTTTGATAATCGTGTTTTATTCGGTTACGGGAATTATAGAATCCCCGTGACACTAGTATAAACAGATTTTATGGCTATAACATCACGTTTTCTTTCGTCTTTAAACGAATTTTATATAAAATTTTATATTGAAATTAGTTTCCGGCATACATCGTAATTCACCCGAATCATTTCGTATACCCTCGTCATAATCCCGAATGTTTTCAAATTCTTTTCAAATCACTGGCATGATTTTGAAAGTAAGGTTTTGATTGGTCGAATGAAAGATCCACAGGTTATAATAATTAACCAGTGGAGCTAATTTTAATTAGATTCGCGTTTCCTCACAAATTGTCCCAGATACCCAGGGGGCAAAATGAAATTTTTATTTTGAAAAATGGACCCGACGTGCTGTAAAATGTATGCCACCCATTAGTGGACTCATTGGACTATTTCTCGTTCCAGCCAGTGCTCCACAACTGGTGTAACAAAGGCCGTCATTTGTACTATCCTGTCTGTGGAATGGTGCATATAAAAGATCCTTTTCCGCTAATCGAAAAGAGTAGCTCATGAAGTGGCGACAGTGGGTTTCCTCTCTTAGTATCTGTGTGGTCCTTAACTATATGTCCGACGCCATACAACCGTAAATAAAATGTGTTGAGTACGTCATTAAATACAACATTTCTTTCTTTCTAAAATCATATCTACATATATCCAGGATCCAGAGGGGACGCCTTTTTTCATACTATTGAATTTACTCCAAATTATTTATTTCTGATCCCATTGTTCTGTTACTTGCACGCACAAATAGTGTTTGTTTGTTATTTCGAAAACATTTTTACTTTTCTTCTTACGTGAAACCAAACTGTAATTATTAACAAAATAAAACCACTTTTGAAGAAGGATGGGACGGACTATAAGTGGATAGCCGTGCCAACAAGCTACTGCATACTGTAGATCGCTGCTAAATATGATGCCCTTCTGTGATAATCAAGCAATGTTATTTTACTTGCCCAGTTGCCAGTCTCAGATTTGGTATGTTTTTGGAAAGTATTCACTTTTTGTTTAACATGTATTACTGGGTAAAACGATAAAGAATCATAAAGATGATGTGAAAAATGACATTTATGAGAGTGTTTGCAAGACATGTTTGCACATAATATTAATAGTAAAGGCATGGCCAGGCATAAGTAGGCATGGCGAAAGTAAGTGAACATTTGCAGAGAGGGCCGACTGTTTGAGAACAAAAGCACTAAGCGTCCGACTTTCTACGAGGGTTCCCCATTGGGCTGTTTTTCGTTCCAGCCAGTGGAACCACGACTGGTATATCAAAGGCAGTGGTATGTGCTATCCTGTCTATGGGTTGGTGGATATAAAAAAAACCGTGCTACTAATGGAAAAAATATAGCGGGTTTCCTCTCTGAGACTTTATTTCAAAATTTTCAAATGTTGGACATGCAATAGCCGATGATTAATAAATCAGTGTGCTCTAGTGGTGTCGTTAAACAAAACAAATCGTTTTCCTTTTTTTTCTACGTTAGTTCGGGGACATGCTCGCCCGGAAAATCTGAAGACTAGATGTTCTGAAATACATTTTTCTGTATTCTACAAACACAATCCATCATTACAAATTCTGACAAATGCAACACTTTAAAAAAAAAAAAATTCACGATGTGTAACATTTGTATATCAGTGTATCAGCTAAATATATAAACACCACAGTCCTGTACCAAATTGTTTGATCACATGAAATAATTCATTTATTTCAACTTATTTTCGTGCTTATATCCAATTAAGGTTCAAGCACGCTGTCCTGGGCACACACCTCAATTATCTGGACTGTCCAGGACAGTGGGTTAGTTGTTAGTTGGTGAGTGGTTTGTGAAAGAGAATAGGTTGTAGTGGCCTTACACCTACCCATTGATCCTTAAGAACTCGCTCTGGGTTGGAGCCGGTACCGGGCTGCGAACCCTGTACCTACCAGCCTGTACTCCGATGGCTTAACCACTGCGCCACCGAAGCCTGCGAAATAATGAACAAATGTACGAGCCAATCAAATAATTCGTTACAATCACAATCGCAAATGTAAATATCAAACAATGGAATTACTTCCAAAGATGTATTAAAACATTTAGCTAAACTTTGTTTTGTCTGTGGTAGTGTTTTTCTCCATTCTACAGGGTCTTGGAAAGGGGTGGGTGGGTTGGGGGTGGGGGCATGTTACAATCAAGGCAGTTTCAGTCGATCATAATTAACTCCCATCTTATAATATTATATATAATAATATTACTAATATAAAAGGCTGACAATATTAAATTTGATATTAAAAATAAGATAAAAATAAATGCTTAATAATAAAATAATACTAAAATAAACACTGACTGGATCTCAAGAAAATAATGCTGCCCGTCACCATAATTTAATTATTAATACAATCACAATAGTCATAATAAAAAATAATAAATAAATAAAAATGTCTTATAAAAAAAATGACATAAACGTTTCAGTACATAGTTTCCGAGTCTCTGCGGGTGTGTAATAAAACCAGCGGGTCTCACGCCACACTTGTTAGCTAACAATGTCAATATTGATCTACGAACTTTATTAATTACCGAGATCACTCCATAATAGATTTCGATTAATCCGTCATGTTGGTACCACGCTTTGTGATTAAGACTTTTCATATTTCGATTATGTGTGTCCAACGATCGTGAACAAAGTAGAAGGCAGCGTAGCCAGCGATCGAATTCTAAAAGCGGTTTTAGATATATTGATTTACCGGTTTCGATTAAGACAGCGGAATTATACGTAGTGACCTGTCTATGGACCCTGTCTCTTTTAAGTCCCGATGTGTCTAAATACCCGTCAAATTATAACAGTCTCTTGGCTGCGGCACAGTGTTGATGAATGGAGAACCGTCTAATAAAATCACAAAATAATCAATCTACACAAAATCATTCTTTAATCACCACAGTTTTATCTAAGATATAATCATCGCTTTTAGATTTGGTGAAATCTCTTGACAGGAAACGAACATGGTCATAGGTTAGCTGATAACATGGTCATAGGTTAGCTAATAACATGGTCATAGGTTAGCTGAACATAGGTTCCTAGGTTAGCTGAAAATAGGGTAATAGGTTAGCTGAAAATAGGTTCCTAGGTTAGCTGAAAATAGGGTAATAGGTTAGCTGATAATATGGTCATAGGTTAGTTGATAATATCGTCATAGGTTAGTTGATAATATGGTCACAGGTTAGCTGATAATATGGTCACTGGTTAGTTGATAATATGGTTAGTTGATAATATGGTCACAGGTTAGATGATAATATGGTCACAGGTTAGTTGATAATACGGTCACAGGTTAGCTGATAATATGGTCACAGGTTAGTTGATAATATGGTCACAGGTTAGATGATAATATGGTCACAGGTTAGATGATAATACGGTCACAGGTTAGCTGATAATATGGCCATAGGGTAGCTGATGATATTGTCACAGGTTAGCTGATAATAATATGGTCCAGGTTAGCTGATAATATGGTCACAGGTTAGCTGATAATATGGTCACAGGTTAGCTGATAATATTGTCACAGGTTAGCTGATAATATGGTCACAGGTTAGCTGATAAAATGGTCCAGGTTAGCTGATAATATGGTCACAGGTTAGCTGATTATTTTTATTACTTACCCCATAAAATCAACATCATGGTAATATTAAATTATTAAAGCGATCGTTTCTGTATTTGTTTGAGATAAATATACGCAATATAATCAATACAAAACTCGGTCAGGTAAACATACGGGCCTTTGGCTAATGGATACATGCCTTGTTTAGTAATGGACTGTTTCTTCTTTAATTGGTGACTGTTTAGTTATGGACTATCTTGTTTAGTTATTGCCTTGTTTAGTAATGGACTGTTTCTTCTTTAATTGGTGACTATTTAGTTATGGACTATCTTGTTTAGTTATTGCCTTGTTTTGTTATGGACTGTGTCTTCTTTAATTGTTGAATGTTTAGTTATGGACTATCTTGTTTAGTTATGGACTGTGTCTTCTTTAATTGGTGACTGTTTAGTTATGGACTATCTTGTTTAGTTATGGACTGTGTCTTCTTTAATTGGTGACTGTTTAGTTATGGACTGTGTCTTGTATAGTTATTATGGACTATCTTGTTTAGTTATTGCCTTGTTTAGTTATGGACTGTGTCTTCTTTAATTGGTGACTGTTTAGTTATGGACTATCTTGTTTAGTTATGGACTGTGTCTTCTTTAATTGGTGACTGTTTAGTTATGGACTGTGCCTTGTATAGTTATTATGGACTATCTTGTTTAGTTATTGCCTTGTTTAGTTATGGACTGTGTCTTCTTTAATTGGTGACTGTTTAGTTATGGACTATCTTGTTTAGTTATGGACTGTGTCTTCTTTAATTGGTGACTGTTTAGTTATGGACTAGCTTGTTTAGTTATGGACTGTGTCTTCTTTAATTGGTGACTGTTTAGTTATGGACTATCTTGTTTAGTTATTGCCTTGTTTAGTAATGGACTGTTTCTTCTTTAATTGGTGACTATTTAGTTATGGACTATCTTGTTTAGTTATTGCCTTGTTTTGTTATGGACTGTGTCTTCTTTAATTGGTGAATGTTTAGTTATGGACTATCTTGTTTAGTTATGGACTGTGTCTTCTTTAATTGGTGACTGTTTAGTTATGGACTATCTTGTTTAGTTATGGACTGTGTCTACTTTAATTGGTGACTGTTTAGTTATGGACTGTGTCTTGTATAGTTATTATGGACTATCTTGTTTAGTTATTGCCTTGTTTAGTTATGGACTGTGTCTTCTTTAATTGGTGACTGTTTAGTTATGGACTATCTTGTTTAGTTATGGACTGTGTCTTCTTTAATTGGTGACTGTTTAGTTATGGACTGTGCCTTGTATAGTTATTATGGACTATCTTGTTTAGTTATTGCCTTGTTTAGTTATGGACTGTGTCTTCTTTAATTGGTGACTGTTTAGTTATGGACTATCTTGTTTAGTTATGGACTGTGTCTTCTTTAATTGGTGACTGTTTAGTTATGGACTATCTTGTTTAGTTATGGACTGTGTCTTCTTTAATTGGTGACTGCTTAGTTATGGACTATCTTGTTTAGTTATGGACTGTGTCTTCTTTAATTGGTGACTGTTTAGTTATGGACTATCTTGTTTAGTTATTGCCTTGTTTAGTAATGAACTGTTTCTTCTTTAATTGGTGACTGTTTAGTTATGGACTATCTTGTTTAGTTATTGTCTTGTTTAGTTATGGACTGTGTCTTCTTTAATTGGTGACTGTTTAGTTATGGACTGTGTCTTGTATAGTTATTATGGACTATCATGTTTAGTTATTGTCTTGTTTAGTTATGGACTGTGTCTTCTTTAATTGGCGACTGTTTAGTTATGGACTATATTGTTTAGTTATGGACTATGTCTTCTTTAATTGGTGACTGTTTAGTTATGGACTATCTTGTTTAGTTATTGCCTTGTTTAGTTATGGACTGTGTCTTCTTTAATTGGTGACTGTTTAGTTATGGACTGTGTCTTGTATAGTTATTATGGACTATCTTGTTTAGTTATTGCCTTGTTTAGTTATGGACTGTGTCTTCTTTAATTGGTGACTGTTTAGTTATGGACTATCTTGTTTAGTTATGGACTGTGTCTTCTTTAATTGGTGACTGCTTAGTTATGGACTATCTTGTTTAGTTATTGCCTTGTTTAGTAATGGACTGTTTCTTCTTTAATTGGTGACTGTTTAGTTATGGACTATCTTGTTTAGTTATTGTCTTGTTTAGTTATGGACTGTGTCTTCTTTAATTGGTGACTGTTTAGTTATGGACTGTGTCTTGTATAGTTATTATGGACTATCATGTTTAGTTATTGTCTTGTTTAGTTATGGACTGTGTCTTCTTTAATTGGCGACTGTTTAGTTATGGACTATATTGTTTAGTTATGGACTATGTCTTCTTTAATTGGTGACTGTTTAGTTATGGACTATCTTGTTTAGTTATTGCCTTGTTTAGTTATGGACTGTGTCTTCTTTAATTGGTGACTGTTTAGTTATGGACTGTCTTGTATAGTTATTATGGACTATCTTGTTTAGTTATTGCCTTGTTTAGTTATGGACTGTGTCTTCTTTAATTGGTGACTGTTTAGCTATGGACTATCTTGTTTAGTTATGGACTCTGTCTTGGTTAGTTACATATGTAGTCTTGGTTAGCTATGGACTGTGTCTTGTTTATGGACTGTGTCTTGTTTATGGACTGTGTCTTGTTTAGTTATGGACTATGTCTTGGTTAGCTATGGACTATGTCTTGTTTATGGACTGTGTCTTGTTAATGGACTGTGTCTTGTTTATGAACTGTGTCTTGTTAATGGACTGTGTCTTGTTTATGGACTGTGTCTTGTTTAGTTATGGACTATGTCTTGGTTAGCTATGGACTGTGTCTTGTTTATGGACTGTGTCTTGTTTAGTTATGGATTATGTCTTGGTTAGCTATGGACTGTCTTGTTTATGGACTGTGTCTTGTTAATGGACTGTGTCTTGTTTATGAACTGTGTCTTGTTAATGGACTGTGTCTTGTTTATGGACTGTGTCTTGTTTAGTTATGGACTATGTCTTGGTTAGCTATGGACTGTGTCTTGTTTATGAACTGTGTCTTGTTAATGGACTGTGTCTTGTTTATGGACTGTGTCTTGTTAATGGACTGTGTCTTGTTTATGGACTGTGTCTTGTTAATGGACTGTGTCTTGTTTATGAACTGTGTCTTGTTTATGAACTGTGTCTTGTTTATGGACTGTGTCTTGTTAATGGACTGTGTCTTGTTTATGGACTGTGTCTTGTTTATGGACTGTGTCTTGTTTATGGACTGTGTTTTGTTAATGGACTGTGTCTTGGTTAGTTATGGACAATGTCTTGGTTAGCTATGGACTGTGTCTTGTTTAGTTATGGACTATGCCTTGTTTAGTTATGGACTATGTCTTGTTTAGTTATGGACTATGTCTTGTTTAGTTATGAACTATGTCTTGGTTTGTTATGGACAAATGCCGATTCACACACTTCGTCGATGATTTGTTTTTGTTTATGCCCGATGAACTTAAACGAAATAACAAACACTCCTGAAATAAAATTTATATTATTGGATAATGGCGACTGACAGTTTTGTCATAGTTTTCGTTTGAATAGCCTCACCACGTTGTCAAACAACTGGATGCTATTGTGATGGATATATGATGTAAATTTTATATTTTGACTATTTTGAGGATTCCCGAGGGAACCACTGTTTACACCAAGTGGCAGCACATTGCAAGTTTCATAATCTTGAGTTAGTTTTGCAAAGGTGATATGTGGGATTGATTAATAAATAATTGTAGCAATTTATAATAACTTAGTTACTATTTGTAGAGGAAAAAAAGGGAAATAAGGCATTTGTAAGTTTGAAAATGCATCTTTAAAACTCCACTGTTTAACCACAGCGCCAACACAGGCGGCTGGTGCTCCCTTTCCCTGGGGTCGGATTTAAAATAAAGAACACCTGGTATTGATCTTCGTTAAAATGATTGCCACATAATTCCGTCTCCGGTTGCTAAAAGCGATCATTGCGCGTTTGTTTTAGATGCATTTCTATGTGGCACTGAGTGTTTACTTTAGATGTATTTTGGGTGTGTGTGTGTGGAGGGGTGGGGGTGGGGGGGGGGGGGGGGGCATTGGGTGGTTGGTAGTATGACTTATATAGTTAATGATATAAATTAAAACTTTATTTTTGTGGAAATATAGGGATGTGGAAATACAGGGATGGGGAAATATACGAATGTGGAAATATATGGTTGTGGAAATATAGGGATGTGAAAATATAGGGTTGTGGAAACATAGGACTGGGGAAATATAGGAAATTGGAAATATAGGAATGTGGAAATATAGGGATGTGGAAATATCGGGATGTGGAAATATAGGGTTGTGGAAATATCGGGATGTGGAAATATAGCGATGTGGAAATATAGGGGATGGGGAAATATAGGGATGTGGAAATATCGGGATGTGGAAATATAGGGTTGTGGAAATATCGGGATGTGGAAATATAGGGTTGTGGAAATATCGGGATGTGGAAATATAGGGTTGTGAAAATATAGGAATGTGGAAATATAGGGTTGTGGAAATATAGGGTTGTGGAAATTTAGGGACAGGAACGTAGAAATATAGGGTTGTGGAAATATAGGGTTGGGGGAAATATCGGGATAGGGAATTATAGGGATGTGGAAATATCGGGATGTGGAAATATAGGATGTGAAAATATAGGGATGGGGAAATATAGGAATGTGAAAATATAGGGATGGGGAAATATAGGGATGTGGAAATATAGGGATGTGAAACTACAGGGATGTGGAAATATAGAAATATAGGAATATAGGAATATAGGAATGTGGAAATATAGAAATATAGGAATATAGAAATATCGGAATATAGGAATGTGGAAATATAGAAATATAGGAATATAGGAATGTGGAAATGTGGAAATATAGAAATATAGGAATATAAAAATATAGGAATATATAAATGTGGAAATATAGGAATCTAGAAATATAGGAATATAGAAATGTGGAAGTATAGGAATATAGAAATATACGAATGTGGAAATATAGAAATATAGGAATATAGGAATGTGGAAATATAGGAATAGAGGAATATAGGAATGTGGAAATATAGGAATATAGGAATGTGGAAATATAGAAAATATAGCAATATAGAAATATAGGAATATAGGAATGTGGAAATATAGGAATATAGAAATATAGGAATGTAGAAATATAGAAATATAGGAATGTGGAAATATAGAAATATAGGAATATAGGAATGTGGAAATATAGAAATATAGGAATATAGAAATATAGGAATGTGGAAGTATAGGAATATAGGAATGTGGAAATATAGGAATACAGGAATATAGGAATGTGGAAGCATAGGAATACAGGAATATAGGAATGTGGAATTATAGGAATATAGGAATGTGGAAATATAGGAACGTGGAAATATAGGAACGTGGAAATATAGGACTGTGGAAATATAGGGACGTGGAAATATAGGGACAGGGACGTGGAAATATAGGGTTGTGGAAATATAGGAATTTGGGATGTGGAAATATAGGAATGTGGATAATAATGTTCTCCATTGAGGTATTATAGCAACGACCGTGGACTGGAATACATTAATCACGTATATTTTTAGTACGTACGTGTTTACACTATAACAAGTATCGACGAACAAATAAATGATAACCATTAGCTATAGAACTTCTGCAAAATGTCATTTATTACAATATCTGGATGCGATAGCAATTCTGTGGGTGTCACAAAAGTTAAAAGGTTGTTTGTTTTGTATAACGACACCACTAGAGCACATTGATTTATTAATCATCGGCTATTGGATGTCAAAGATTTGAAAATTCATCAGAGGAAACCAGCTACATTTTTCCTAATGCAGCAAGGGATCTTTTATATGCACTTTCCCACAGACAGGAAAGCACATACCACGGACTTTGTTCAGTTGTGGTGCACTGGTTGGAACGAGAAAAAAACTGACAGCTGAATGGATCCACCAATGTGGTTCGATCCTGCGACGCGAGCACCTCAACCGACTGAGGTAAATACCGCCACTCGTCACACAAGGGGTGTATTTGAGAAGTGTAGTGTCAGTATGGAAGGACAAGCTCTCATCAGTTATTTAATTTCGTCCCAGCCAGTGCACTACGACTGGTATATCAAAGGCCGTGGTATGTGATATCCTGTCTGTGGGGTGGTGCATATAAAATATCCCTTGCTACTAATGAAAACATGTAGCGGGTTTCCTCTCTATGAGTGTCCAAATGACCATGTGTTTGACATCCAATAGCCGATGATGAATAAATTAATGTACTCTAGTGGTGTCGTTAAAAAAAAAACAAGCTTTAAGTGCTATTTAATTCTACAAAGTTATCAACTACAAAGAAATTATGTATTACGGTAAAGCTTGTGACAACTGAACATTATTTCACTCGGGACATAAACATGATACGAAATGGAAGCTCGTTTCATATCTTATAAATAGGGATAAGGTAGTATCGTTCTGTCGTATCATGCATTGACATATCAGTATCCCCAGTGGCGATCACTAGTGATGTGACGGTACATGCTCTTAATTTCTTTTCGCCTGTGGCGATATTAATTGTTTTAGAGGGCCGTGTGCAGTTCCAAATTGCACTTAAGCCCAGATGGTCAACTTGTTACGTGATACCTTTGCGCGACGGTCATCGAGCTTTTCTAATACACACCCAGCGCAGGTGTGGAGGCCATGTGGCTAGTAGTTACGTAATATCTCCGGTAGTGCTGTTTATGGCCAGGGGATTGCTCGCGGATGGCGACAGCCAGTCTGACGATCAGAGAAAAATATGCCGGCGTGGTGGTTGTGGAAAATCCACATGATACGTGAGGTACCGCCTTGTACCCCCAGGCGATATTCGCTGTCTCTGAGAGTTTTGAATAAATAGCTAGGGTTTTAGAGATATCGAGGAGAAACGATAGGAAGGCTCCAGGGGATCGCTGTCCGTCCACTGAACGATCTATATTAGTTCAGACGGGACTTTGGTAAATATATATTTTCTGCTCTGTGTATAACCTTGATGTGATTGATGTGACTTTAAATATTTTAATACTGTATTATACCAATATTATTTAGACGGTGCTGCCGGTCATCTGACGCAATATTCTGTAGGCTCTCCGTTCTGATATATATATATATATATATATATATATATATATATATATATATATATATATATATATATATATAAAGCTTAGCCAGTCATCCTAGAGGACCTAGGTAAACTGTAGGTTATTGTCTTTATTGTGATAGGTACCAGTATTAATTCTGTGTTACAAGGTTATTGAATGAGTAGTTAGGGTTAATTAAAAATTAACCAGTTAGGAATAGTGTTGTAATTCCTTTATTAATTAAGTTCCCCTGGAAGCGTTTCTCCATTACCGCACGTGTGTGTGTTAGCGTTTCTCAATTATCACACGTGTATATTGTGTAAACTAGACACCTACAGATTAACTAATTAAGTGATCAGTTCTGGGTTGTTATTATTTGTTGTTAACTACTGCGGCAGTACATTTGTCAGCGTAGGTTAATACAGATTCCAAAGTGTATTGTGTTTTTGTTGTGTTTTCTAGTGAACTAAACGTGCTATAATAATATATACTTTATATAAGATCTTATCTCTGATCATACCTAGACGAGCCACAGCGGGTATAACTGCTCGATACAGAGAGATCTAATAGATATACAGTTAGGAGAGATATTTTGGACAATCGTGTTTCATTCAGTTACGGGTATTATAGGATCCCCGTGACAAGTGAAATAAGTGGTACGGAGGTATAAGTATATAGGGATAACGATGTATCTTTCTGTCGTATCATGCATTGACATATCAGTATCCCCAGTGTCTATCACTAGTGACATAAGTGGTACGGAGGTATAAGTATATAGGGATAACGATGTATCTTTCTGTCAGATCATGCATTGACATATCAGTATCCCCAGTGTCTATCACTAGTGACATAAGTGGTACGGAGGTATAAGTATATAGGGATAACGATGTATCTTTCTGTCAGAAAATAATTCGAGGTTAAAGACACTACTAGGTGGCTATGAGTCTCATCTGTCGGGTGGCGCATATAAAAATATCCCTTGCTATTAAAGGAAACATGTAGTGGGTTTCCTCTCTAACATTATATGTCAAAACTACCGATAGCCAATGATTAATAAAACAAACTTTACAATTTTATGTGCTATAAAAGATGTGTCGTTCTAGCCAGTGCACCACGACTGGTATATTAAAGGCCGTGGTATGTGCTATCATGTCTCTGAGATGGTGCATATAAAATATCCTTTGCTCCTAATGGAAAAATGTAGTGGGTTTCCTCTCTAAGACTATATGTCAAACAATTACCAAATGTTTGACATCTAACAGCCGATGATTAATAAATATAAATCAATGTGCTCTAGTGGTGTCGTTTAACAAAAGAAACTTCTATTAATAGATTTTAAACAGCAGTTCCCTTACAATCATCTGTGTTAAAATGATTAAAATATGTCCATTAATTTCCAAGATGTTTAGGGTAGGTAATTTGTACCATGCGTTATAGACGTTGACGAGTGAAGATAAGAAGGCGACTCAGTTCGGTTCTTGTTCATGGCTGGTCACGTCCCGGTTTATCCCGTGTTTGTCTTCTGGAGGCAGTCTGGCGCTAAAGGGTCAACATCAAGTTTCTCTCCTCCTGCGATGGCTCCAAACCTTTTACTGCTGGTCTCATCTGTGGAGTCATTGGTGGAAGATCATTTTTATTTTAAGATTTAGTTTCATATCGGCTTCAATACTCAGCGTTCTTAAAGCAAACAGCAACAACAGCAACAACAACAACAACAGCAACAGCAACACAAACAGCACCACCACCACCAACACAAACAACTACAAACAAACAACAACAACAACAAGCAATAAGCAACAACAACAACAACAACAACAACACAAACACAACACCAAAACAAACAACACCAACACAAACAACAACACAAACAACACCAACACAAACAACAACAGCAGCAGCAGCAACAACAACACAAACACAAATAACACAAACAACACAAACACAAACAACAGCAACAGCAGCAACAACAACAACAGCAGCAACACAAACAACAACAGCAACACAAACAACAACAGCAACAACAACAACAGCACAAACAACAACAACAACAACAGCAACAACAGCAACACAAACAACAACAGCAACAGCAACACAAACAACAACAACAACAACAGCAACACAAACAACAACAACAGCAACAACAACAACAACAACAACAAGACATTCATAAGCAACAACAATAACACATTCATAAATAACAACAACACAAACAACAACAAAACAGCAACAGCAGCAGCTAATATAACAACAAAGAAATGCCCTAAACTCGAACCAAGGCAGCTATGTGTCGGCAGTTGGTTTCGTTTCTCACTTTCTAAACCAAGGCAGCTGTGTGTCGGCAGTGGGTTTCGTTTCTCACTGTCTAAACCAAGGCAGCTGTGTGTCGCCACTGGGTTTCGTTTCTCATTCTCTAAACCAAGGCAGCTGTGTGTCGGCAGTGGGTTTCGTTTCTCACTCTCTAAACCAAGGCAGCTGTGTGTCGGCACTGGGTTTCGTTTCTCACTCTCTAAACCAAGGCAGCTGTGTGTCGGCAGTGGGTTTCGTTTCTCACTCTCTAAACCAAGGCAGCTGTGTGTCGGCAGTGGGTTTCGTTTCTCACTCTCTAAACCAAGGCATCTGTGTGTCGGCAGTGGGTTTCGTTTCTCACTTTCTAAACCAAGGCAGCTATGTGTCGGCACTCTCTAAACCAAGGCAGCTATGTGTCGGCAGTGGGTTTCGTTTCTCACTTTCTAAACCAAGGCAGCTATGTGTCGGCAATGGGTTTCGTTTCTCACTTTCTAAACCAAGGCAGCTGTGTGTCGGCAGTGGGTTTCGTTTCTCACTTTCTAAACCAAGGCAGCTATGTGTCGGCACTGGGTTTCGTTTCTCACTCTCTAAACCAAGGCAGGTATGTGTCGGCAGTGGGTTTCGTTTCTCACTTTTTAAACCAAGGCAGCTATGTGTCGGCAATGGGTTTCGTTTCTCACTTTCTAAACCAAGGCAGCTGTGTGTCGGCAGTGGGTTTCGTTTCTCACTTTCTAAACCAAGGCAGCTATGTGTCGGCAGTGGGTTTCGTTTCTCACTTTCTAAACCAAGGCAGCTATGTGTCGGCACTCTCTAAACCAAGGCAGCTATGTGTCGGCAGTGGGTTTCGTTTCTCACTTTCTAAACCAAGGCAGCTATGTGTCGGCAATGGGTTTTGTTTCTCACTTTCTAAACCAAGGCAACTATGTGTCGGCAATGGGTTTCGTTTCTCACTTTCTAAACCAAGGCAGCTGTGTGTCGGCAGTGGGTTTCGTTTCTCACTGTCTAAACCAAGGCAGCTATTTGTCGGCAGTGGGTTTCGTTTCTCACTTTCTAAACCAAGGCAGCTATGTGTCGGCAATGGGTTTCGTTTCTCACTTTCTAAACCAAGGCAGCTGTGTGTCGGCAGTGGGTTTCGTTTCTCACTCTCTAAACCAAGGCAGCTATGTGTCGGCAGTGGGTTTCCTTTCTCACTCTCTAAACCAAGGCAGCTATGTGTCGGCAGCGGGTTTCGTTTCTCACTCTCTAAACCAAGGCATCTGTGTGTCGGCAGTGGGTTTCGTTTCTCACTTTCTAAACCAAGGCAGCTATGTGTCGGCACTCTCTAAACCAAGGCAGCTATGTGTCGGCAGTGGGTTTCGTTTCTCACTTTCTAAACCAAGGCAGCTATGTGTCGGCAATGGGTTTCGTTTCTCACTTTCTAAACCAAGGCAGCTATGTGTCGGCAATGGGTTTCGTTTCTCACTTTCTGAACCAAGGCAGCTGTGTGTCGGCAGTGGGTTTCGTTTCTCACTTTCTAAACCAAGGCAGCTATGTGTCGGCACTGGGTTTCGTTTCTCACTCTCTAAACCAAGGCAGCTATGTGTCGGCAGTGGGTTTCGTTTCTCACTTTCTAAACCAAGGCAGCTGTGTGTCGGCAGTGGGTTTCGTTTCTCACTCTCTAAACCAAGGCAGCTATGTGTCGGCAGTGGGTTTCCTTTCTCACTCTCTAAACCAAGGCAGCTATGTGTCGGCAGTGGGTTTCGTTTCTCACTCTCTAAGCCAAGGCAGCTATGTGTCGGCACTGGCTTCCGTTTTTTTACTCTCTATAACAAGGCAGCAATGTGTCGACAATGGGTTCTGTTTTTAACTCTCTAAAACAAGGCAGATATGTGTCGGCAATGGGTTCCGTTTCTTACTGTGGTGAACCACTCTCCAAATAACCATATTAAAACTTTAATCGATTCTGAGTCTTATAATTTTTTTCTTTCTGTTTTTAAAATATGTTTAATATTGAGGAAGCGTGAGCGTGGCTTTAACATCAGTTTAATGTTATCTTTAGTAACTGCGTGCAGTTCACTTATCCTGCTAAGACTAACGTCGATATTCTTTGACGCTGCTTGAAATTAGAAACCATTTCTTGGAAATTAACCCATTTTTTAACATGCTTCCAAATGAATGCTGGTTAAATGCAATTGTTCAAACATCCAATTCGCATTAACTTACCAACTACTGTTGACGGACTGTTTTAGGTGAAGAGTTCAAGCTTAATGAATGATGCGTAAGAAAAACGTATAACTTCACGTTAAAAAAATTATAGAGTAGGATATGAGGTGATGAGAGTGTGTAAGAGTTCACGAGAGAGAGAGAGAGAGAGAGAGAGAGAGAGAGAGAGAGAGAGAGAGAGAGAGAGAGAGAGAGAGAGAGAGAGAGAGAGAGAGTGTGTGTGTGTGTGAAAGAGATAAAGAGAGTGAGCTGAGAGAGAGAGAGAAAGAGAGAGAGAGAGAGAGAGAGAGAGAGAGAGAGAGAGAGAGAGAGAGAGAGAGAGAGAGAGTGTGTGTGAAGAGAGACAAAGAGATAATAAAGAGAGAGAGAGAGAGAGAGAGAGAGAGAGAGAGAGAGAGAGAGAGAGAGAGAGAGAGAGAGAGAGAGAGACAGACAGACAGACAGACAGACAGACAGACAGACAGAGAGCGAGAAACAGATAGAGAGAAAGAGGGAGGGAGGGAGAGAGAGAGAGAGAGAGAGAGAGAGAGAGAGAGAGAGAGAGTGTGTGGTGTGTGTGTTGTGTGTGTGTGTGTGAAAGAGAGACAAAGAGAGAGACTGAGAGAGAGCGAGAGAGAGAGAGAGAGAGAGGGGGGGGGGGGTTTTGCGAGATGATTCGAGGAGTCATCTACAGACTCATATTTAACACCCATTGATGTTTTGCTGTTGTAAACAAAACATCAATGGGTGTTAAATAAACAAAACATCAATGGGTGTTAAATAAACAAAACATCAATGGGTGTTAAATAAACAAAACATCAATGGGAGTTAAATAAACAAAACATCAATGGGTGTTAAATATGATTCTGTAGATCACACCTCTTGCTCTAAAGTATAGGTGTGATCGGTATTTAGTGGTCGATATAAACAAAATGTAAATTATAGTTCGCTGGTGGCACGGGGGAAATTGGAAAATAATTAAATTTATACTTTGGCACGGACTTTCCAGCTTGACTTGTAACCGCCAACTCGAAATCAGAGTATTCACCTCGGAGAGCTTGCCGTGCCGAGAGCCGGAAAACAAAGTCAATTGTTAATTCCCAACGGGTATTGGCTAAAATAATTTTAAACATAGTGGACGGAAGTACTGTATAAAGTGATTGGTAATATATAATTATCTTTTGTAAATGTGATCAGACGATGGTTTTCATTCGTTAATATAACTTGACGTTTTCTTGGAACTGAAATGATTGTTGACGAAGTTAACCAATCATCGTTGACGTGACAAACACCTCACTGCGTCTCGAGCTGGCAGAGACAAAAAGGAAAGAAAAGTTTTTTTGTTTAACGCCATTTTAAAGGCATATTGTCACAGACCACTGACCTATTTAATGGTCTAACAGAGTATTACCTGAAGAAAAAAAAAATCTGATTTGTCAATAAATGTACTTTATACAACCATCTTCAAAACTACCATACTCCATTTATTAATAATATTTTGTAAAAATAATTGAATTATGGCAATGGTCCATAATTAAAAAACTATAATTACCGAGAGCGTTAACATGGATTTCACTCCCATCAAGGTTCAGTTAAGGTGATGCGATAGCTAGATTTGGTTTCTAACAATTAATGTAATTTTTATGTATTTTCCATTTTTAGAGAAATAAGGTCCTTAAATCCGTGACAGTATGCCTTTAAACTACGGCCATTTGATCTTTAGCTAAAAGAGGACTCCGACTACCAACAGAGTAGCGATCGATATTTTATAACGCACTTCGTCATAGGCAGGACTGTTCATTTCATTTCATTTCAAATTATTTTGGTTAGTGGTTAGTGAGAGAGAAGAGGGTGTTGTAGTCTTACACCTACCCACTGAGTTGTTAAAATTCGCTCTGGGTAGGAGCCGGTACCGGTGTAATAAGCCAAAATATACCCCCTCCCCCGCCAAACTATACCCGGGGTATAAACTGGACTAGCTCAGAATATATCCCGGGGTATAAAACAGACTAGCCCAGAATATACATATCTTTTATTAAAGCAATAGTTGCTTTTCTTTTAAAGCGTTTATTATTATTATTTCTTTATTTATTTTGTATACGAGCGAAGTATTTAGAGGAAGGAGAGTCGACTCATGCGATAACGGACAACATATTTTGAAAAGAACAAAATTCTTGGAGCAGGAGAGTTTCAGCCTGTCAGTTTTCTTCCCCTGGTGGAAGGCAGTACATAGCCCAGTGGTAAAACGCTCGCGGCCGGGCCTGAGTTCGATCCCTTTCGGTGGCACATTAGTCTATTTCTCGTTCCAGCCAGTGCACCACGACTGGTAAATGAAAGGCCGGGGTATGTGCTATGCTGTGTATTGGATGGTGCATATGGAAGATCCCTTGCTACTAATAAAAAATATGGCGGGTTTTCTCTTTATGACTATATATCAACATTATTATTGAAAATTAGTAGATGATTTCCTGTCTAATATATCAAAATTACCAAATGTTTGACATCCAATAGCCGGTGATAAACAACTTTTAACACACTGGATGGGGCCAGTTCTGGGAGACGAACCCAGTACCTGGCAGACTAACATTTCATTATATGGAACAAGACATTATGGCGCGATATATCTGAGTCCAGCGTCGATATCGAAGACGCCCGGGACGTAGCCCAGTGGTAAAACGCTCGCCTGGTGCGTAGTCGGTTTTAGATCGATCCCAGTCGGTGAGCCCATCGGGCTTTTTTCTGGTTCCAGCCAGTGCACCACGACTGGTATATCAAACGCCGTTGTATGTGCTATTCTGTCTGCGGGATAGCGCATAAAAAAGATCCCTTGCTACTAATGGAAAATGTAGCGGGTTTCTTTTCAAAGACTATGTCAAAATTACCAAATGTTTGACATCCAATAGCTGATGATTAATAAATCAATTTGCTCTAGTGGTGTCGTTAAACAAAACAAACTTTAACTTTAACGATATCGCAGTGTTAGTATGCCAGTTACTTGGTTCGTGTCGCACAACTGGATCCACCCAGACGGAGTAAACTGATAAACTGAATGTGTAAGTAATAGACATTTAATTTAACATTAAATTTAAAATTTAAAGTGTTCATGGTTTATTTATTTCCATTGTTTGTTAATGTAAACAAAGCCCAATAATATCGTTTCTAAAATTAATAGTGGGTATTAAAACGAGATCCGAATCCTGGAGATTGTAAATTATTTAACGCACTCAACACATTTTATTTACGGTTATATGGCGCCGGACATAATATGGTTGAGGACCACACAGATATTGAGGGAGGAAACCCGCTATCTTCGAATAGCGAAAAAAGGATCTTTTATATGCACCATCCAATAGACAGGATAGCATATACCACGGCCTTTGATATATCAGTCGTGGTGCACTGGCTGGAGGGAGACATGCTCAATGGGCCCACTGACGGGAATCGATCCCAAACCGACTTCGCATCAAGGCTACTTCTCGCCCCCCGCTAATCTTGGAGATCGTAAATATGTTATTTATGCAGAAACAGGATGTTCGTGTCGATACATTCCCGTGTTCGTTTTAGTCAATAACCATAATTGTACAGATTGGAAATCAACACGCCATATCGGGTTGACAGCCTTTAATGGTGTTATAACCATATAAACATCATCACCATGGGCAATCCATATCTGTTACCAACTCAACAAGATGTGCGACAGGGCGCTACATTCACCGTGATCACAGTACGGATTAAACGTTCTTATTATTATTATTATTATTAGTTTACACTTCAATTATGTTAGTGTATATAATCTACCCAGTGTTCATGCACACTGTCCTGGGCATACAACTAAACAATCGGCGAGCCTTTAAACCTGTGGAATAAAACTATAGTAGTGTTATTATACCTGGAGTCGATTCCAGTAAGCTTTAATCGATGCTGGTAGCACAAGCCTTAATAATTGATGATTGTAGCACACATTTTTATAATTGATGCTGGTAGCATAAACCTTCATATTTGATGCTTGGTAACACAATTTTTAATATTTGATGCTTGGTAACACAATTCTTAATAACTGATGCTAGCAGCACAAACCTTAATAATTGATGATGGTAGCACAAGCCTTAATAATTGATGATTGTAACACACGCCTTAATAATTGATGATGGTAGCACACAAGCTTTAACAATTGATGCTATAGGTAGTACTAAACCAAATAACTTCCGGCTGGGTCAAAGTGCGAGGTGCACCGAACTTTTGATAGAGAAGTGAACACCACAAGTCCTGTGATTGGTTATAAATGTGAGTGTGTTGGTTGTAAAAAATAATAGTTTTATCTGGGTAAAAAAAAAATTGCAATTTTATTTCATCTAGTACCAATGTGTCAAGTAGCCTTGTGCTTGAAACATGTATGGGGTACCTGTAAAAAAAAGTACTCGAATTTTGTGCGAAACTAGGGTAGTCATAGACGCTACCCGTTATCTCAGAAACAAGCAGCTTGACCCCAATTTTTTTCTGATTCACTTTAAGTGTAAGGGGTGGTAATATTTATATCCGTGGCGTTTATGTCGGTTGATACGTTGCAGGTAGGAGTTTTAGCCACATATGTTACTATTGTCGTCTATGGGATTTGATTTGGTAGTATACACCCTATAGCACAAACCTTACTAATTAATGCTGATAGCACAAGCTGTAATAATTGATACTGGTAGCACAAGCCTTATTTCATTACTACGCTACACGATAATGATGATGATGATGATGATGATGTTCATATTCAGATATGGCTCAAACATCCTGCTTTAACACGTAACACTGCTACCGTGGATGTCAACCACAGCATGCTAGGTTATAATGTATTTGATTTGTACCAACAGACAGATTCAGTATTCCAAGATTGTTGATAGTAATCGATAGGCGGTAAACAAGCGCTAAAGCAGAACTGTACGTGCAGGTGTCTTACCCCGGCTGTTCCAGCTGCGTTCACCCCTGTAGGGGTGGGACGCAGACCACTGATTTATTAGTCATTGTCTGTTGAATGCCAAATATTTGAAAATCAGCTACATTTTCCCATTCTCTCTCTCTCTCTCTCTCTCTCTCTCTCTCTCTCTCTCTCTCTCTCTCTCTCTCTCTCTCTCTCTCTCTCTCTCTCTCTCTCTCTCTAAAATGAATTAGTAACTTTAGTTTGACCGAAGGAAGACCTCGTATTTCTTGACCACTTTGACCAGTCTGAATGGACACAGAATTGTATCAGCAGAAGACTCGTGTTAAACCGAGATTAATTTGAGTCATCCAATTGGTTAACAAGGCGAGGAGACAATACGTTGACTCTCGTTATTTCTCGTGCACTCACTGATTTAATAAAGGGCTCTACCACAACACGCTCCGTCTATTATACACGGCCTCGGCCTCGGTGGTGTCGTGGTTAAGCCATCGGGCATAAAGCTGGTAGGTACAGGGTTCGCAGCCCGGTATTGGTTCCCACCCAGAGCGAGTTTTAACGACTCGATGGGTAGGTGTAAGACCACTACACCCTCTTCTCTCTCACTAACTAGTGAGACAGCCGAGATAGCGCAGGCGTGTACCCAGGATAGCGTGCTTGAACCTTAATTTGATATAATCACGACGTATCTAAATTTTCATATATGGACATGTCAAATGTTGTTAGCTGTATCTGGAGGTCCATATATAGACATGTCAAAGGTTGTTAACCGTATTTAAATAGCCATATATAGACATGTCAAGGTTGATAACCGTATTTAGACATTCATGTATAAATATGTCAAAGCTTGTTAACCGTATCTAGACGTCAATGTATAAACAAGGGGGCGGGACGTAGCTCAATGGTACAGCGCTCGTTTGATGCGCGGTCGTTCTGGGATCGATCCCCGTCGGTGGGCCCACTGGGCTATTTCTCGTTCCAGCCAGTGCTCCACAACTGGTGTAACAAAGGCCATGGTATGTACTATTCTGTCTGTGGGCTGGTGCATATAAAAGAACCCTTGTTGCTAATCGAAAAAGATTAGCCCATGAAGTGGCGACGGTGGGTTTCCTCTCTCAATATCTGTGTGGTCCATAACCATAGGTCCGACGCCATATAACCGTAAATAAAATGTGTTGAGTGCGTCGTTTAAAACATTTCCTTCCTTCTTTCCGTATCTAGACATCTACGTATATACATGTCAAGGGTTGTACCTTGTCTTCTCTGTTGTTTTATTATTTATTAACTAGATGTAATCGTGCTTCAGACGGGAAACTTTAGATGGGATGTTTTGACCTTACACTAGGCTTTTTACCAAAACATATCACGACCTTGTAGATAGCCAGCCCTCCTTAGTCGAGACTGTATACACGACCGCCGTGTATATTGCCACGTTTGTGTTTGAGTTACAAATATGGCTACCCCCATTACAGTTGTATTTATAGAATTCATTTTGGTAGCAATATTTATCACGATGTGTACGGAGTGGACCTATGCACACACAGATCGGCAGTACACATCAAAAGCGGAGAAATGGTCAAACGATGAGATACTGTTAAAACGACCATACGTGTTTTATTATAGATGTCCTGATGACAGGAATCAGTATTCTTGATATATGTATAGTAATATAACAAGAATCTATTAATCTGTTTATATATGCTGATGATGTTGTACCATTAACGTAAATGAAAAGTGACTTTAAAATGTTGGATACTCTAGCCATATATTGTAACAACGAGAACTGTCTATACATGACAAGAAACCACAGATTGTACAGCCACGTATGTCAGTAATTGATTGTGTCTTCGTCTGCGAGGATTCCTCGCAGATGAAGACACAATCAATTGCTGACATACGTGGCTGTACAACCTAACGAAACGGTACACATAATGTTCTGTTTCATGAAACAGAAAAAGTATTTGTACCGCTTCGCTATTCTGTACATACGAAAAAAAAGAAGAAAGAAATGTTTTATTTAACGACGCACTCAACACATTTTATTTACGGTTATATGGCGTCAGACATATGGTTAAGGACCACACAGATTTTGAGAGCAAACATGGGCTACTCTTTCCGATTAGCAGCAAGGGATCTTTTATTTGCGCTTCCCACAGACAGGATAGCACAAACCATGGCCTTTGTTGAACCAGTTATGGATCACTGGTCGGTGCAAGTGGTTTACACCTACCCATTGAACCTTGCGAAACAGTCACTCAGGGTCTGGAGTCGGTATCTGGATTACAAATTCCATGCCTAGACTGCGATCCGAACCCAGTACCTACCAGCCTGTAGACCGATTGCCTGACCACGACGCCACCGAGGCCGGTTGTACATACGATGTTCTATGATGGTTTTATGTAATTTAGAGTGTCCTGATTCAGAAACTACATGTATAGGTAACGTCGATTTGCAAACTTTTACCAGGGGGAGGGGCGGATAAGCTCCGTACTTGTAGACTTTTAAACATGGTTTTACAAACTTTAACTCTTACTTTCTTTCCCATTTTTTTTCAGTAATTTTTTTAATGTGTGTTTGTTTGTTTTGTTTAACGACACCACTAGAGGACATTGATTTATTAATCATCTGCTATTGGATGTCAAACATATGGTCATTTTGACAGTCTCAGAGAGAAAACCTGCTACATTTTTCCTTTAGTAGGAATGGATCTTTTTTATGCACCATTCCACAGCCAGGATAGCACATACCACGGCCTTTGATACACCAGTTGTGGTGCACTGGCTAGAACGAGATTTTTTAAAATGTACCGATTCCTTTTCGTACACTTCCAACGCCCTTAACCATTATCGTCCACAGTACTCTGAGTCTTAATTAGTAAGCCAATCCGCGCGCTTGTCTTTGATACATGGAAGCGAAGTGAACTTGAATGAAATAATTCAGTCTGATTCCAGATTACGGAGGGTGCTTCAAAACGTCTTAATAATTAACACTCGATTGAACGTTGGGGACTGTCCATCCTTCAGCGATTGTTTGCCATTTATAGTTCTCGATTGGTTTGGTCTGCGTGGAAGACACAACTCCGAGAGCCGCTGCGTTACACTCAGACCCGACTAATGAAACCGAAAACAAACAGGAAGTAGTCAATGTGTCTGTCTGATTAAAAACCTCAAAGGTGGCTGGCATTTGCAGGATATGTTTTCAGAAGGTTAAATAATATTTGAAACGAACTGCCCCAAGTCATCCGAAATTTGTTTGAAATGACCATAGATTATGGAAGAATAGTTTGATTTTCGAGCTGAGATAAACACAGAGACGGATAGAAAGAGAGATGGAGATAAAGAGAAACAAAGATAGAGACAGAGAGAGAGAAGAGAGAGAGACACGCACACACACACAAAGAGAGAGAGAGAGAGAGAGAGAGAGAGAGAGAGAGAGAGAGAGAGAGAGAGAGTAAACGAATTCTTCCAAGGAATCTCGGTCTATCCATTAAAGGCACTATATCCCAAGATTTCGGCCGTAGCAAGACTTTCGTTTGTTCCCCACAACAAAATAAGCACGCATCGTGCTTTTCCCTGTTTGTCTAAAAACAGTATCATACACGAACATGTGCTAAATGAAAATTATTATACAGATAGATATATTTGAAATTACATTTGGCCGAATTATTTCAAATTTCGTTTGCCCTTTGGAAGAAACAATAAAGTCGTATGTACGAAATGATTTTAGACAAAAATCGATATTGAAATCCTACGAAACATTATAATGTCCAGATATGCGTTCGTGATACAGATATCCATGTTCTAAGCAAGAACATATAAAACAATTTGAAATGTTAATAATGTAAATATATTTTCTTTGCCGAAAACATTTTAAAATGGCTGCAAATTGAGGACAGTTTCTTTAATCTACACATCACTAAAGTAACACGTGGACATGCTATATTGTGACAAGGGGGCGGGAACTAAACACGTGAACATGTTGTTGTTTTTTTTAACAAGGGGGCGGGATCTAGCTCAGTCACTAAAGTAACACGTGGACATGTTAAACTAAACACGTGAACATGTTTAGTTTTTTTAACAAGGGGGCGGGATCTAGCCGAGTTACTAAACTAACACACGAGCATGTTTTTGTTTGACAAGTGGGCGGGGTCTAGCTCAGTCAGTAGAGTGCTGGCCTGGGTTGGTTCGGTCGTAGGATCAAAACCTCTCAAAGCACCCATTCTTATTTTTTCCATTCCAATCATTTCAAACCCCCATGACTGGTATATCAAAGACCGTGGTATTTGTTCTGCTGTCTGCGGTAAAAGTTTGTTTTGTTTAACGACACCACTGGAGCACATTGATTTATGTATCATCGGCTATTGGATGTCAAACATTTGATAATTCTGACATATGGTCTTAGAGAGGAAACCCGTTATATTTTGCCATTAGTAGCAAAGGATCTTTTGCATGCACTATCCCACAAACAGGATAGCACATACCACTGCCTTTGATATACCGGTCTTGGTGCACTGGCTGCAACGAGAAATATCCCAATGGGCCCACCGACGGGGGTCGATCCCACACCGACCACGCATCCGGCAAGCTCTCGCCCTGTATGTGTGAAAGGATATGCGAGTTTTAAATTAATAAACTAGTAAGTCAAAACAATAAGAAAGTAAAACATATATTCGTAAATAGAAATAATAAAACGGAACGAAATGGGCAAGTAGGAAATAATGTTTGTGAGTGCACCACCACCTATAAAATCACAATAAATAAACTGACGTAACAATTGCACTAGAATAAATTTTCATAAATATAATTAGTACGGGATACAACTGTCATGAAACATTTTCTCAGGAGAGAAAATAAACTGCTTTACGCTAATTGACGAAAAACATGGGTTTGTGGGTGGGTTTTTCCCCCACTTATTTTCTTGCTTGAGATCCAAGCACGCTGTCCTGGGCACACACCTCAACTATTTGGGCTGTCTGTCCAAGACAGTGGGTTAGTTGTCAGTGGTTAGCGAGAGAGAAGAGGGTGTAGTTGTCTTACACCTACCCATTAAGTCGTTAAAACTCGCTTTGGGTGGGAGGCGGTACCGTGCTGCGAACCCTGTACCTATCAGCCTTATGTCTGATGGCTTAACCACGACACCACTGAGGCCGGTACCGAGCTGCGAAACCCTGTACCTACCAGCCTTATGTCTGATGGCTTAACCACGACACATCGAGGCCGGTACCGAGCTGCGAAACCCTGTACCTACCAGCCTTATGTCTGATGGCTTAACCACGACACATCGAGGCCGGTACCGGGCTCCGAACCCTGTACCTACCAGCCTTATGTCTGATGGCTTAACCACGACAAATCTTGTATTTATTGATCAGTTAAAGTTTGTTTTGTTTAACGACACCACTAGTGCACATCGATTTATTTACTATCGACTATTGGATGTCACACAGTTGGTAATTTCTTAGAAACAAAACTCGCAAAATGTTTCTATTAGTAGCAAGGGATCTTTTTATATGCACCATCCCACAGACAGGATATCACATACCACGATTTTTTGATATACTAGTCGTTGTGTACTGGCTAGAACGAGAAAGAGCTCAATGGGCACACCGATGGGAATCGATCCCAAATCGCTCGCTCATCAGGCGACCGCTTTAACACAGGACTACCTCCCGCTCCATTTATTGATGAAGGTCGAAGTCGGTAAAATAATATATAAAATGACAACATGGTAGCGCTTGTTACAGCTCAGCTTTGTTTGCTTGTGAGACGAAAGTCACAAAACCAAATAGTCCAACTCTGCGAAGTGTTGTTTCACACAATAGCCATTTGTTATCTCTGTCCCCATTGGGCGATCTCGTTTCAGAACAACCAATCAATCTTTGTTCTTCCTTCCTGACGAAATATAGCCGTTTCCGGAAACCACGTCATTTGTCACTTAGCTACACGAGAATAATACCAAAAGACGCGTACAGGTATCTCCGGGGAGTGTGCCCAGGCCTGACGTGCATCAACCTTTAGTGGGCGACTGTCTATTCAAGAGACGACAATAAGTACTGATGGTGTGGCGATTAAATAATCACAGACGCATGTGCAAACTTTTTGCAGGGTGTAGACTAGTGGCGAGCAAAAGGGGATGGGTGTGTGTCGAGACACGAAGATAAATTGAAGATATATTTCCTTTAGCAGGGTGGGGTTTTGACCCTGAAACTCACCACTTGAAAAAAAAAAGCGTGAATAACGTTAATTTTAGTATAAACTGAAAAATAAATCGAATTTATTGAATAAAGAAGATGAAAACATTTTGAATTTCACCCGTGCTCTATTTCTGAAAAGCATGGTGAAGCTAGGATGACAAAGATTTCACTATGTAACCAATTCCACCTGCTGGATCTATTAGGTCATTTCCCGTTACAACCAGCACTATACGACTGGCATATGAAAGATCGTGCTAGTTTGGGTTTTCCAAGCTAGTCTTGGGAGTGGTCATACTCCAGTTATCCCCTTATATATATGTTTTATCCCACTTCCCCTTTTCTTTCTCTCATTTTCCCCGATCTGGCAACTCCTCTCATTGCTCAACTTCTGTCGCTATCCATCTCCACATCCAAGTCCTTGTATCTCTAACTGCGACAGGTGCTTATACCTTGTGGCTATCTATAACCAATCTAATTAAAATTAGCTCCACTGGTTAATTACTATTACCTGTGGATCTAACAGCACCCCGTTGGAGCTCATGTCTAGTTGACCTTTCATTCGACCAATCAAAACCTTACTTACAAAATCATGCCAGTGATTTGAAAAGAATGTGAAAACATTCGGGATTATGCGGAGGGTATACGAAATGATTCGGGTGAATTACGAGATATGCCGGAAACTAATTTCAATATAAAAGTTTATATAAAATTCGTTTCAAGACGAAAAAAACCCAAAAAGAAAACGTGATGGTATAGCCATAAAATCTGTTTATACTAGTATACAATCCGGAGTTTATTACCGCACTTTTCCTCCTGTTTTTTAATGTTGAAATAGACCAACAAGTTCGCCTATTGCATAAATAGTCTCGCCCGATATTTTTAGAATTTGTATGCTCCCGAATAACGCTATAAAAGGCGAAGTGTAATTGGTCGATATTTAAATTGTTATTAATAGATGAAATGTCACCTGGATATGGGAGTCCACACAATGCTGTTAGATCTACTGGTAGACCAGTAGAGCTAATTTTAATCAGCTTGATATATACCACACACCTGCCATTCCCCATCAGCTTTTAGCCGTGGGCTTAGTCTGACCACTTAGGGGAGTGTTCAGTAGTTATTTAGCATTGTTAAGAGGCACTTGTAACCACCTACTACACACCCCTATTACCGGCGGTTGTTAGTTAGTGCCGTGGATCAGACCAGTCAGGTGGGTGCAGGGAAATATACAGAGACCTCACCCGTGGAGGAAGTTGAGACAGGTAGAGGGTGGTGTGGACAGCTCAGAAGACAGAGTCGTAGGAAACTGACAGAAAGGGTGGACACAGATTGAAATCGTGGGAGACATTATGCCTCTTATTAATATTGATATGTAGGGGAATCAATATCAGTAAAGGGAGGGCTGGAGGTGACTGGAGCTTCTACAAGCGGTGCAAGACTTAGAGGAATGACACATCATGTAACGGATCTCCTAGGGCAGTAGCGGTCCCCCTAAGGTGGATCATGGAAACAATTACGACTTTGCCTATATGTCCTTTCGACGTTGAGTTGTGCAGCGATTCGATTTTCATCACGGAATACGGTTTTGTGGCTAAATTTAGTAGATAGAGGAATCAGAAGTGGTGCCAGCTAGTTTCTTCTTAATATCCGTAACCGGCCGAAGTGTTGTCGTGGTTAAGCCATCGGCAATAAGGCGGGTAGGTACTGGGTTCGCAGCCCGGTACCGGCTCCCACCCAGAGCGAGTTTTAACGAATCGATGGGTAGGTTTAAGGCTACTACACACTCTTCTCTCTCACTAACCACTAACAACTAACCCACTGTACTGGACAGACAGCCCAGATAACTGAAGCGTGTGCCCATGACAGCGTGCTTGAACCTTAATTGGATATTTGCACGAAAATAAGTTAAAATTAAATGAAAAAGAAATAAACCAATATTCAGTACATAAAAAAGGAGTATTAATTGAACGACTCCAAAGTTCATATAAAGTTATTAATGATTATGCCGTGTTACACAACTGACACATCGATATGGTCTATAATGGGGCAGATATGAACATAGATGTACCGATGTAGCTCGATCAGTTCATAAGTATTCCAATATAGGCGAAAACTTCGAGTTAAGCAAAATTGATGAATGTCAATCGATTAACCGCACATTCATAGCCGCAGATTCCCATCGGTGGTGCAGCACATACCACATACTTTGATACTTTAGTTACGCTAGTCGTGAAGCACAGAGCCCAGATTTGCATAGCAACCGATGATTCGGATGGAATCGTACTGTTTGTCTTGTCAGTGACGATACAGATGCCGTGTACGAGAATGGGCGGGACTTAGCCCAGTGGTACAGCGTTCGCTCGATGCGCGGTGGGTGTGGAATCGAACCCAGTCGGTGGGCCCATTGGGCTATTTCTCGCTCCGGCCAGTGCACCAGGACTGGTATATATCAAAGGCCGTGGTATGTACTACCCTATCTGTGGGATGGTGCTTATGAAATATCCCTTGCTGCTAATCGGAAAGAGTAGCCCATGAAGTGGCAACAGCGGGTTTCCTCTCTCAATATCTATGTGGTCCTTAACCATATGTCTGACGCCATATAACCGTAAATAAAAGTGTGTTGAGTGCGTCGTTAAATAAAACATTTCTTTCTTATTTTTTCTTTCTTGTACGAGAATAGCCAAAACCGACAGTCTAACAATGGTCTATTCTCGTATAAGATACTCGTATCGTGTGACGTCGCCTTTAGAGAACATCTAACAAGCTTCGAAGAATTACGAATTATCTGTTCCGAGTGAACTAATGTTGCATTTATTCACAAGCGACAAATAATCCATAATTCCTCGTAGAAAGTTCATGGGAGTACAGGCTTCCATTTTGAAATGGTGGTGGTGGTGGTGGTGGGTGGTGGTGGTGGTGGTGGTGTGTGTGTGTGTGTGTGTGTGTGTGTGTGTGTGTGTGTTGATGCACGAATTTTAGCGGCAATATCCGAATGCTAATAACAACTTTCATTCATGTTTGCATAAATGACGACTACCAAATGTACACGGCGGCCGTGTATATAGCCACGACTGGGGGCTAGCTATTTATGCCTAGGTCGGATTTTTGCCTTGTCTAACGCTTCCACACTCTATCTAAACGTTCCCGTGCTAAGCACGTTTACATCTAGTGTTAAATATAATATATTGTTTTAACATAAAATATCAGAGGCTGTATATTAAACACAGGCGTACGGTCTCCCATTTTTGTAGGAGGTCGGGGTGAATTTTGCTCGAATTAAACTAAAATGCCCGAATCTGGATAACAATTTGTTTTTTCATGTTAACTATATAGAGTTGCAAAATAATCACTACGCATTTTTACACAAATTACAACTAATTGCGATGGTAGAATGATGGTAATACAAGGTAAAAAGGTCTCAGGTTAGCACATTTTGCTCGAATATTTAAAATTTTTGCCGGAATTTGAGGATTTGAACCTATTAAATGTGTTTTATTTCCTAATACATGTTACATGTGATGTATATACTGACGTCCAAAAAACCTTTACAAGGCTTGAAATTGTTTTATAGAAAACCAACAAAGTATCATGCAGTTCAACATCTAAAAGTCACAATACACTTCATGATATACATGCAGTGTTTGTAAAGTGGTTTCTAAACCGGTTCATTTCGATTAGCAACAATATTTATCAACTTATTCAAACTT
Source organism: Gigantopelta aegis (assembly GCF_016097555.1). NCBI lineage: Eukaryota > Metazoa > Mollusca > Gastropoda > Neomphalida > Peltospiridae > Gigantopelta > Gigantopelta aegis. The sequence goes on from NC_054709.1 coordinate 23,779,407, forward strand.
TATGTTATGTATGTAAAGTTTCTTTTGCACTCAGTAAACATTGCTTTATTTGAAGACCAAAGTCATTTTGAGATACTTAGAAACATGTCGACGGATTAAAACATTTTGAATATAGAGACACTGATACTTCAAACAAGAAATTATTTTTAATATGCAATTTTAGTCGCTAAAAGATATTGTTAATCACAAACATCTAAAGGTGGCGGGGCGTTGCCCGGTGGCAAAGCGCTTGCCTGGTGCGCGGTCGGTCTAGGATCGATCCTCGTCGGTGGGCCCATTGGGCTATTTCTCTTTCCAGCCAGTGCACCACGACTGGTATATCAAAAGCCGTGGTATGTGCTATCCTGTCTGTGGGATGGTGCATATAAAAGATCCCTTGCTACTAATAGAAACATGTAGCGGGTTTCCTCTCTACGACTGTGTTGCAATTACCATATGTTTAACATCCAATAGCCGATGATTAATAAATCAATGTGCTCTAGTTGTGTCGCTAAACAAACCAAACTTTTAAACAAACATCTTAAAATGCAGAAATCTCGGTATAGTCTCTTTAAGACTGTTTTGTATTTAGTATTTTTATTATTTTATTAACTGATAAATATTGATAGAATAAACACATAAGAATAAAATAGATGATGCATTATAAAATGGTCCCATAAGTATTAACATTATAAATGTTAACATAATAATTCTGTAAATCAATTCCATATTTTCTGTAAATATAATGTACCCATAAATAATTCTCATACATAAGTTATACATTATACTTTATACAATCAGTTTTGTCCTACAATTCCACTTTTCTTCAAATCGGATTGTTCTGTTATTTGTATTGGAAATATACTTATCTATATAATAATAAATGTTCAGTCTATTCTGGAAGCCGGTTAATGTTAATTGCTGACTTTTGCATTTTGATTTGTAAATGTACGAGGTATTGTTTGGCAATTAGCAGTATTAAATTTATAATATTATCTTCTTCTTTTTTTAGAATAGTTAGGGTTGCCTAAAACAAATGTGTGTGCATTCACCTGAAGTCTGATTTTAGTTTTTAAGAATATTCAGTTTATAACAGTATTCCAGAATGTCTGAACCTGTTTATATATAACCAAGAAAGGTGCAATAAATCTTCACTAAACATATATGACAAAACTCACATTTAAAAAAATAGTTTATACCATATATTACCAAGTACTTATTGGTGAATAAATATATATTTATATTCTATATATCTATATCTATATCTATATCTATATATATATCTATCTATCTATCTATCTATCTATCTATCTACCTTCTATCTATCTATCTATCTATCTACCTATCTATCTATATATACACACACACACACACACACACAGAGAGAGAGAGAGAGAGAGAGAGAGAGAGAGAGAGAGAGAGAGAGAGAGAGAGAGAGAGAGAGAGAGAGAGAGAGAGAGAGAGAGAGAGAGAGAGAGAAAGAAAGATACTGTACTTTCCGTAGTTAGCTTGAAAGGGAGAAGATATACCCGTTTTTCACCATTTGTCGCAGAAATTTATTCCAAAAAATATAATGCCAATTTACATGCGCGTTTATTTTATGTTTAGATGTATATTCGTTTACACAATCATTGTAAAAGTTTTTACTGGCAATTGTTTTAAGAAGTTCTTCTAGAAAATTAGGTATTATAGGTATTTTAGTCGTTAAAATATATTATTAGTCGCAAACATCTTAAAAATGTAGGAATCGCGGTATAGTCCCTTTAAGACTGTTTGTGAACAGATTTATTGAATGTGTTTTGTGTTCTGAATATTGTTACAGCAGGTTTCCCCATGCCAACTGTAAACTTTTACACGGGTTAGTTAGTTCGAACCTTTATATTTAAAGCATTTGTCGCAATAACTTGGCGTTTTATTTCTTCACTGAGTGTTTTGTCATCCTTTAGGTTAAACAAGTCCTTTATAATAATATGCCACGCTTACGCAAGCGTGACCTTTGTGCATTAATTGCCACAATAATTATATTGAGCTGAACTTGTGTGAATGGCGCTTATCATGTACCGTTATAGATCAGGCTAGACCTCTATGGCGGTTTACTCATTGACCTTCAAAGTCAGGAGAAAGGGCGAGATGTAGCCCAGTGGTAAAGCGCTCGCTTGATGCGCGATCGGTTTAGGATCGATCCCCGTCGGTGGCCCCGTTGGGCTATTTCTCGTTCCAGCCAGTGCTCCCCGACTGGTGTAACAAAGACCGTGGTATGTACTATCCTGTCTGTGAGATGGTGCATATAAAAGATCCCTTGCCGCTGATCGAAAAGAGTAGGCCATGGTTTCCTCTCTATATATCTGTGTGGTCCTTAACCATATGTCTGACGCCACATAACCGTAAATAAAATGTGTTGAGTGCGTCGTTAAATAAAACATTTCCTTCTTCCTTCTTCTTCTCCAAACTCAGGAGATACGAAATTTAATTTTGTTGGGCCTGGTAGGGGACACATGCTGCTTTAGCAGTACTTTCAGAATGCCTGTTTATCAATACATAACATGGAAACAAAATCTGCCAAAGTATTAAAGGCGCAGACCCTAGTTTTAATGCGTAAAAAAAATGGACACTAAGTTTAGTTAATTTACAAACCTGTAACTCGTTTGGATAAAGTTACAGTAGAGTGAAAGGAGAGTCTGTGATGTTAAATCAGGAAATATTCTTAAAAATAGACTAGAACTCGAATCAATAAACCGCTACTTCTCAGACGCACGTGCGTTTTAAAAAAAATACTTTGGTTCTATGGAAATGGATACTCTAAAGAATAAAATGTTTGATTTCAGTGATCATAAACGGCTCTAATAGTGAGAAATATGCTGTAGTGTTTAAAAAAAACCTAGGGTTTGTCCCTTTAACAGTCTATATCCTAGAATATGGCTTACATGTAGATTGGTGATATGGTCAGTGGGAATGGTCAATGTGACCTTTGAAGTCATACTATTGTTACTGTTACTTTATTAACGTGACTAGATCCGAAATAGATTCAGGCATGTAATCATAATAACTCATCCCGACTTGCAAAGCGTTGGACTACACCTCGCAACTTCCTGTGTACAATTTCTCACAGTATGATGTGTTTATACATGACATTAAAAAAACACCTAAAACTTATTTTCTTACAATTTATTATAATAGATTTCATTGTATGTTAAAATATATCATTTTATGTATATGTAAGAAAACTGAAAATAATTCGTATGTTAGTATTGTAAAAATATTTGTAGTTTGACCGAAAAATTAAAACATGAATGAACGAAAACTAGTTCCCCGTAACACCCAGAAGCCAATCAAATATCTTCTTTTTAAAGCTAGCCAATCAGTAACTCCAGAAACAGATTGCTGCGCAGTTATCGCAAAACCATTGCCTTCGATATCTCAGCCCATATGGGTAATAAAACCATGTATCTAGCATGATGCCAGCTAACGATAACCGTTGGAAGCGATAACATGTGGGTTTATTCAAACTATGGGTGTATTTTTATTGCATGATGTTACAATATAGAGAGGCGAGGTTGTAACTTTGAGTTAAGATCTATCTGACACCTTACTTGCACCTGGGAGAAATATCTTTAAACAATACTATTACGTAGTAATTCTTTAGAGAGAATATTACCAGAAAGGGCTTTTTCCCCACATCGCTTCACAGTACGGATGGCATATTCTATAATCAGAAACTGCCAACGGATATCAGTCATACACGAAAACAGGTATATTTACACACATGCCAAACATCGGCATCGTTTGCCGAGACTTTTGACCTTCCGCCGGTTGGATGCGGTAACATATGCCATGATACTTTATTGCAGCATGAAATGTGGCATTTTCCATTTCGCGTTTCTCTACATGAGTTTGTCTGTACGTGTTGGCAGTAACCATGGGCGTATGGGGACTCTTTGATTTAGGGGGGCTGGAGGGGTTGATTTTCCCGAAATTTTACCCAGATAAAATTTGCCCGAATTTTCTCACTGTTATGCTCGAATTGGGGGGGGGGGGGTAACTGCCACCCCCTGCCACCCCCCTGCCACCCCCCCCCCCCCCCCCCCCGGGTAGTACGCCCATGGCAGTAACAGGTCCATTGTGTCTTGCTGAAGGAAGGGGAGTGGCAGCAAGGGCTGGAGCAAATCCTGAAATTCGGGTAAAAAAGATCGAGATATTGGCACAAAATGAGCTGGCCTGAAACCTTTGTACCATGTAGAGCCGTCATTCTACCCACAATGTTAGTTGTAGTCCATGTAAAAATACACAGTGATTTGTTTACAACCCTATATAACCGTTTGGCGTAATGCTAATATTAATAAATGTTGGTATTCAGATTCGGGCATTTTCGTTTAATTCGATCAAAAATAAGCCTGCTCACCGGTCCCCACCACCCCCCACCCACCCCCCACCCCCACCCCCCCCCCCCCCCCCAAAAAAAAAAAAAAATAATAATAATAATAATAAAAAGGGGAGCCAGTACGCCTATGTCCCAAATTAATAGTACTGTGCCTGCGAAAAGAATTACATTTGGCCGTTACCATGATTATGCTGCGTTAAATCGAATATACTTAAATCAATTCACGTGAAAAATCAACAATCTGAACGTAAAACCAATTTATTTTAGAAATCAAAAGTGTGTTCCTATCGAGTGAACATAAAAATGTCTTGGACTTCAAATTATGTCATAGCGAAACACTGAACAGACAATTAAGGTATCCACGAGTACTCGAGTACTCGGGCACGTGTCGAGTCTAGCAAGACTCGAGTCCATTCACAGGATTACTCGAGTACACGTTCAAGGAAGAGGATATGATAACATATTAACGTGTCTATATCCAATCAAGCACCGTGCATTGAGGAGCATTCTTATTTAATTAGATTTCTTTCGTTATTTTGCCATATGCTTTCAGCCGGTTACACAGCAGGGCTATGAGAATGCGTGCAATGCAATACAGTGACATGATTTGGCATCCATGTTCAGCGCTGGAAAGAAAGAAATGTTTTATTTAACGACGCACTCAACACATTTTATTTACGGTTATATGGCGTCAGACATATGGTTAAGAACCACACAGATTTTGAGAGGAAACCCGCTGTCGCCACTACATGGGCTACTTTTCCGATTAGCAGCAAGGGATCTTTTATTTGCACTTCCCACAGGCAGGATAGCACAAACCATGGCCTTTGTTGAACCAGTTATGGATCACTGGTCGGTGAAAGTGGTTTACGCCTACCCATTGAGCCTTGCGGAGCACTCACTCAGGGTTTGGAGTCGGTATCTCGATTAAAAATCCCATGCCTCGACTGGGATCCGAAACCAGTACCTACCAGCCTGTAGACCGATGGCCTGCCACGACGCCACCGAGGCCGGTTGTGTTCAGCGCTGGAATTAAGAAGCATAATGCGGTTGCGGGTAATTTTAACATGCTCATATACCACGAAGGTTTCGAGCATGTCTGTCCCGGATGTTGTCCCTGGATAGCCAGAGGCCCGACCCGTGACAGAAATTATTACGGGGACAATTTAGATTATTATAGCCTAAAAATTTATAGTGGACTTTATATAATTTTTGTGCGCATTTGAAATATAAATATAATAAAAAAATATTCAATTTTTTTTGTCGCATTTTGGACCGGGCTATCTAAACTAAATAAATGCATTAACATTAAATATACTTAAGCCCTTTAGCATAATGCTATTGTACTTTATTTCTTAGTTTCATTATCATCTAAAGTGTCGGGTACTCCGGTCCGGGTCGGGTTTGACCCTTAGTACTCGAGTCCAATATGTTTGACTCGTGGAGACCATACAGACAATATATATCTTTGAATATGACATTTGTTTTGCGCATATGCGATCCTTCGTTTTGATTTTTTGTCTGTCAGCACATAAAAAACCTTTATATTGGTTTTGAAATACAAAAATATATATATATAAAAAAGAAATGTATTTAATAAAAATATTCATATCTAAAACGAAGAGGAGAAAATGTGAAATTATTAACAACCGTTTATATCTTAGTTTTCCATACTCTCTGACAACGTTTAATGACAATACAGTTAGGCAATATGTCCATACCAGAAAATAGTCTGTAAAATATACATTTTCTAATAAGCTTATTCTTAAAACAAATTAAAAACTTTACTAAACTAAAAACAAAAAATTTACAGTTGTGCTGCATGGATTCCAGTTGCGCTGATAGGGAGTACACAGTCTTTGTCCAATTATATATATTATTCATAAGCGTACAAGATAGAGGGAAAAAGGGGGTTAACTGTCCCCCCACCCCCTACAGGGCTGGAGGAAATACACAAACTCATGCAAAACAATTATAGAGATATTCGGGCAAAATGAGCCGTCCTGACACCTCTTCAATATGTATTTCCTTCTTTCTACCCACAATACTAGCTGTAATCCATGTAAAATGGAACCGGCCTCGGTGGCGTTGTGGTTAGGCCATCGGTCTACAGGCTGGTAGGTACTGGGTTCGGATCCCAGTCGAGGCATGGGTTTTTTAATCCAGATACCGACTCCAAACCCTGAGTGAGTGCTCCGCAAGGCTCAATGGGTAGGTGTAAACCACTTGCGCCGACCAGTGATCCATAACTGGTTCAACAAAGGCCATGATTTGTGCTATCCTACCTGTGGGAAGTGTAAATAAAAGATCCCTTGCTGCTAATCGGAAAGAGTAGCCCATGAAGTGGCGACAGCGGGTTTCCTCTCAAAATCTGTGTGGTCCTTAACCATATGTCTGACGCCATATAACCGTAAAATAAAATGTGTTGAGTGCGTCGTTAAATAAAACATTTCTTTCTTTCTTTTCCTAGTAAAGAACGTTCAGGTCTGTTTATCAACACACCGAAACACATTCCATAGATTGCACATGCATAACGCAGTTGCCCCTTACACGTGTTGAGGTGCTTGCGTCACAGGATCGAACCACCTCGGTGGATCCATTCAGCTGATTGGGGTTTTCTCGTTCCAACCAGTGCATCAGAACTGGACAAAGGCCGAGATATGTGCTTTCATTTCTGTGAGAAAATGCATATAAAAGATCTATTGCTGCATTAGGAACAATGTAGCGGGTTTCCTTAGATGACTACGAGTCAGAATTAACAAATCTTTGACATCCAATAGCCGATGGTTAATTAATCAATGTGCTCTAATGGTGTCTTTAAACAAAACAAACTTTAACAGCGTTATATTCACTGGCGTAACCACTACAGCAGCGAGGCCGGTGTATTCAGTGAACATATATTTTAAGCCTTATAAACCCGATCGGAATAAGTCATTACGGAATGTACCGAAAACAGTCGATTTCCAATACGAGTGTTGTTACAGTGAAGTGGTTGTTGTCTCCGGATATTTCCGATAATTTCAGCGAATCAGTTGGAGGAATTTATCATTAAGAACAAAACAAAATGGCTACTGTTTTTCTACATGCCTGTAACTAGCACGTAATTATTTGCAATAATACTGAAAAGGGATGTTGTTAGTTCTTAACCGATGAAAATTCTACACACCACAACCCCTACAACACCCACACTATGAAACACACAACAAAACCCATAATTCACCCTACAATATCACTCTATAACCTTCAAACACCACAACCACTACAACACCAAGACTATGAAACACAGAACAAAACCCATAACCCACCCTACAATATCACTATATAACCTTCAAACACCACAACCCCTACAACACCCAGACTATGAAACACAGAACAAAGCCCATAACCCACCCTACAATATCACTCTATAACCTTCAAACACCACAACCCCTACAACACACAGACTATGAAACACAGAACAAAATCAATAACCCACCCTACAATATCACTCTATAACCTTCAAACACCACAACCCCTACAACACCCAGACTATGAAACACAGAACAAATATCACCTATAACCTAACCCACCCTACAATATCACTCTATAACCTTCAAACACCACAACCCCTACAACACCCAGACTATGAAACACAGAACAAAACCCATAGCCCACCCTACAATATCACTCTATAACCTTCAAACACCACAACCCCTACAACACCCAGACTATGAAACACAGAACAAAGCCCATAACCCACCCTACAATATCACTCTATAACCTTCAAACACCACAACCAGAGACCAAAAGCCCACAACACCCAGACTATGAAACACAGAACAAAGCCCATAACCCACCCACCCTACAATATCACTCTATAACCTTCAAACACCACAACCCCTACAACACACAGACTATGAAACACAGAACAAAATCAATAACCCACCCTACAATATCACTATACCACCTTCAAACACCACAACCACAACAACACACAGACTATGAAACACAGAACAAAACCCACAACCCACCCTACAATATCACTCTATAACCTTCAAACACCACAACCCCTACAACACCCAGACTATGAAACACAGAACAAAGCCCATAACCCACCCTACAATATCACTCTATAACCTTCAAACACCACAACCCCCTACAACACACACAGACTATGAAACACAGAACAAAACCCATAACCCACCCTACAATATCACTCTATAACCTTCAAACGCCACAACCCCTACAACACCCAGACTATGAAACACAGAACAAAACCCATAACCCACCCTACAATATCACTCTATAACCTTCAAACACCACAACCCCTACAACACCCAGACTATGAAACACAGAACAAAGCCCATAACCCACCCTACAATATCACTCTATAACCTTCAAACACCACAACCCCTACAACACACAGACTATGAAACACAGAACAAAATCAATAACCCACCCTACAATATCACTATACCACCTTCAAACACCACAACCACAACAACACACAGACTATGAAACACAGAACAAAGCCCACAACCCACCCTACAATATCACTCTATAACCTTGAAACAACACAACCACTACAACACACAGACTATGAAACAAAGAACAAAACCCATAATTCACCCTACAATATCACTCTATAACCTTGAAACAACACAACCACTACAACACACAGACTATGAAACAAAGAACAAAACCCATAATTCACCCTACAATATCACTCTATAACCTTCAAACAACACAACCACTACAACACAGACTATGAAACACAGAACAAAACCCATAACCCACCCTACAATATCACTCTATAACCTTGAAACAACACAACCACTACAACACCCAGACTATGAAACACAGAACAAAACCCATAACACACCCTATAATTAATATCATTGTCATCCACCATTTCATTTTAACTTATTTTCGTACTTATATCCAATTAAGGTTCAAACACACACCTCAGCTACCTGGGCTGGCTGTCCAGGGCAGTGGGTTAGTTGTTAGTTGGTTAGTGGTTAGTGAGAAAGAAGAGGGTGTAGTGGCCTTACGCCTACCCATTGAATCCTTACGAACTCGTTCTGGGTTGGAACCGGTAACGGTCTGCGAACTCTGTACCTACCAGCCTGTAGTCCGATGGATTCACCACGACGCCACCGAGGGCGGTTGCCACCCAGCATACACCTTCCACAAACCCCACAGACACTCAAATCATCTATCAATTAGGAAGCGAAAGACAATCTTGGTTCCTATTTGTGGTCACTCGATGAACTATCCTTGTACTTGGGGTCTCCACGAGTACTCGTGTACTCGGGCACGAGCCCAGTCTAGCAAGACTCGAGTCCGTTCACAGGACTCGAGTACCTATGCAAGGAAGAACACTCTAATTTAATGATATTGTTTTACGTCATTTTGCCATAATATTATATGCTTGTTGCCGGCTACATTATAAGGCTATGGAATGCATGGAATGCAATACAATGGTATGATTTGGCATGATGATGGTCAGCGCTGGAATTAAAATGCATCATGCTGTTTTACTGTATTCCTCAGTCCCATTACCATCTAGTGTAATTGGAGGGTACTCGAGTCCGAGTTGAGTTTGACCCTCGAGTACACGAGTCTAATATTTTGGACTCACGGAGGCCCTACTTGTACTAAATTGGTTTTACTAGTGTACAGCGTAACAAAATCAGGCAGCAGCCAAAGAAGACAAAAGAAAGAGAAAAAAAAGCACAACCATCAATAAAATCTACTTTGAATCAATTATACCTGATTAATTATTAACCACGTCCCAGTGCGCGGATTCCGTTGGCTGATCTATGAAATCAGACACTGAATTATTCACGACTTAATTAGGTTTGGTGTAGCAACTTTTAGCTGTTCTGTGTGTAGGTGCGATAGAGCAGCTGTAGTGACATCTTTTCGTTTAGGATCGAGACATAGCCCAGTGGTACAGCGCTCGCTTGATGCGGGGTCGGTTTGAGATCGAACAAAAAGAGAAGGGTGTGTTTTGTTTAATGACAGCACTAGAACACATTTATTTATTAATCAACGGCTGTTGGATGTCAAACATTTGGTAATTTCAACATATAATCTTAGAGAGGAAACCCGCTACATTTTTCCATTAGTAGAAAGGGACTTTTTATATGCACCATCCCACAGACAGGATAACACGTACCACGGTCTTTGATATACCAGTCGTGGTGCACTGGTTGGAAGGATAAAAAGCCCAATGGGCCCACCGACGGGGATCGATCCCAAACCGACCACGCATCAAGCGAGCGCTTTACCACTGGGTTACTCCACACCCGCGTTTGAGATCGATCTCCGTCGGAGGGCCCATAGAGCTATTTCTCGTCCCAGCCAGTGCACCACGACTGGTATATCAAAAGCCGTGGTATGTGCTGTCCTGTCTGTGGGATAGTGCATATAAAAGATTTTCCGCTACTAATGGAAAAATGTAGCGGGTTTCCTCTGTAAGACAACATGTCAAAATTACCAACTGTTTGACATCCAATATCCGATGATTAAAGGTCCAGACTCATGCCACATTATTAATACATAGTATATATAAAAACCACATAAAGATTACATTATTAAAAATGAAAAAAAAACGAAAATACCAACCCAATTATGAATAAAGTGAATTTTTGTAGAACGCTTGGGAACACCCCCCCCCCCCCCCCCCCCCCCCCCCCCCCCCCCCCCCCCCCCCCACTGATCCAGTCGATCTGTATCGCATTAGATCTGTGACGTTGCATGAAGCGGATTCCACTCAAGCTGTTAATAGGTCAACATGGCGACTGCAGATAATGATTTTTTTGGTTAATCTATTCTAATGGTACCGTATACGTAGATACCAAACAATAGTGAATTGAGCCTGGACCTTTAATAAATCAATGTGCTCTAGTGGTATTGTTAAACGAAACAAACCTTTTTCTTCTTTTTGTTTACGAGTAAAGACTATGAAAGCAGGCGTGGCTGTCGAAGGACGGAGTAGTGGGATCCGGACAGGCTCATTTTAAAACTAGGGGAGTGGAGGTCTTCCACTGTCAAATCTACTACTAATGGGAAAATGTAGCGGGTTTCCTCTCTAAGACAACATGTCACAATTACCAACTGTTTGACATCAAATAGCCAATTATTAATAAATAAATGTGCTCTAGTGTTGTCGTTGAACAAAACAAACTTTAAAGGGACATACCCTGGTTTCAACCCGTGAAAATTAACACTAAGTTTTAATTAATCTACAAACCTGTAACACATTTGGATAAAGTTACAATTGAGTGAAACATGAGTCTGTGACTTTGAAATGGTGAAATACCCTCTAAAAATAGACTAAAACTCTACTCCATAACTGTTTCTTCTCAGAACGCACGTGCGTTTTTAAAAATATGATAAATGCATTTTGTGATATTGAAAACACCAGGATGACCAAAAACACTTTGAATGTACAAAAATTGATAATCTAAACTATGCAATCTAAGTAAAGTATGATTTCAGTTATCAAAAACGGTTTTAATAGTCAAAAATAAGCGTTAGTGTTTAAAAATTAGGGTATGTCCCTTTAACTATTTGCGCCACGTAATTTATTAACCCTCAACTGGTCTTCTCGGTGCTACGTTTCGTATTGTTTTACTTCAAGGCCTGACGTGAACTAGATATGCGTGTAAACTTCACGGCGAAATTTCCGGAGTTGTGGAACATCAATATTGCATTCATGATGTTCACAGACAGGGCGGCATCTCACCGCTTGATCGCCCACGAGTAAAAGCTCATATAAACTGGATGGGGCTAGTGCGTGCGATCGGGCTAGAAAAAAAAATAATCGAAAAACATTAGTTTCATTTAAAGCGTCTAGACTGCATGCGTGCGATGCGTTTGTCTGCAAAGCGCATGCGGCCAGCAGCAATAAAATAATCGTTTATTACATTCTACCCTTTTGATCTGTAAAAATCACAACATTATCTTGGTTTCAGTATAAAATCATACACCGAATTCTTACAACTAACTCTCCCTTCTAAACATGGCATTGTGTCAGGAGCCGCCCTGTTCAGAATATAAAATCAAAGTTTGTTCAACGACACCACTGGAGCACGTTGATTAATTGATCATCGGCTATTGGATGTCAAACATTTGGTAATTGTGACTCATCAAAGAAAACCTGCTACATTTTTCTTAATGTAGCAAGGGATCTTTTATATGCACCTTCCCACAGACAGAAAATCACATACCACGGCTTTTGACCAGTTGTGGTACACTGGTTGAAATGAAATAAACCCAATCAGTTGAATGGATCCATCGAGGTGGTTCGATCCTGCGACGCAAGCACCTCAAGCGAGCACTCAACCGACTGAACTAAATATCGCATCAGTAAGGTAAAGTAAAGTAAAGCAAAGTAACCACCAGACCACACTGATTTATTAATCACCGCTTAATGGCTGTCAAACATTTGGTAATTTTGACATAATCTTAGAGAGGAAACCCGCTACTTTTTTCCATTAGTAGCAAGGGATCTTTTATATGCACCATGCTTCTGACAGTAGAGCACATACCACTGCCTTTTATATACCAGTCGTTATGCACCGGCTAGAACAAGAAATGGCCCACTGGGCCCACCAACGGGGATCGATCCTAGACCGACCACGCATCAGGCGAAGGTATTACCACTGGGCTACGCCCCGCCCTGACATCTGGTGTAATGGAAAATAACTGAAATGTTTCCTCAAACCTCAAAATGAATATATTCAGTTCAATTCATTTATTTCCCAAAGCAGTTGCCTATACGCATAAACATAATTTTGTATAATAAATTTACATAATTACGATAAAACCAGCGAGATCAGACAAACGTGTAAATATACAGATAGCATGGTTTTGCGTCTATACTAATTAGTAAAAGATGTAGTAATAGGTTAGGAATAAATAGAAAAGTTAATTTAAAATTTTAGGATGGAGACAGTTTAGAATTAATTAGCACGATTTCTGCGTTTTGTAGATTGGATCAAATATCTTCCAAAATTGAATAATTGAGTTACATTTCGAAGACTTAAAAGTCTAATCAGTTTAAATGCAGAATACTTTTTAATATGTATAGCACGTAGATCAGGAAGGAAGGAAGAAAATTGTTTATTTAACGACGCACTCAACACATTTAATTTACGGTTATATTGCGTCGGACATACAATTAAGGACCACACAGATAATGAGAGAGGAAATCCACTGTCGCTACTTCATGGGCTACTCTTTTTCGATTAGCAGAAAGGGATCTTTTATATGCACCATCCCATAGACAGGATAGTACATACCACGGCCTTTGTTACACCAGTTGTGGAGCACTGGCTGGAACGAGAAATAGCCCAATGGGGTTACCAACTGGAATCAATCCTAATAGTGTCACAGATACTGCAGGTCCTAAGTTCCCGTTCAATATTTCTATAACGACCAGTTTCAATACTATTAGTGTCACAGAGACTGCAGGTCCTAAGTTCCCGTTCAATATTTCTATAACGACCAGTTTCAATACTATTAGTGTCACAGAGACTGCAGGTCCTAAGTTCCCGTTCAATATTTCTATAACGACCAGTTTCAATACTATTAGTGTCACAGAGACTGCAGGTCCTAAGTTCCCGTTCAATATTTCTATAACGACCAGTTTCAATACTATTAGTGTCACAGAGACTGAAGGTCCTAAGTTCCCGTTCAATATTTCTATAACGACCAGTTTCAATACTATTAGTGTCACAGAGACTGCAGGTCCTAAGTTCCCGTTCAATATTTCTATAACGACCAGTTTCAATACTATTAGAGTCACAGAGACTGCAGGTCCTAAGTTCCCGTTCAATATTTCTATAACGACCAGTTTCAATACTATTAGAGTCACAGAGACTGCAGGTCCTAAGTTCACGTTCAATATTTCTATAACGACCAGTTTCAATACTATTAGAGTCACAGAGACTGAAGGTCCTAAGTTCCCGTTCCATATTTCTATAACGACCAGTTTCAATACTATTAGAGTCACAGAGACGACCAGCAGGTCCTAAGTTCACGTTCCATATTTCTATAACGACCAGTTTCAATACTATTAGAGTCACAGAGACTGCAGGTCCTAAGTTCACGTTCAATATTTCTATAACGACCAGTTTCAATACTATTAGTGTCACAGAGACTGAAGGTCCTATGTTCACGTTCAATATTTCTATAACGACCAGTTTCAATACTATTAGAGTCACAGAGACTGCAGGTCCTAAGTTCCCGTTCAATATTTCTATAACGACCAGTTTCAATACTATTAGAGTCACAGAGACTGCAGGTCCTATGTTCCCGTTCAATATTTCTATAACGACCAGTTTCAATACTATTAGTGTCACAGAGACTGCAGGTCCTAAGTTCCCGTTCAATATTTCTATAACGACCAGTTTCAATACTATTAGTGTCACAGAGACTCAAGGTCCTAAGTTCCCGTTCAATATTTCTATAACGACCAGTTTCAATACTGTTAGTGTCACAGAGACTGCGGGTCCTAAGTTCCCGTTCAATATTTCTATAACGACCAGTTTCAATACTATTAGAGTCACAGAGACTGCAGGTCCTAAGTTCCCGTTCAATATTTCTATAACGACCAGTTTCAATACTATTAGAGTCACAGAGACTGCAGGTCCTCAATACTATTAGAGTCACAGAGACTGCAGGTCCTAAGTTCACGTTCAATATTTCTATAACGACCAGTTTCAATACTATTAGAGTCACAGAGACTGCAGGTCCTAAGTTCACGTTCAATATTTCTATAACGACCAGTTTCAATACTATTTGTGTCACAGAGACTGAAGGTCCTAAGTTCCCGTTCCATATTTCTATAACGACCAGTTTCAATACTATTAGAGTCACAGAGACTGCAGGTCCTAAGTTCCCGTTCCATATTTCTATAACGACCAGTTTCAATACTATTAGTGTCACAGAGACTGAAGGTCCTAAGTTCCCGTTCAATATTTCTATAACGACCAGTTTCAATACTATTAGTGTCACAGAGACTGAAGGTCCTATGTTCACGTTCAATATTTCTATAACGACCAGTTTCAATACTATTAGAGTCACAGAGACTGCAGGTCCTAAGTTCACGTTCAATATTTCTATAACGACCAGTTTCAATACTATTAGAGTCACAGAGACTGCAGGTCCTAAGTTCACGTTCAATATTTCTATAACGACCAGTTTCAATACTATTAGAGTCACAGAGACTGCAGGTCTTAAGTTCCCGTTCAATATTTCTATAACGACCAGTTTCAATACTATTAGAGTCACAGAGACTGCAGGTCCTAAGTTCCCGTTCAATATTTCTATAACGACCAGTTTCAATACTATTAGAGTCACAGAGACTGCAGGTCTTAAGTTCCCGTTCAATATTTCTATAACGACCAGTTTCAATACTGTTAGTGTCACAGAGACTGCAGGTCCTAAGTTCCCGTTCAATATTTCTATAACGACCAGTTTCAATACTATTAGAGTCACAGAGACTGCAGGTCTTAAGTTCCCGTTCAATATTTCTATAACGACCAGTTTCAATACTATTAGTGTCACAGAGACTGCAGGTCCTAAGTTCCCGTTCAATATTTCTATAACGACCAGTTTCAATACTATTAGTGTCACAGAGACTGAAGGTCCTAAGTTCCCGTTCAATATTTCTATAACGACCAGTTTCAATACTATTAGAGTCACAGAGACTGCAGGTCCTAAGTTCCCGTTCAATATTTCTATAACGACCAGTTTCAATACTATTAGTGTCACAGAGACTGCAGGTCCTAAGTTCCCGTTCAATATTTCTATAACGACCAGTTTCAATACTGTTAGTGTCACAGAGACTGCGGGTCCTAAGTTCCCGTTCAATATTTCTATAACGACCAGTTTCAATACTGTTAGTGTCACAGAGACTGCGGGTCCTAAGTTCACGTTCAATATTTCTATAACGACCAGTTTCAATACTATTAGTGTCACAGAGACTGCAGGTCCTAAGTTCCCATTCAATATTTCTATAACGACCAGTTTCAATATTCAGTTGATGAGCAGAACATCTAAATTTATAAATGTAACTTCTAACTGCAAAAGAAATGTTTTTGTTAAACAGTATTAGAGACAGTGATTATTAGTTAAGTGCTTAGACATTAAATACATTGAAGACACTGAGAGGGTAGCATGCATTAAACTCAATATAAGTCGTCTGACTACGACACGGATATTACCTCTTTCACTAATCAATAGTTCCTTTTCTTGTCACCCAGCCCTGGTAGCTCAGATTATGCCAAGGAGAGCGTGCTTGGACCTTAGTTGGATATAATAAGCAAAAATAAATAATACTTAAAGGAAACCTTAAAGAATTCCGATGTGAGACTCGCCCTTTACAAAGAGTGTTTTTTGCTTTCTTTGACTCTTTATATGTCCACCAAATAGCACTGCGTTGTTTTGTTATGCGTCTATAATACATTTATATGTCCACCAAATAGCACTGCGTTGTTTTGTTACGCCTCTATATACATTTATATGTCCACCAAATAGCACTGCGTTGTTTTGTTACGCGTCTATAATACATTTATATGTCCACCAAATAGCACTGCGTTGTTTTGTTATGCGTCTATAATACATTTATATGTCCACCAAATAGCACTGCGTTGTTTTGTTATGCGTCTATAATACATTTATATGTCCACCAAATAGCACTGCGTTGTTTTGTTACGCCTCTATATACATTTATATGTCCACCAAATAGCACTGCGTTGTTTTGTTACGCCTCTATATACATTTATATGTCCACCAAATAGCACTGCGTCGTTTTGTTACGCGTCTATAATACATTTGACTGTTAATTGAATCAAGATAAACTAATACACTAGAGAGCTGTCCTAAATCTGATTCAATACCCCCTCCTCCTCACTCTATCTCTCCACCCTCCCTTCCATTAACAATTTCTTCCTCTTCCCTCTTCCTCTATCACTTTGGCTATCTTTTCCCCGTTTACTAACTCTCTCGTCTCATTCTCTCTCTCTCTCTCTCTCTCTCTCTCTCTCTCTCTCTCTCTCTCTCTCTCTCTTCTCTCTCTCGCTCACACGTCACTCCCCCTCTCTTCTCTTCTCTCTCTCTCGTCAGTCACTCCCCCTCTCTTCTCTCTCTAGTCACTCCCCCTCCCTTCTCTTCTTCTCTCCCCCTCTCACCTTCCCTCCCTCTCTCTCTCCCTCCCGATCTCTGTCCCTCCCTCCCTCTCTCCCTAGTCACTCCCCCTCTCTTCTCTCTACCTCACTCTCTGTTTCTCCCCTCCCCCCTCTTCTCTCTCTCTCTATCTCTCTCTCTCCTCCACTTCCCCTCCAGGCTCTCTCTCTCTCTCTCTCTCTCTCTCTCTCTCTCTCAGTCACCTATCCCCTCTCTCTATCTTCTCTCTCTTACTAGTCTCTTCCCCCCCCCCCCCCCCCCCCCCCCCACTAAAAATAACCATACTTTTGAATGTGCTGAGATGTTGTTTGTTACACAAATATTCTTTTCTGTATCTAGAACAGATACTTTTGACATGCAGTTTTATCTTAGAGTATCATTACCGCATTATCCTCTTACTTCAAAAAGTCGTGTTTCTTCCCATCAATAGCTCGTTGGCAACCGAGATGATACCGTACTGAAAGGTTACCTAGACGCAAAACATCCTACCTAGTGAGATGCAATAGTACCAAAGAGTTCCGTGTCAAAGTTCGATGTGCACCGTCAAATATTTAGGGAGTAAAAACAGCTGTGGGCGTGATTGGTAGTAATATGTGACATTGATTATTTGTGCAAATACTATTATTATCCATTGACAATAAATAAATATGCAGTATATATATGAGGTTGAAACTAATGCGGGGTACCCCCAAACATGGAACTGCAATTTTCAGCAAACATGACGGTTGCTATTAAAAACATTAATTAAATCTCTTAAATTTCACACACCCCCCCCCCCCCCCCCCCCCCCCCCCCATTTCCTTACAGGTTGATTAGATGTGAGGTGCCACACTTTCTATTGCTGTACTTCCTGGGTGTGTTGAAACGCTGCTTATATCAGTTTTATTAGTAAACGTTAACATTGATTTGGTCTATTAGAACCTACAGCTTGTCCTGGCAGCAGTGACGACATTGTCAAGTGCAGATACGCCATTTTGATAACGATAACCGTTTGGTCGGCCATATTTAAGTCTTATCGCGATATTTTCTTTGAAAGCAGATTTACGTTCACTTTGTATCAAAGAATGGCAGTGGTTCAAACATCTGGTTGATCGTGAAGGAACAGAAGGGAACTAAGTTCAATGCGTTGCAGTATGCAACACGTTCACAACATGTGAAACAAACTTTTTAAAACTTACGCATAGATCATCTTCTATGCGTGAACAATCGAACCACACGCCTGTGCAGGTAGCACTAAACCAATTAATTTCCGGCTTGGTCGAAGTTCGAGGTGCACCAAACTTTTGATAGAGAAGTTAACACCACAAGTCCTGTGATTGGTTATAAATGTGAGTGTGTTGGTTGTAAAAAAAAAAAAAAGTTTCATCTGGGCTAAAAATGTATGCAATTGTATTTGATGTAGTACCACCGTGTCAAGTAGCCTTGTTCTTGGAACATGTATGGGGTACCTGTACAAAATAGTACTCAAATTGTGTGCGAAACTAGGGGTGCTGTAGAAACATCTGGATATACCGAAAATGAGCCATGAAAGGTACCATTTTCTGAAGTTAATACTTTAAGGTAGGGGTTGTAGTACTGTTATTTATAGGTCATAGTTTGGTTGATATATTGCATATAGTGTTTTTAAACACAAACGTTAACATGGTCGTCTATGGGATTTTAATTGGTATAGTCCAACCTGCAAAGGGATTCCCCTGACCTAGATACACGTCACACGTATCTAGTTACGCGGGAACGTAGAAAAATTGTTAAACTCTCTAATAGACTTAAAAAGTAAAATTTGTTTTATTTAACGACGCCACTAGAGCACATTGATTTTTTAAATCTTATTATCGGCTATTGGGCGTCAAACATATGGTCATTCTGACACTGTTTTTTTTTAGAGGAAACCCGCTGTCGCCACATAAGCTACTATTTTACGACAGGCAGCAAGGGCTCTTTTATTTGCGCTTGCCACAGGCAGGATAGCACAAACCATGACCTTTGTTGAACCAGGTATGAATCACTGGTCGGTGTAAGTGGTTTACACCTACCCAATGAGTCTTGCGGAGCATTCACTCAGGGTTTGGAATCTGTATCTGGATTAAAAATCCCATGCCTCGACTGGGATCCGAACCCAGTATCTACCAGCCTGTAGACCGATGACCTAAAAACGACGCCACCGAGGCCGGTCTAATAGACGAAGTGTTACAGAGCGCGGGCACACGGTCATGTACACGGTGTTATTTGTTCTGTGTGTCAACATCTGCCGTTACTGTCAATGATATTAGTGAGAGGCATCGCTATGTGATCACGCCGTTTACATATTGACAATTTATTAGTGATTCGCCGTTACCCGAGCTCTTAATACAAATGTTATGTCGCTACACCAGGCAACGTTACATTAGATACGTTACATTTGAAATGCCAATAACTATAGTTAAGGGCGTGTAAATGTTTTCTCTCATTTCGACGCCCTGCAATATATACAGATAAAAACAAACATGTCAAAATATACTCTTCAAAAAAAGTAGGGGAAGCTGAAATATTAATTAACCACAGACATCCTAGTAAAGAACGTTCAGGTCTGTTTATTAACACACCGAAACACATTCCATAGTTTGCACATGCATCACGCAATTGTCCCGTACACGTGCGTAGGGTGTCATTCTCGATTTTGACAATTTCCAGGAAGGTCCATTAATCATTGTGGAACATTATTTGTTTACAGTTGTTTTTGTTTTATTTGAATTTGCGATTTACTGATAAAAAAACCGTCAACTTTAAAATTTCACTTCTGACCCCAATCGTCCTTCAAGATCTTTGGTGGTCATAAAACCTACTGTAATACTGAACTACCGGTTGTAATGTTTGCCCAATTAATTCACTATTATCACATACCATTCCCCACAGCTAATATACCTTACAATTTTGGCAATTGTAAATTCTTATTAGAGTTCCCCTACTTTTTTGAAGAGTATATATAATATCATGGGACGAAAAAAAAAAGTTTGTTTTATTTAACGATGCCACTAGAGCACATTGATTTTTTTATCTTATCATCGGCTATTGGATGTCAAACATTATGGTCATTCTGACACTGTTTTAGAGGAAACCCGCTGTCGCCACATAGGCTACTCTTTTACAACAGGCAGCAAGGGATCTTTTATTTGTGCTTCCCACAGGCAGGATAGCACAAACCATGGCCTTTGTTGAACCAGTTATGGATCACTCGTCGGTGCAAATGGTTTACACCTACCCACTGAGCCTTTTCGGAGCACTCACTCAGGGTTTGGAGTCGGTATCTGGATTAAAAATCCCATGCCTCGACTGGGATCCGAACCCAGTACCTACCAGCCTGTAGACCGATGGTCTAACCACGACGCCACCGAGGCCGGTCTCATGGGATGAAGTATTATTATTCAGCGCAAATACATTGAATAAGTGTGTTTGTTAAACTTATGTAAAACGGGATTTCTAAACTGGATATGCTTTCGCCTCGACACATTCTTTATATGACCATATACAACATTTTGATAAAGAATTAAAAAAATTTGGGGGTGGGGGTGGGGGATGGACGTAGCGCCGTGGTAAAGTTCTCGTGTGATGCGCGGTCAGTCTAGGACCGGCTTGGGATCGATCCCCGTCGGTTGGCCCATTGGGCTACTTCTTGTTCCAGACAGTACACCACGATCTGTATATCAAAGGCCGTGGTATGTGCTATCCTGTCTGTGGGATGGTGCACATAAAATATCCCTTGCTGCTAACTGAAAAAAGGTGTCGGGTTTTCTCTCTAAGACTATATGTCAGAATTAACAAATGTTTGACATCCAATAGGCGATGATTAATAAATCAATGTTCTCTTATGGTGTCCAGGATCGATCCCCATCAGAGGACCCATTGGGCTATTTCACCTTCCAGCCAGTGCACCACGACTGGTATAGCAAAGACCGTGGTATGTGATATCCAGTCTGTGGGATGGTGCATATGAAATAGTCCTTGCTACTAATGGAAAAATGTAGTGGGTTTCCTCTCTAAGACTTAATGAAAGAAAGAAAGAAAGAATGTTTTATTTAACGACGCACTCAACACATTGTATTTACGGTTATATGGCGTCAGACATATGGTTAAGGACCACACAGATATTGAGAGAGGAAACCCTCTGTCGCCACTTCATGGGCTACTCTTTTCGGTTAGCAGCAAAGGGATCTTTTATATGCACCATCCCACAGACAGGGTAGAACATACCACGACCTTTGATATACCAGTCGTGGTGCACTTGAATGAGAAATAGCCCAATGGGCCCACTGACGGGGATCGATCCCACACCGACCGCGCATCGAGCGAGCGCTGTACCACTGGGCTACGTCCCGCCCTGTTTAAGACTTTATGTTAAAAATACTAAATGTTGGACCTGCAATAGCTGATTATTAATAAATCATTGCACTCTAGTGGTGTCGTTAACCAAAACAAACAGTTCGAGATATTCTTGTTTACGTGTCTTTCAATTTCTTATAAAATGGCATTCTTTATGAATCGAGAGCAGAATCATGGTGGAAATCGACTGATCCACTGATGTCTGAGTTCTCACGGCGCGTCATTTACGAGAACCGGTGCACTTAGTTCATTTCGTATAAGCATTTGACCGCGTTTTTAAAGGTTAGCGCTAATGCGTTCTTTCCAATACATACAGCTGACTAAACGAGCGTCCGTTTGTGACCAATTTTGTCAGTCGAGCGAGATTGGTTTTATTTGTTAAGAATGTTCGTTAAAATTGCACGTTCCGGTTTCGTTGGCATTCCAGACTATAATAATTCTCTGTTAGAGGGTATCATAACACCAGAAATACTCGCCTTAGAGATGTAGTGGTTCAGCGTTCGCACTTAAGGCTGGTAGGGACAAGGTTCGCATCCTAGTACCGGCCCCACTAATTTCGGTTGCAATTAGTTAGGCCTTTTAAATCTTAGATTTTACTAGACTACACCTAGGCCCACTTTCTTGTCGGTGGTTGTACTATACCAAATAAAATCTCATAGGCTACAATGTTAACGTATGTGGTTAAAACACTATATGCAATATATCAACCAAACTATGACCCATAAATGTCAGTACTACAACCCCACTTTCTTGTCGGTGGTTCAAATGTGGAAGGCTACCTTATAGATTGTACTATACCAAATAAAATCTCATAGGCTACAATGTTAACGTATGTGGTTAAAACACTATATGCAATGTATCAACCAAACTATGACCCATAAATGTCAGTACTACAACCCCTACCTTAAAGTATTAACTGCAGAAAATGGTACCTTTCATGGCTCATTTTTGGTATAACCAGATGTTTCTACAGTATCCCTAGTTTCGCACAAAATTTGAGTACTTTATTTTACAGGTACCCATATATGTTCCAAGCACAAGGCTACTTGACATGGTAGTACTACATAAAATAAAATTGCATACATTTTTAGCCCCAATGAAACATTTTTTTTTCTACAACCAACACACTCACATTTATAACCAATCACAGGACTTGTGGTGTTAACTTCTCTATCAAAAGTTTGGTGCACCTCGAACTTCGACCGAGCCGGAAATTAATTGGTTTAGTGCTACCTACAGTATATACAGATAACATACATTTTTCAAAAGGTGGCTAATCATGTATAAAGTAGATCCTTTCATGACTCATTTTCGATATAACCGGATCTTTTTACAACACTCTTAGTTTCGCACAAAATTGTAGTACTAATTGTAGTAATTATAGGTATCAGTTTTAAGCACAAGACGACTTGACACAGTGGTACTCGATGAAATAAAGTAGCATACATTATCCAGATGAAACTATTTTTTTTTGTCATCAAACACAGTCACATTCATCTCCAATGGCAGGAATTGTGGTAGTAACTGCTCTATCAAAAGTTCGAACTTTGATACAGCTGTATGATATTTGGTTTAGTACTACCTAACTACATTCTGATGAACTCGGATTTACAATGGACTCCGTTTTTTAATCAAGAAGCTCGAAAATTATCGATGTAAATGTATTTGACGTCACACATAGGATTTTTGTTGTATTAGAGCGGGAATCTTTGACGGTAATCAGGGGTACAGAAATGAAAAATATTTCACTAGCCCTCCGGACCAGAAACAACTAAAATCTACTAGCCCGCTAGTATTTCTACTAGTCCGCCAGCCCATAGACAGGATATCACATATCACGGCCTTTGATATACCAGTCGTGACGCACTGGCTGGAACGAGAAATATCCCAATGGATTATGAGCCTACTGACAGGGATCGATCCTAGACCGACCGCGCATCGGGCGAATACGTGTCATTGAGGCTACATCCCGCCCTCGTTTAGTTACGAAAGGAAGGGAATGTTTTATTTAACGACGCACTCAACACATTTTATTTACGGTTATATGCGTCGGACATATGGTTAAGGACCACACATATATTGAGAGAGGAAACCCGCTGTCGCCACTTCATGGGCTCCTCTTTTCAATTAGCTGCAAGGGATCTTTTATATGCACCATCCAGGAGACAGGATAGCACATACCACGGCCTTTGATATACCAGTCGTGGTCCACCGGCTGGAGCGAGAAATATCCCAGTAGGCCCTCCGACGGTGATCGATCCTAAACCAACAGCGCATCAAGCGTGCGCGTTACCACTGGACTACGTCCCGTCCCCTCGTTTAGTTACGGAGTTTAGGTCCGTGTGAACTTCTACAGCATGTGGGAGAAAGGATCCCATACGTATCTACTACGTGTTTGGTTCCGCTGTTTTCCTGTATACTGTATTCGTGTATTCCAGCATACTGTTACCCCATCTGTGGCCGATAGTGACGTGAGATACCACGTACGTAGTTCGGTGTTTATGGAAACCCACACAGAGAGGTGTGTATATCATACACAGACACAACAGGTGCCTCGTAATCAAACGTGAACGCCTCGGATAAATCACGCAACCACTTGCGCTTGTCAAACAGTGTATCTATTTGTTATTCGATTTTGTATTATTTAATTTTCTTAATAAATATTTTTTTTAAAAGAAGAAAATTTAGGAATGAATGAATGAATGAATGTTTAATGACACCAGAGTACAAAAAAAGAAGGAAATGTTTTATTTAACGACGCACTCAACATATTTCATTTACGGTTATATGGCGTCGGACATATGGTTAAGGACCACACAGATATTGAGAGAGGAAATCCGCTGTCTCCACTTCATGGGCTACCCTTTTCGATTAACAGCAAGGGATCTTTTATATGCACCATCCCACAGACAGGATAACACATACCACGGTACCAGCTCCCACCCAGAGCGAGTTTTAACGACTCATTTGGTAGGTATAAGACCATTACACTCTATTTTCTCTCACTAACACTTTAATTGTATTTTATGGTAGACGAGCAACTTGAGGTGTTTTGGTTTACAAATTTGGAAATTTAAAATTGAGATAGTCATGTATCTATATCAAAGGACGTGGTATGTACTATCCTGTATATAGCTGTATGTACGGAACTACTTCTACACTAGTTGTGATTAACAAAGGAATGGTGTATTGTTCAAAGTTATTTATTTTTTACTTTCCAGTTGATTTAAAGACCGTTTTGAAGACAATTTTGATTTTAAAAATAAGAAATACATTTTTTGTTATTTAAGAACTATTTTGTTTTGATGTGT
>NC_054709.1:23809612-23824612 GCF_016097555.1 Gigantopelta aegis
GCCTGAGGTAAGTAACTTGTAACCGGCCTCAGTGGTGTCGTGATTAAACCATAAGGCTGGTACCGACTCGAAAACAGAGCGAGTTTTAACGAGTCAGTGGGTAGGTATGTGTAAGACCCTACATCATGTTCTCTCTCACTAACAACTAACCACTAACAATTAACCCACTGTCCTGGACACACAGCCCATATAGCTAAGGTGTGTGTGCTCAGGACAGCGTGCTTGAACCTTAATTGGATATAAGCACGAAAATAAGTTACAATAAAATGAAATGAAGTAACTTGTATGTGACATCCGAAGGGAGCCAGATTAAAGCTGGTTTTCAAGTAACACACGACCATTAATTTCTACATGCAGTTCAATACAATTTCTACAGTTGTGTCGAGTATTCACCTGTTAGTAGATGAGACTGAACCACGTTTCGTAGGCTGTTTTACGCATATCATTTTACTAGTGTTGGCTATTATTTTTGTTGAAAACAGTTTTAAGAAGACCGCATATAATTTATTTACACTTTAAGTATCTACTTGATTATTGTGACTCTTAAAGAAATCTCAGTTATTGCTACTTCTTAAAGACATCTCAGTTATTGCTACTTCGTAAAGACATCTCAGTTATTGCTACTTCGTAAAGACATCTGTTATTGCGACTTCTTAAAGACATCTCAGTTATTGCAACTTCGTAAAGACATCTCAGTTATTGCTACTTCGTAAAGACATCTGTTATTGCGACTTCTTAAAGACATCTCAGTTATTGCTACTTCGTAAAGACATCTCAGTTATTGCTACTTCGTAAAGACATCTCAGTTATTGCTACTTCGTAAAGACATCTCAGTTATTGCTACTTCTTAAAGACATCTCAGTTATTGTGACTTCTTAAAGACATCTCAGTTATTGCTACTTCGTAAAGACATCTCAGTTATTGCAACTTCGTAAAGACATCTCAGTTATTGCTACTTCTTAAAGACATCTCAGTTATTGCGACTTCTTAAAGACATCTCAGTTATTGCGACTTCTTAGAGACATCTCAGTTATTGCGACTTCTTAAAGACATCTCAGTTATTGTGTCTTCTTAAAGACTTCTTAAAGACATCTCAGTTATTGTGACTTCTTAAAGACATCTCAGTTATTGTGACTTCTTAAAGACATCTCAGTTATTGTGACTTCGTAAAGACATCTCAGTTATTGCTACTTCTTAAAGACATCTCAGTTATTGTGACTTCGTAAAGACATCTCAGTTATTGCTACTTCTTAAAGACATCTCAGTTATTGCTACTTCTTAAAGACATCTCAGTTATTGCTACTTCTTAAAGACATCTCAGTTATTGCTACTTCTTAAAGACATCTCAGTTATTGTGACTTCTTAAAGACATCTCAGTTATTGTGACTTCTTAAAGACATCTCAGTTATTGTGACTTCTTAAAGACATCTCAGTTATTGCTACTT
Source organism: Gigantopelta aegis (assembly GCF_016097555.1). Classification (NCBI taxonomy): domain Eukaryota; kingdom Metazoa; phylum Mollusca; class Gastropoda; order Neomphalida; family Peltospiridae; genus Gigantopelta; species Gigantopelta aegis. Next base: position 23,811,058 of record NC_054709.1, read on the forward strand.
CTTAAAGACATCTCAGTTATTGTGACTTCTTAAAGACATCTCAGTTATTGTGACTAAAAACAGAAGAAAGGAGGAAAGAGAGAAAATAAAAGAGAGGAAGACATAGAGAAAAGAAAAAGAAAGAAAGAAAAAAAAAAAGTATCTACTTGATGGAGCGGGACATAGCGCAATGGTAAAGCGCTCGCTTGGTGTACGGTCTGTTTGGGCTCGATCCTCGTCGGTGGGCCCATTGAGCTATTTCTCGATCCAGCCAGTGCACCACGACTGGTATATCAAAGTGTATATAAAAGATCCCACGCTGTTAATGAAAACAATGTTCCGGGTTTCCTCTGATGACTACGAGTCAGAATTATCAAGTTTGACACCCAGTAGCCGATGATGAATAAATTAATGTGCTCTAGTGGTGTCATTAAACAAAACAAACTTTAACTTTATTCACTTGGTAAAAGTTAATTCTAAAATGATCTCCCTTAATGGAGCGTCGTTAAATAAAACATTTCTTTCTTTTTTCCCTTAATGGACTACACAGGGTTCAGGAGGAACAATTAAAGTTTGTTTTGTTTAACGACACCACTAGAGAAAATTGATATATTAATCATCGCCTATTGGATGTCAAACATTTGGTAATTTTGAAATATAGTCTTAGAGAAAAAACCCGCTACAGTTTTTCCATTAGTAGCAAGGTATCTTTTATATGCATCATCTCATAGACGGAATAGCACATACCACGGCCTTTGATGTGCCAGTCGTGGTTTACTTGGCTGGAACAAAAAATAGCCCAATTGGCCCACCGACGGTGATCGATCCCAGACCGACAGCGCATCAAGCAAGCGCTTTACCACTAGGCTACGTTCCGCCCCTCTTGGTAATGTGGTAGAAAATATTAAATATATTACCACATCTGACCTCGATGCCAAGCATTATGTGGGGAAATGATCTACTATACATGATGTACTGGATGCCATCTGGTAATAATGGTAATTAATGTGGTAGAAATTGAGACTGTCATTGTAGTAGTTAGTCTTGTCTAGTTTGGTGGCGTCCGTACATTCCAACAGGAATTGTCAAAATAATTATACAGTTATATTCTGTATGCAGGACTACTATAATTTAAGGGACATATGACTGTGATTTAAAACCAATACTAATCTGGTATTATATGTTACAAAATACATATACTTCTTTTGCGCTTCTTACTATGTGTGTCTCTCATTTTCTATTCACTTCTTAACTGACTGTGATAATTAAAATAGTTTTAACTAAGGAAGGAAATATTTTATTTAACGACACACTCAATACATTTTATTTACGGTTATATGGCGTCAGATATATGGTTAAGAAATACACAGATATTGAAAGAGAAAACCCACTGTCGCCACTTCATGGGCTGCGCTTTCCGATTAACAGCGAGGGATCTTTTATATGCACCATTCCACAGACAGGATGGCACATACCACGGCCTTTGTTACACCAGTTGTGAAGCACTGGTTGGAACGAGAAACAGCCCAATGAGACCACCGGCGGGGATCGATACTAGACCGACCCCGCATCAAGCGAACGCTTTACCACTGGGCTACGTTCCGCCCCTTTTTAACTAAGGAGTTTAACACATCCTGTCTGTTTTAAATAAAGACACAGACAGTGAGATGCTATTTCTGTAAATAAAAACACAACTTGACATTTTCGTTTAAATAATGTGACATCTAGAGAGAGAAAAAAGTGTGTTTAGTTGATGTAATGTAACTATTGATTATACATTATAGACCATGGATATCTGATTTCAATTATTGTTTCAGGTTTGGGATAACAAAAACAACTGACTTTCATTAAATAACAGTGTGGATTGCGGATTGTGTATTTAAATCTTCAATACGTCTCACAAAGAAAATTAATAACTACGGTATACTGAGTCAGAATGTAACTTTGATAGTGTCACTTTTCAACAGACGAGTACGTCTTTAAATAACCAGTAATAAACGTACACAGTGAATACAAAGATCAAATCACCATTTTTTAAATATATGTATTCGTTGTATAACGGGGCGGGATGTAGCCCAGTGGTAAAGCGCTCGCTTGATGCGTGGTCGGTTTAGGATCGATCCCCGTCAGTGGACCACGACTGGTAAATCAAAAACCGTGGTATGTTCTATCCTATCTATGGGATGGTGCATATGAAAGATCCCTTGCTGCTAATTGAAAATAGTAGCTCATGAAGTGGCGACAGCGGGTTTCCTCCAACAATATCTGTATGGTTCTTAACCATATGTCCGCCGCTATATAACCGTAAATAAAATGTGTTGAGTGCATCGTTAAATAAACGATTTCCTTCATTCATTCATTCAGTTAAGATGACATCATAAAAACGCTTTATTGTATTCGTTGTACAAAGCCCCTGCGCGTGCTGTATCCTCACCGTGGTTCAGGGGTATAACATTCTCTTTGAGAATGGCCAATACAGCACAAATACATTTTGAGTAAAAATCAGTATCTATCTGTGATATTTGTGTTTTTGCACGGTTCTTTACAGTATTTTGTTAAATCTTGAATTTTTATATTGATGTTGATTATCACTTTATTTGTTTGCATTACGATAGTTTGACACCCAATAGCCGCCCCTGCGTATGCTGTAACCTCACCGTGGTGCGGGGGTGTAACATTCTCTTTGAGAATGGCCAATACAGCACAAAATTGAAGTTTTGAGTAAAATTCAGTATCCGTAAAATTCTGTGATATTTGTGTTTTTGCACAGTTCTTTACACTGTTTTTGTTTAAGTCTTGAATTTTTATATTGATGTTGATCATCACTTTATTTGTTATCATTACCATAGTTTGACACCCAATAGCGGATATATTTTTCGTGCTGGGGTGTCGTTAAACATTCATTCATTCATTCCCAATAGCCGATGTTTTTTTTTTGTGCTGGGGTGTCGTTAAACAATCATTTCATTCATTCATTCATTCATTCATTCATTCATTCGTTGTAGAAAGGTGCGGGACGTAGCCTAGTGGTAAAGCGCTCGCCTGATGACCGGTTGGTCTAGGATCGATCCCCGTCGGTGAACTTACTGGGTTATTTCTTGTTCCAACCATTGCACCACGACTGCTATATCAAAGGCCGTGGCATGTGCTATGCTGTCTGTGGGATGGTGCATTTAAAAGATCCCTCACTACTAATGAAAAAATGTAGCGGGTTTCCTCTTTAAGACTACGTCAAAATGACCAAATCTTTGACATCCAATAGCCGATGATTAATACATCAATGTGCTCTAGTGATGTCGTAAAGCAAAACAAATTCGTTGTATAAAATATTAATACTTTCTTAATTAACATATCTTCTTCGTTCTTTATTTTTTACAGTTCGACAGTCCAACGAAATCTTACGAAAACACCACGCCAACAAGAACATCAAAGCCGACCATAATGTCACAGGGAACCACTTACCAAGCTGACAGAATCCTGACATTTGTACACGTCGTGACGTCATATGTGACGTAAACGTAGTTTTCAACGAACGTCTGACCAATGTTACTTGTGGCATTAGGCATACAAAATATATTAAGAAATATATCAGAAGCAATTTGCAATTTATTTTTCAGTGATAATGAAGGAACTGACAAAGTGAGTCAATAGGCCTATCAACGAATATATTATTTATGTTTACAGTGTAGATACAATAACCCCTTTAGCCTTTCCTCGATAATTTTTGTGAATAATTTCCATTTTTATTAACTCATTCACAAAAATAATTGAATCTGTAAGCAATAAAACAAGAACAGAAAGTACATCCGAATTCTTTTGGCAATATTGATTTATGTCTATCACATATGATCCTCCCCGCAATGCTGACTACCATGCATAATATCCCACCCCACCCCCGCAATGTTGATTTACTTATATCATGCATAAAACCCCACCCCACCCCCGCAATGTTGATTTACTTATATCATACATAATACCCCACCCAACCCCCGCAATGTTGATTTACTTATATCATGCATAATACCCCACCCCACCCCCGCAATGTTGATTTACTTATATCATGCATAGTACCCCAGCCCACCCACGCAATATTGATTTACTTATATCAAGCATAATACCCCACCACCAACCACGCAATGTTGATTTATCACTGCGGAGCTATGCAAAATCATCTCCCCACCTGGCAATGTTGATTTACTTTTGCTATGAAAGATACACTCCTTAATTCCTCCATGTTGATTTACGTCTACCACGCCCCCACCACCAATCTGGATTCACTTCTACCACGCCCCCGCCACCAATCTGGATTTACGTCTACCACACCCCCACCACCAATCTGGATTTACTTCTATCACGCCCCCGCCACCAATCTGGATTTACTTCTACCACGCCCCCACCACCAATCTGGATTCACTTCTACCACGCCCCCGCCACCAATCTGGATTTACGTCTACCACGCCCCCACCACCAATCTGGATTCACTTCTACCACGCCCCCACCACCAAACTGGATTCACTTCTACCACGCCCCCACCACCAATCTGGATTTACTTCTACCACGCCCCCACCACCAATCTGGATTCACTTCTACCACGCCGCCGCCACCAATCTGGATTTACGCCTACCACGGCCCCACCACCAATCTGGATTTACTTCTACCACGTCCCCACCACCAATCTGGATTCACTTCTACCACGCCCCCACCACCAATCTGGATTTACGTCTGCCACGCCCCCACCACCAATCTGGATTCACTTGTAACACGCCCCCACCACCAATCTGGATTCACTTGTACCACGCGCCCACCTCCAATCTGGATTCAATTCTACCACGCCCCCACCACCAATCTGGATTTACATCTACCACGCCCCCACCACCACCAATCTGGATTTACATCTACCACGCCCCCACCATCACCAATCTGGATTTAAGTCTACCACACCCCCACCACCAATCTGGATTTACGTCTACCACGCCCCCACCACCAATCTGGATTTACTTCTACCACGCCCCCACCACCACCAATCTGGATTTACGTCTACCACGCCCCCACCACCAATCTGGATTTACGTCTACCACGCCCCCACCACCACCAATCTGGATTTACTTCTACCACGCCTCCACCACCACCAATCTGGATTCACTTCTACCACGCCCCCACCACCAATCTGGATTTACTTCTACCACGCCACCACCACCACCAATCTGGATTCACTTCTACCACGCCCCCACCACCAATCTGGATTCACTTCTACCACGCCCCCACCACCAATCTGAATCCACTTCTACCACCCCCCATCACCAATCTGGATTCACTTCTACCACGCCCCCACCACCAATCTGGATTCACTTCTACCACGCCCCCACCACCAATCTGAATCCACTTCTACCACGCCCCCATCACCAATCTGGATTCACTTCTACCACGCCCCCACCACCAATCTGGATTCACTTCTACCACGCCCCCACCACCAATCTGGATTCATTTCTACCACGCCCCCACCATCAATCTGGATTCTCTTCTACCACGCCCCCCCCCCCCCCACCAATCTGGATTCACTTCTACCACGCCCCCACCACCAATCTGGATTCACTTCTACCACGCCCCCACCACCAATCTGGATTCACTTCTACCACGCCCCCACCCCCCCCCCCCCCCCCACCAATCTGGATTCACTTCTACCACGCCCCCACCACCAATCTGGATTCACTTTTGCCACATATATACAAGGAAGTGATGACTTCATCGTTCCAATACACTGATCAGTACCGATGACGTCACGGGCACTAGCACACTGCTCATAAACCCTCTCGGATTGCGTGACACTGTATACACGTTTGTCTTATGCTAGGCTTAGACTGTCAACTGTTACGACGAAGGTGGTCAACACGACGGTTGCGTTGTAATTTCCCCAACTTACGACTGGTGCGCTCAGATTAACAACTAATCGGTCGTAGGAGTTGTATACGACGGGAATCGAGTTGTAAGAGCGCTCAGACTAGCAATTGGACAGTCGTACAAGTCGTCACAGCAGGAAGTTGGCCAACTTTGTCAGGGCAGCAGGTAGCCTGACCCCAGCATTAACTGAAGCTCCGCTACCACAATCATATTGCAAGTATTAAAACAGCCGACATTAGCTAGGCATTAACAAAGTTATTTTTCTCATTTATGGCAACGTGTCCATAACTCAGTTACGTACCAAAATACTAATAACACGATAGTGGGATATATAAACTAAGTAGTTGGTTGAATAACATACATTTTTGTGAAAATTAAATGAAAATATTTTCAGACAATATTTCGTTGATCCACTTAGAAGGTCAACTAACACGTATACTGACTTTGTTAAAGTTTGGTTTATTTAACGACGCCACTAGAGCACATCGATGTATTTATCATTGGCTATTAGATGCCAATTATTTGGAAATTCTAACATATAGTCTTAGAAAACAAACCCGAATCATTTCTCCATTAGTAGCAAGGGATCTTTTTATGCGCCATCCCACAAACATGATAGCACATATCACGGCCTTTGATATACCAGTTGTGGCGCACTGAATTTGTAACCAGTGCTGGAGCCGTGTTTAAATATCCAATGAAATTTAACTTTGTACTGGTATACGATTTTCAATACGATAATTGCAACATATTTCAGTAAAACCACCGTAAGCTATGACGTCACTATAACACATACGGCATAGTCTACAACGGATTTACGACATTGTAGCGCTAAGGTAGCTTCGAAAGCTTGGTTCTAGGTCTCATAGCTTAAATATAATCTGGATGATGAAAAAAACCCAAACCGAAAGCACAAACAAAAACAACCTCAATAAGATAAGCCAACCCGAAATTTACGGACTGTGATAGGTACCGTATTGGATCTCTATCTTAGCAATGTCGTAGCAATTTCCCCAGATTTATTTTATTTTTTTCCCATGACACTGATATTTATTTTACAGTTCTGGGTTCTTCTCGGCGTTTTTTTCCTCTCTGGCTACGCCCCAGAGTATACTGATTGTTGTGTGTTTGTGAATATAGACTATACTATCTTAAGTTCATTAATATGTATACCTTAAATACATGATATGTTTATTGTACGTACATCTGTTTTCCAGATCTTGGCTAGTTTACAGACTGCTGTATATGTATCACGAGTATCACTACACTATGCATTTTAATTATGCGAAACCCACCAATGAAATGCCTAATCTGATATATTTAGCCAATCGTTAGTGATATAAAACACGATGGAAACCCACCAATGAAATGCCTAGTCTGATATATTTAGCCAATCGTTAGTAACATAAAACACGATGGAAACCCACCAATGAAATGCCTAGTCTATATATATTTAGCCAATCGTTAGTGACATAAAACACGATGGAAACCCACCAATGAAATGCCTAGTCTGATATATTTAGCCAATCGTTAATGACATAAAACACGATGGAAACCCACCAATGAAATGCCTAGTCTATATATATTTAGCCAATCGTTAATGACATAAAACACGATGGAAACCCACCAATGAAATGCCTAGTCTATATATATTTAGCCAATCGTTAATGACATAAAACACGATGGAAACCCACCTATGAAATGCCTAGTCTGATATATTTAACCAATCGTTAATGACATAAAACACGATGGAAACCCACCAATGAAATGCCTAGTCTGATATATTTAGCCAATCGTTAATGACATAAAACACGATGGAAACCCACCTATGAAATGCCTAGTCTGACATATTTAACCAATCGTTAATGACATAAAACACGATGGAAACCCACCAATGAAATGCCTAGTCTATATATATTTAACCAATCATTAGTGACATAAAGCACGATGGAAACCCACCAATAAAATGCCTAGTCTGATATATTTAGCCAATCGTTAGTGACATAAAACACGATGGAAACCCACCAATGAAATGCCTAGCCTATATATATATATATATTTAGCCCATCGTTAGTGACATAAAACACGATGGAAACCCACCTATGAAATGACTAGTCTGATATATTTAGCCAATCGTTAATGACATAAAATACGATGGAAACCCACCAATGAAATGCCTAGTCTATATATATTTAGCCAATCGTTAATGACATAAAACACGATGGAAACCCACCTATGAAATGCCTAGTCTGATATATTTAACCAATCGTTAATGACATAAAACACGATGGAAACCCACCAATCAAATGCCTAGTCTGATATATTTAGCCAATCGTTAATGACATAAAACACGATGGAAACCCACCTATGAAATGCCTAGTCTGACATATTTAACCAATCGTTAATGACATAAAATACGATGGAAACCCACCTATGAAATGCCTAGTCTGACATATTTAACCAATCGTTAATGACATAAAACACGATGGAAACCCACCAATGAAATGCTTAGTCTGATATATTTAGCCAATCGTTAGTGACATAAAACACGATGGAAACCCAGGCGCGTGGTTATGTCCACGTCAGGCGTGCTTAAACAGTTATCTGATGAAAGCATGACAGAAATGACCCACACCCAGGCGCGTGTACATGAATTTTAATAGGGGTGGGTCTATACAGTGGCGAGCGAAGTGTATGTGTGTGTGTGGGGGGGGGGGGGGGGGGTCGAGAGAAGCTCCCATTGAGACCGGGGCGGGACGTAGCCAGGTGGTAAAGCGCCCGCTCGATGCGCGGTCGGTCTGGGATCGATCCCCGTCGGTGGGCCCATTGGACTATTTCTCATTCCAACCAGTGCACCACGACTGGTATATAAAAGACCGTTGTATGTACTACCCTGTCTATGGGATGGTGCATATAAAAGATCCCTTGCTGCTAATCGAACAGAGTAGCCCATTAAGTGGCGACAGCGGGTTTCCTATCACTATCTCTGTGGTCCTTAGCCATATGTCTGACGCCATATAACCGTAAATAAAATGTGTTGAGTGCGTCGTTAAATAAAGCATTTCCTTCCTTCCTTCTTCCCACTGAAACACTTTTGAAATTTGAAAAAAGAAAGAAAATGTATTTGAGTGGAAGTGGAGGACGGGGGGCGGGGGATGTCGATCTCCAAAACCCTTCCCCTGCATACGCGCCTGAAACCTTTACTGGTGTTTTGACCACGTCGGCAGGATCGTACCTAGACTAAACTAAGAATGAAACTGCTTCCTTCAGGCACATACACACATGAAGCATATGTTTGAGGAAAGATAACAATGTCTGGATTAAAAAAAAAGTAACTATTTAGTTGTTTCCGCTAAAAGATAATGTAGACAACATTGTTTTCAGTAAATATGATTTATGAAGGTCGCGGTTTCTGAAACTGATATTCCACGTCACTGTAAATAACATTGCTCAATGTTATTAACATCGATTAGGAAGCGATTACAATCATCGATTTTTCTTTAAATCACAGTTTGTTGATAATAAACAAGTTATAACATTCGCAGGAATGCCATACGAAATTTATATTACTCGTTTGGGAATTGTTTTATACCCGTAGCTAGCGCTCGGGGAATAAACAAAATATCAAAACACGTTTCATAAATAGCGTATGTTTGGAATAATGAATGCAGTTTTGGAGTTATGTAACGATTTGTTTGATGTATCGAACATAGGAAAAATTCACTGGTGGGTTGATATAGGAACACACTGGTGGGTTTATACAGAAACACACTGGTGGGTTGATATAGGAACACACTGGTGGGTTGATATAGGAACACACTGGTGGATTTATACAGGAACACACTGGTGGGTTTATACAGGAACACACATAGGTGGGTTGATATAGGAACACACTGGTGGATTGATATAGGAACACACTGGTGGGTTGATATAGGAACACACTGGTGGGTTGATATAGGAACACACTGGTGGGTTGATATAGGAATACACTGGTGGATTGATATAGGAACACACTGGTGGGTTGATATAGGAACACACTGGTGGGTTGATATAGGAATACACTGGTGGGTTGATATAGGAATACACTGGTGGGTTGATAGAGGAACACACTGGTGGGTTGATAGACGAACACACTGGTGGGTTGATATAGGAACACACTGGTGGCCCCGTTGTGATATTGACGTCTATTACAAACAACAAAACGAAACGTTTGCTAGAAATATTATTTCGACGACGACGACGATGACGATGATGATGATGATGATGATGATGATGATGATGATGATTATTTTATTAGGTTATTAGATTACCTGAGCCAAAGACGTTTGTTTAGTTTACCGATACCACTAGAGCACATTCATTTATTAATCATCGGCTAATGGATGTAAAAAATTTGGTAATTTTGACATTTAGTTTTAGAGAAGAAACCCGCTACATCTTCCCATTAGTAGCAAGAGATATTTTATATACACCATCCCACAGACAGGATAGCAAATACCACGGCCTTTGATATTCCAGTCGTGGTGCAATGGCGGAAACGAGAAATAGCCCAATGGGCCACCTACTTTTTCTCAAAAACTCAATGACCAATTGCAACCGAATTTTGTGGGAAGTTTCCATGGGCCGTGGAGAAACTCATTTGTGAATTTGATCATTCGGACCATCATGGGGTCGTTAGGGCGGGGCCCAAAAGTGGAAAATTAAGCCAGTTTTCAAAAATCATCTTCTCTACTTTCAGAAATGTTATAACCGAATAGTCTTCATATATGTAAAGTCAACAGATGATTTATCTAATCTGTTAATAACATTAATGTCGCCCTCTCCCTCCCCCCCCCCCCCCCCCCCCCCCCCCCCCACCGTTTGTACTCGGGGATGGGGTGATGGTTACTATGGTTATATAGTGAAATGCATTCAACCTGTTATTTCTTCGACTTGTTCTCCAAAACAACTTGACCAATTCTAACTCCCCAGGAAAATGGGTGTTGTATACACCAAGAGTGTGGTATAATATTATGTAACAATTCACTCAGATGGCCATGTAGGCCATTGGCTTATTGTTATTACAATCATCATTATCATCATCATCATCGTCATCATCATCATCGTAAGTAGTAGTAATACTAGTAGTGTCAGTTGTAGTAGCAATAACACTAGCAGCAACAGTAGCAGTAGTAGCAGTACGATATAGTAGTAGTAGTAGTAGTAGTAGTAGTAGTAGTAGTAGTAGTAGTAGCAGTAGCAGTAGTAGTAGTAGTAGTAGTAGTAGTAGTAGTAGTAGCAGCAGCAGCAGCAGTAGTAATGGCAGCAGCAGTAGTAGTACGATATAGTAGTAGTAGTACGATATACTAGTAGTAGTACGATATAGTAGTAGTAGTAGTAGTAGTAGTAGTAGTAGTAGTAGTAGTAGTAGTAGTAGTAGTAGTAGTAGTAGTAGTAGTAGTAGTCAAGATGTAAATAATATCGACGTCAAAAGTCAGCACTACGATGGTTATTTCGCTTAGTAATGTAAATAATAAATATACTTTTGAACTGTATGGTGATATCTACATATTCCACTGCCGACCATCATTAGTGATATTTGTGTTTCATGTTGTGTATTCAAGCATTATCAACCTTCAGTGTCAGTTATCAGTACATATTTTAGCATCTGTAATAATCTTCATTACCAAGAGATGTTTATGGCACTACGTTCAGATCCAGGAAGGGGGGTGGTGGGGTGGGGGGGGGTGGGGGGGGGGTGGGAGGGGGGTGAGGGTGTGGAGGTGAGATGCTGCTAGGGTGCGCTCTCCCAACCGAATTTCTAAGCACCCCTAATAATCCAATGATTACCAGAGGTATACGGTGAATTTATATATTTTAGTCTGTGCCATGCAATATTTTGATCGATTTGGTTTTTCAGGGGCATATTACAATATTGCCTGTATAACACAGTACTTGATAGGGGCGAGACGTAGCCCAGTGGTAAAGCGTTCGCTTGATGCGCGGTCGGTTTGGGATCGATCCCCGTCAGTGGGTCCATTGGGCTATTTCTCGCTCCAGCCAGTGTACCACGACTGGTACATCAAATGCCGTGGTATGTGCTATCCTGTCTATGGGATGGTTCATATAACAGCTCCCTTGCTGCTATTTACGGATGTATGGCGTCGGACATATTGTTAAGGACCACACAGATATTGAGAGAGGAAACTCGCCGTCGCCACTTCATGGGCCACTCTTTTTCGATTAGCAGCAAAGGATCTTTTATATGCACCATCCCACAAACAGGATAGTACATACCACGGCCTTTGTTACACCAGTTGTGTTCCGAGAATGAATTTACTGTTTTGTTAAGTTAAGATGATGAGACGATGTTTAAAACTCACTGCTGGTTAGTTTTAGTTTTGTGATCTGCACGTGTGATATATGTTTGAGTGCGTCTCAGGCGGTAGACGCGGTCCATTAGTAGGACTGGCTGGGTTCACTACGCCAAACGTTCAGTCGAATGGAATATCGCTGGATGTTCGTTGCGCAAATAGTGAACAAAACACCACTGAAGGAAATAGTACGAGTAGAAATATCAACACCAGTATATCGAATATAACTAATTTCATATAATGTTATGTTTACTCAGAAATAGCTCACTGTACAGATGAGATGACCTATGTACTGGAAAATAATTTAATTAATGGATTTGTTGAATTTGTTTTATTGAGAAATTGTTTACTTTACAGACATGATAACCTATGTATTCGAAACACAATTTAATGAATGGATTTGTTGAATTATTTATTGAAAAATAGTTTACTTTACAGACGTGAAGACCTATGTACTGAAAAATAATTTAATGAATGGATTTGTTGAATTATTGATTGACAAATAGTTTACTGTGAAAACTTGATAACCTATGTACTGAAAAATAATTTACTGAATAGATTTGTTGAATTTTTGTTATTGAGCAATAGTTTACTGTACAGACGTGATGACCTATAGATTTACTGAGAATTATCTTCTGTACTGACGTGGTGGCCTATTGACTGAGAAATAGATTAATGTGCATACATGATCACCTATTGACTGTGAAATTGTTTACTGCTTATAGATGTACATACATGATCACTTATTTATGTGAAATAGTTTATTGCACATAGATGTACAGCCATGGTCACCTATTTACTGTGAAATAGTTTACTGCACAGACGCAGTGACCTATTTACTGAGAAAAAAACAGTTTACGGTACAGGCGTGTTAACGTTTATTGAGCAATAGTTTACTATACAAACGTTATGACGTTTTTATTGAGAAATAGCACAGACGTGATAATCCACTACTGAAAGAGTTTATTGCACAGACGTGGTGACCTATCTAGTGTGCAGATGTGGTGACCTATCTATTTAAAAATATTTTACTGTACAAACATGGTAACCTTTTAGTGGGACATAGTTTACTGTACAGACGTGGTGACCTATCTATTGAAAAATAATGCATTATAAAGACTACAGGATCTACTTACTGAGACACTGTTTATTTTGCAGGCGACTTGATCTGTTTATTGCTGTACAGACATGATTGCCTATTTATGGACAAATAGTTTACTATACAGATATTATACTGAGAAATAGATGTATGAACGGAAGTGTTGATCTATTTACTGATAGACTGCTATAAACACGTGGTGACCTATTTACCAATAAACTGATTT
>NC_054709.1:23827112-23869612 GCF_016097555.1 Gigantopelta aegis
CTTGAACAGTTGGTGCAGTCCTGGCAGTTGGCAGCGTTCGATCAAGAATATGGAGACGAACAATATGGCGATCTTGTCGTGGTGTCGTAACACATCGTTGGCCTGGACATGGATGGTCCCTGGTGGATCCTGTCTGCTGATATCTCCTGTGGAGTCTAGTGATTGCTGAATGGTGGTATCCAAACCGCTGTGCGATGAATCTACTAGAAATGCCAACTCAGCTGTCAACCTTGCAGGCTTTTCTCCAGGATTTTTTTAAGGCGCTTACATATTTAGCATCATTATAACACAAATCAAGCCAAAAGAAGTGGGGTAGTGGGTTGAAAACAATTAAGTTTTGCTTTCAATCCAGCTAATCATGGGTTTTTTGTTTGTTTTTCACTTTTTTCACCTTTTTTAAAATAACCCATCAATTCCCCACCCCCAACAATTTCATAATTTGCGCCATGCTGTTGCTGTTGATTTCAGCATCGTGTTAAATGCTTGTTGTGATTTCTGCTTGTAAAATACCTGTACCTAGTCTAAGAATTCCATTTATACAAACAAAATTGTACGGTCTTTTTAAAATCCTGCTAACTTATTAAATGTCACCTCACAGTTTTACAAATATATATCTAACTTTATCTAACAAATATGATTATTGTAAACTAATTCAGTGTACGTTTAACTGCAATTTGTATAAATACTGCATGTTCATTTCCCGCGATCGCGATCTGCATGCGTGTTCTCGACCATAGGTACAAAATTAACAAAGACAAAAGAAATTACCGAAACTGCAGTTAGGTATTCATTGATGCAAACAACTATTGTTTTTCTACAAATTTACATCAAGATTTACTTCTGTGTAATTGTATTGTTTAATGTCCGCAACGATGTCTCTTGACAAGCGGGTGTCAGCTGACTGAAGCGCGACGTATATTCGCGCCGAGATCTGTCCTCAGTTCAGCCAACGAACGTTCTTCCTAACATTCGCGAACTATTTGATTGGTGTCCGTCCTGTCCATTTGGTTTAACGTGAAGCACACAAACCAGTGTAGCGAACGTTTTGTTTTCGCTCGGTCTGGCTGAACTCAGCCTTTGGGATAGCCTACACGTCTTTCGGCCCTGAATTGGCATGCGTATTCAAATTGACATGCATTGTCGGTTTGTTTTTATTACTTTGGTTCAAAGACTTTACAAAATTAAAATAACAAGTTACAGATCTTCCAGACATTGAATCACCATCACATTGTTGCCATACATGTCGAAAGAAAGAAAGAAAGAAATGTTTTATTTAACGACGCACTCAACACATTTTATTTACGGTTATATGGCGTCAGACATATGGTTAAGGACCGCACAGATTTTGAGAGGAAACCCGCTGTCGCCACTACATGGGCTACTCTTTCCGATTAGCAGCAAGGGATCTTTTATTTGCGCTTCCCACAGGCAGGACAGCACAAACCATGGCCTTTGTTGAACCAGTTATGGATCACTGGTCGGTGCAAGTGGTTTACACCTACCCATTGAACCTTGCGGAGCACTCACTCAGGGTTTGGAGTCGGTATCTGGATTAAAAATCCCATGCCTCGACGGGGATCTGAACCCAGTACCTACCAGCCTGTAGACCGATGGCCTAACCACGACGCCACCGAGGCTGGTCCATACATGTCGAATGCATGTCGTTCAAATTAATAACCTTGATTGTTAAAATAAGCAAACATGATAAGGCATACACTGTATTCTGAATAACACCGTTTCTCGTTACCGGTCGCGAGATTGCTATTACGCTAATTGAATATTTGGTATTATTATTGTTGTTTGAGATGTCGGATAGATTATGTAATCGTTTGTTCACATCACAAGATAGAAAATGGCTTAGCCAAAATTCTAGCCACTTGCAAATTTTATTAGCCACTTTTTTGTAAAAATAATTTTTAATTAGCCAGTGGCTAAATTGGCTACCGACATCCCTGGATGTTTTCAGTGTGTGTTTTGGGAAAGGGGTGTTAGGATAGAAATTACTGATTGCCAACTTAACTGTACTTTTAAAAAGTGCTTCACCTATCGTTTATTCAGTTAAATAGTACTGTTGATTCTGTCAATGGGCATCTTCTTTGATCGGCCTTGAAGCATGCAATTGCTAAAGCACTTCAAATCAAGGCGTAGCGGCAATTGATTTAAGGCGCTTCCACGCCGTCAAAGCGCTTACTTTACGGACCAAGGCGTGTCGGGCCGCTACGCCTAACGGCCCTGGGGAAACCCCTGCCTTGTTATTACTTGTTTAACGTTCCCTCAAAGACTACTTCATAAATGAAAGTGGCTTTTCAGTGACCATCTTTTATAGCCCCAAATCAGCATGATTTGCACATTCAATTTACGTGTTTCATGCTATGCATGCAATATGTTGTGTTTTGGTGTTGTGTTTCACGGAGTGTTCAGGGAATCGTTATTGTAAGTTATTCGTCGTCATGCATGGTCTATAAGGTAGTACGGTACTTATTCATTGAGACTTTTAATGCTGATATACGCCCCATTCACATTTGTTATCATCAGCTGATGGTGCGTCTTCAATGCTGTTCAGTACATATACACGAGAGATTGTGTATTTGGAGGATGGACATACAAATGGGTTGAGAACTTACATATATGATGCCTGTTTGGGGTATTTACCAAGATCACAGGGTTGAGTAGATTCTATTTACGCGTTGTCCGTACTAGTGTGAGAAACCAATCACTCTATACATTGCCGATTACGTATACGATTACGTATACACTTACGTATACACATACAGATTACGGACAACTGGAAATGGCGCCTTGGCTTGACTAGCACCATAGCGAAGCTGTGTTTAACAGTCGTGGTTGGGTGGACTTGTATATTTTCTAGACTACATGGGATGGCAGGGCTCTATAAAATGGCGAGAACGACCGTTTCGTTCTGCGGCGTTCACGCAAATATAATTCAGCGTAACCTATTTTCCGTTCGCGCGATACATTTAGGACATTGTTTACATGGACATACCGGGTTACAAAAAAAAAAAGAAAATGGATTACCTGAATTTATTTTTGCGTAACCGATAAATGGTTCACGCAAATACTTAATTCTCGGAGGCCTGGACGGGACAGACAGTCCGGACACAGTCTTCTACGGGTAACATAGGGGCGGGACGTAGCCCAGTGGTAAAGCGCTCGCTTGATACGCGGTCGGTGTGGGATCGATCCCCGTCTGTGGGCCCATTGGGCTATTTTTCGTTCCAGCCAGTGCACCACGACTGGTATATCAAAGGCCGTGGTATGTGTTATCCTGTCTGTGGGATGGTGCACATAAAAGATCCCTTGTTACTAATGGAAAAATGTAGAGGTTTCCTCTCTATGACTGTGTCAAAAAATGACCGTATGTTTGACATACAATAGCCGATGATTACTAAATCAATGTGCTCTAGTGGTGTCGTTAAACAAAACAAACTTTTTTCTCCGGATAACAAGACACGCTTGAAAACGTCCATAAAAACTATATTCCACACTTGCTCTCAGTTAATTCTCGTATCACCTAAACCAACCCACTCCTACTGAGGGGAGAAGAGGGGCATACATTCAGGAGGCACACACATAACCACACATGGGAAATTATTGGCTGGCGGTACAAGCTTTCTTTGTTTAACGACACCACTAGAGCACATTGATTTATTAATAATAATCAACTATTGGATGTCAAACATTTGGTAATTCTGACATTAGTCTTAGAGAGGAAACTCGCCCATGCTTTCATTAATAGCAAGACAGGGTTTGAATTTCTTCATTATGTCCTAAGTACTGACCATGTTATACTCGTCATTTCAGTATCATAAAGTTTAAAGGTTGTTTTGTTTAACGACACCACTAGAGCTCATTGATTAATTAATCATCGGCTGTCGGATGTGAAACATCTGGTAATTCTGACTCGTAGTGATCAGAAGTAGAAACCCGCTACATTTTTCTATTAGCAGCAAGGGATATTTTATATGCACTGGATGGAACGAGAAAAAAACCCCAGTCGATTGAGATAAATCACGCCCCCTTTCCGTAGCATAACGTAAAATGTCGAAAGCTTACAACCACATGGCGAGAACAGGAAAGGAGAGGGTTTCCATTTATCAGTGAGATAAGATAGGGGCGGGATGTAGCCCAAAATAACATGCTAAGGACGTCACAGCAACATTCCAGCATCACAAATAAACCAGAGAAAAAGCTGTATTAAAACATTTGACATTTTGCCACATTGAGATAACATATTTAACATCAGAAGCATATATACGGAATACACGGCTATTTGTAATAGTTTGTGGACTATGTTGAGGGACCAGAAAATAGGTTATTGGATGAATAGGGTACGTGGGGTGTTCCACAATTTATTTGAATAACCTTTAAGGGGTGGGGCCAAGGGAAATTTATATTTTAGTTTCATCTTCAGGACATACCAGGGTTTCATAAAACATAATGTAGTAATACACACGTAGTAGAATTTTGTGCGGCTGATTGAGGAACCTTTACAGCCCATGGCTTAAACTCATATAACTGTCTGGCAGTAATTCTAATATGAATAAATGTTGTTATTCAGCGTCGGACATTTTTGTTTAATTCGGGCAAAAATCAGCCTGGTCAGTGGCTGGGTTTGGGACATCAGTTGATTTATTTCAATGGAACAATTCTGATCAGTTAAACAAACAAGGAAAATGGAAATATTTTCACGCGTCAACCAAAAGGGCTAAGTCAGCAGGTCGGCACCAGCCTAAAACAATCGGACGCTGCTCACGGCCACTCTAACCAGGTCAAGGCTAGGGCTAAAGTAGGTCACTCACCTGACCAAGTATGTCAAGGCCAGGCTAGGAGATGAGACACACCAAGGTCAAGGTCACGAAAAAGTAGGTCATGGTCACATATAGGCCTGCTTACTACTTTCAGCGACCACCAAATTTGTTGTTCACGTTCATTAAAGAGAATCGCTAGACAGAACATCATACACTTGGTGAATTCCGCTCTCCTATATCGATCTAGATTGGGAGTCGGTGCACAGACGAGAAACAAATTGAAATTTGGAAATCGACTTCATAACGAGCGGAACGCAGTGCGGTCCTTTATTGCCTCAAAGTGATTATCGCCGACATACAACGTTATTCAAACACTCGTCCCAACATGAATGTCATAATCTACAGCGATTGATGAAGCTAGCTACTGCGTTCATTAACTCGCCCTGAGCAAGTCTTGTCAATTCTCAATTCGTGTCCAACATGCTCCGACGGGCATTATTTTAACATTGATGTACTCAATGATGGTGGTGTTGGGGGGAGGGGGGGGGGGGGGGGGGGGGGGGAGTCTGTTAGTTAGATATGGGTTTAATAATCGATCCTATTTTATGAGGTTTGTTTACTCGTTAAAACAACGATGCGTCAGAACTCTCCAAAAACGACAAAAGCAGTAAAATAAATAAATAAAAATAATAATAAAAAAATAAATAAATAAATAAACAAACAAATAAATAAATAAAACAAAATACTTGGGAAAGATATTTTATTTAGATCTCTTTCAAAACCAGGTTGTATAGAGCATGGAATCACCACTCGCTAGGAGAGACATTTGGGGGTTGGGGTGGAGGTAGAGGTAGAGGTGGGGGCCTTTGTCTTTCCGACCCTTCTGCTAACATCTGGAAAGGTAGCACATACAAGCAGCCTATATTATACATATATACATACACACATACACATACATACGTACGTAGGCCTACACACACACACACACACACACACACACATATGTACACACACACACACACACATACACACACGTACGTACGTACATACATGCATACATACATACATACTTGCATACACACACACACACACACGCACACACACACACACACACACGTACGTACGTACATACATACATACATGCATACATACATACATACTTGCATACACACACACACACGTACGTACATACATACATGCATACATACATACATACTTGCATACACACACACACACGCACACACACACACACACACACACGTACGTACGTACGTACGTACGTACATACATGCATACATACATACATACATACTTGCATACACACACACACACACACACACACGTACGTACGTACATACATACATGCATACATACATACATACTTGCATACACACACACACACACACACACACACACACACACACACACGTACGTACGTACATACATGCATACACACACACACGTACGTACATACATACATGCATACATACATACATACTTGCATACACACACACACACACGCGCGCACACACACACACACGTACGTACGTACGTACGCACATACATGCATACATACATACATACATACTTGCATACACACACACACACGCACACACACACACACACACACGTACGTACATACATACATGCATACATACATACATACTTGCATACACACACACACACACACGCACACACACACACACACACGTACGTACGTACGTACGTACATACATGCATACATACATACATACATACTTGCATACACACACACACACACCACACACACACACACACACACACACACACACACACACACACACACGTACAATTCTGCTAGCACTCCCATCCAAAAACAGCCTTAGAGGCTAAACTTGACAATGGTGTAAGGGCTACGGCAGTTTGTGACCACAAAATGAAACTGGCCGACTATTTTCGGCATTCATTTGGAGAAAAAAATCCTATTCACGCAAAACTCCGGCTGGTTACCCCCAAACTCTAGTGTAGATCCTGAAATCATTAAAGCTCATAAAAGGATAGTGGAAAAAGTGGGTGATATGACAGTTTATACAAATCAGCAAAACTGTTCTGTCATAGAACGTCGTGCTCTCATCAAAATACGCAAACCGCAAAATTGTTATAAAACCTGCAGATAAGGGTTCAGCCACTGTCATTCTATCAAGGGCGATCTATATTCGGGAAGCCCATCGACAGCTTAATAATTCAAAGTACTACAAAAAATTAGACAAGGCTATTTGGCCTGAGAATTGTAAAAAGTTCAATGCAATTATTCAATGTCTAAAAGATCAGGGACATATTAATAAAAAAACAAGTAAAATATTTAGAAGCCAGGTCACAGACACAAACCCGGAAATTTCATCTACTTCCAAAAATCCCAGTACCCGGATCCAAACAGACCAGATAAAAACATTATGAGCTGTTAGAATTAAGCCTAAAAGGAAAAGTATGAAAATACAAAAAAGTAATTTACATGTCAGTGCCACGAAAAATATTCTACAAAATAATTTTGAAATAGAAAAATATATTTATTATAAAAATTGCAACTGTGAAGCATTTCATAAGCAATGGACACCCTATAAAACACTCTTTGAAAGAATGTTTTAATTAAAAATAATGCTTTGAAAGTTCACTTGGAAATAGAGTACTAATTAAAAGGTCATTCTCTAATACTCTCTCAATATCCCCACAACTTCTTTATACTTATCTACTGCTGTTGCACCCTCTCTCTCTCTCTTTCTCTCTCTCTCTCTCTCTCTCTCTCTCTCTCTCTCTCTCTCTCTCTCTCTCTCTCTCTCTCTCTCTCTCTCTCTCTCTCTCTCTCTCTCGCGTTGTCCGTTTGGACTTGGTAAATATAATTTCTTCTCTGTTGTATAACCTTGATGTGATTGATGTGACTTTAAATATTAATACTGTATTATACCAATATTATTTAGACGGTGCTGCCGGTCATCTGACGCAGTATACTGTAGGCTCACTGATCTAATATATATAAAAAGCTTAACCAGTCATCCTAGAGGACCTAGGTAAACTGTAGGTTATTGTCTTTATTGGGTACCAGTATTAATTCGGTGTTACAAGGTTACTGAATGAGTAGTTAAGGATTAATTAAAAATTAACCGGTTAGGAATAGAGTTGTAATTCCTTTATTAATTAAGTTCTCCTGGAAGCGTTTCTCAATTATCACACGTTACTGAACGAGTAGTAAGGGTTAATTAAAAATTAACCAGTTAGGAATAGAGTTGTAATTCCTTTATTAATTAAGTTCTCCTGGAAGCGTTTCTCAATTATCACACGTGTGGGTGTTGTGTCACGGTGAAGTGATTAGCATATTGTGTAAACTAGACACCTAGAGATTAACTAATTAAGTGATCAGTTCTGGGTTGTTATTATTTGTTGTTGTTAATTAACTACTGCGGCAGTACATTTGTCAGCGTAGGTTAATACAGATTCCAAAGTGTATTATGTTTTTGTTGTGTTTTCTATTGAACTAAACGTGCTATAATAATATATACTTTATATAAGATCTTATCTCTGATCATACCTAGACGAGCCAGCGAGTATAACTGCCTGTTACAGAGAGATCTAATAGATATACAGTTAGGAGAGATATTTGGACAATCGTGTTTCATTCAGTTACGGGTATTATAGGATCCCCGTGACATACTTATCATTTGACCACATTCCAAACAAGCATTTTGGAACGTTTTTTAAACTATTAAATCAAAAGGATGACAAAATCAAACTTAAGGCCACAATATATGATAAATCAGTAGATTTTTTGACTCGAGTTAAACATCATCCTTTTAATGGATGTCTGGATAGCTCAGAACGCATCGTAGTTAGTCTGCAATTTGCGGGCGATTCAGTGCCACAGGTTCGAGTCCCAGCAACGGCAATGGAAGACCAGTAGAGCTAAGTTCAATCAGATTGACAACAAACAGTTTAAGATTTTAATTTGCTCTCATGTTGGTAAAGAACCGTAGTTCATTTCTTTAAATTTGTTAGCGTTAACAGGAAAATAATTTACTATTTGATTTAAGGAAAATTGTATATGTGTTGTATGATTTAGGACTTTACATTAGTCAGAAACATGGCTGCTCTGAATTAATGATTTCATAGAAATCTATCAAGAACGAAATGTTTTTTTGGTTGGTTTCATAATGTTCTCTAAAGGGAGAGTAAACTCAAACTTGAGCCTTATGTGTTGGAAAGATGCATACCCAGACCACCAACACATACTGACACTTTAAAGGGAGGGTAAACTCAAACATGAGCCTTATGTGTTGGGAAGATGCATACCTGGACCACCAACACATACTGACACTTTAAAGGGAGGGTAAACTCAAACATGAGCCTTATGTGTTGGAAAGATGCATACCCGGACCACCAACACATACTGACACTTTAAAGGGAGGGTAAACTCAAACATGAGCCTTATATGTTGGAAAGATGCATACCCGGACCACCAACACATACTGACACTTTAAGGGGAGGGTAAACTCAAGCATGAGCCTTATGTGTTGGGAAGATGCATACCCGGACCACCAACACATACTGACACTTTAAAGGGAGGGTAAACTCAAACATGAGCCTTATGTGTTGGGAAGATGCATACCTAGACCACCAACACATACTGACACTTTAAACGGAGGGTAAACTCAAACATGAGCCTTATGTGTTAGAAAGATGCATACCCGGACCACCAACACATACTGACACTTTAAAGGGAGGGTAAACTCAAACATGAGCCTTATGAACACATACTGACACTTTAACAAATGAAAAACGCGTAATTTTAGAGTTAATAAAAAAAAAAACCGTGATTATTCCTTTTAACTGGGGGCAGCCATTTTCTTTTCTTTTCATCACGTCCGGAATTCTGTCTTGGGGCGAAGTGACATCTGACCTGACCAACATTTACGACAAGGCGGTTCGCTTTCACCAATCTGACCTGTAAAACAACATAAATGACTTGATAATACAATAAACTATTTAACTAAATATACTCTTCAAAAAAAGAAACGCAAAAGGGTACAAATGGGTTATAACTCCGATTGTATGTTTCCTACCGGTTCATGCTTTGTGAATATAAGGTCATTGCATGTCCCAAACACATTCCCACGGTTACATTCGATAAAATGCAGCTACTGTACAATAAAGTTCCAAAATGTGAATATTCGCAAAAACGCAGCCACGTGCAAACCATGTCACCACTGCACGTGCGTTGTCTGCACGTGCAACATGAACACCGACAGTATAAAAGTGCAGGGTGTTCGCTTGCCTGGCCTCTGTATCTGGCCGACAGTTGACAATCCAGGACATGCCACGTCTCAGTGAACCGCAGAGAAACAATGCCATCGGCCGACTAGACGCAGGCGAATCCAGAACGGCCGTTGCCAGGGCATTCCATGTGTCCCCAAGCACCATCTCCAGACTGTGGGACCGTTACCAGCAACATGGATCAACACGTGACCTCCCTAGATCCGGTCGACGACGGGTCACTACCCCCGGGCAGGACCGCTACATCCGGGTACGCCACCTTCGGGAACGATTGACTACTGCCACCTCCACAGCCGCAGCAATACCAGGTTTGCGCAGGATATCCGACCAGACCGTACGGAACCGTCTACGTGAGGTAGGAATTCGTGCCAGACGTCCAGTTCGAGGTGTCATTGTAACACCACAACACCGTCGACTCCGACTGCAGTGGTGCCAGATTCATCGACAATGGCCTCAACTGCGATGGAGACAGGTGTGGTTCAGTGACGAGTCCCGATTTCTGCTCCGACGTCATGATGGAAGATGTCGCGTGTATAGGCGTCGTGGTGAACGTTATGCGGCAAACTGCGTGCAGGAAGTGGACAGATTCGGCGGGGGTAGTGTCATGGTGTGGGCAGCCATCTCACACACTGGCAGAACTGACCTGGTCCACGTGCAGGGCAACCTGAATGCACAGGGCTACATTGACCAGATCCTCCGGCCACACATCGTTCCAGTTATGGCCAACGCCAACGCAGTGTTCCAACATGACAACGCCAGGCCTCACACAGCACGTCTCACAACGGCTTTCCTACAGAACAACAACATTAATGTCCTTCCTTGGCCATCGATATCACCGGATTTGAACCCAATTGAGCATCTATGGGACGAGTTGGACCGACGCCTCCGACAGCGACAACCACAGCCCCAGACCCTGCCCGAGCTGGCAGCAGCCTTGCAGGCCGAGTGGGCCACCATCCCCCGGGACGTCATCCGTACTCTGGTTGCTTCAATGGGCAGGCGGAGGCCACACCCGGTATTGACTCCAGATGACCTTGACCTTGGTGGTGTGTCCTATCACTTACTCACAATGGACTAGAGTGAATTGTGAACAATCCTGCAACATTTGGTAATTATCGGACTCACCATTCAATAATTAAATCAATTCTCCAAATGTTACGACAATGTGGTTTTGCGTTTCTTCTTTAGAAGAGTATATATTTCAATTTGCATGAACAGAACGAAATGGGATTATATTATTTTTCTCTCTTAAAAAATCTAAAGAAAGAAATGCATACTATTAGGCCTATTGGTAAGGTACGTTGGAGCAAACACGACCACTCACGATACCCAAGTGATAATCTTCTTTTCTTTGGGACTACGTAATTGGTCAGTTCAGATGGGATTTTAAATGGGAAAGTTTACTTAAGCATGCAGCACACGCTGCGACAAGTGGAGATTTTTATCGCAGGAGACAGAAATCTCCACTCATCTCAGCGTGTGCTAGGGACTTGAAACAAAAATCTCAACAAGTCTCGACGTGTGCTAGGGTACGGCGACAAGTGGAAACAGTCGCATGAGACTGTTTCCAAAAATCAAACATGTTTGATATTTGTTTCCACTTGTCTCCACTCGTCTCCACTTGTCGCAGCGTGTGCGGGGTTTTGCGACGGAGACGCGAGACTAGTTTCTTCGATTGACCAATCAACGCTGGCTGTCGTGGCACATGACTTCAAAATGGCAGCCCCCATGGAAGCATTTAGTTGGACACACGATAATGAGGATATCATTGTTGAATTGTGGGCGGAACGACCGTCCTTGTTCAATATCGAGTGTCCAGAGTACATGCACAGGGACAGCAAGGGTGTTCACAGGAAGGAGATTGAACGCCGCCGCCATTTCTTTTTCAGGTGCAGTTGAGTGACGTCACGAACGCTGGAAACGTCACGAAAGCACCATCACTTGCTAGCAACTGCATTGGTATCAGAATTGCGCCTAAAGTGGCCTTTCAACAATGTATGTAGGGAAAAGATCACTATTAGACCTCAGCAAGGAAAAGGAAGGGTTAAATATAAGGGTTAAATGTGCGATAGTCGGCGATAAAAATCTCCTGTCGTCGCCAAGTGTGCGCACTGGTCTCCTAGTGTGCGGGGTTTTGAGACAAGCGGAGATTTCTGTCTCCGGCGACAAAAATCTCCACTTGTCGCAGCGTGTGCTGCATGCTTTAATCAAGAGTTTTACAGAATGATTTACAGTAATAACGCATGGCAGCTGATAAGCCATTACCATTTTAGGTGTGGCAGGTATGTACAAATGCCCTGTGATGTTAAACAAGCATAATGCCTGTAAGAAATTTTTAGCTTAGACGCCGGTAATTAATGGCTTGTTTCCCTACGAAATATACACCTGCCAATCAGGAATCACACGTGGGGGCCACTGGAAGTACCGAATAGACCAATTAACTAAGAAAACACTCTGTTTATCATTCCAGTACGTAGGTTATTGCATGGACGAAACATGATACCGTTATTTCGACACTTTGACAATGGTAGGCTATTTTGTATTGTAAAATAATATATACTTATTACTGGCTGACTATTACAGAATATTGGGCAAAAATCAGGTACGTTTTTTTCTTCAATTCTAAGACTAATTCCTGGCGTGATGTGCTAAATGTTACGTAACCACCGGCTCGCCAGAGAACGTATTCATGTTAACTTAATGTATAGTGCTTCGTAATTAATTACATATATATT
Organism: Gigantopelta aegis; assembly: GCF_016097555.1. Taxonomy (NCBI): domain Eukaryota; kingdom Metazoa; phylum Mollusca; class Gastropoda; order Neomphalida; family Peltospiridae; genus Gigantopelta; species Gigantopelta aegis. The sequence continues at coordinate 23,839,918 of NC_054709.1, forward strand.
TACTACATGAAATTAGACGAGGGAACAAATGTAGCAACTTATACCAGTGACGGATCCAGAAAATCCATTTAGGGTGGCCCCAGTAACATGAGGCGGAATGCCAATGGAACTTTGGGGGATATTTGCAGGGAATCGTAAAAAGATGAAAATTAATATATAATAAAATTATAACTGTCGCAAAATTTAGGGGGGGGGGGGGAGAGGCCCTGGGACTCCCTCTAGATAGGACAGCACACACCACGGACTTTGATATATCCTTTGCTAGCGATCATTTACGAGTTGTTCACTCTTGGTTGTACCGGCCTCGGTGGCGTCGTGGCAGGCCATCGGTCTACAGGCTGGTAGGTACTGGGTTCGGATCCCAGTCGAGGCATGGGATTTTTAATCCAGATACCGACTCCAAACCCTGAGTGAGTGCTCCGCAAGGTTCAATGGGTAGGTGTAAACCACTTGCACCGACCAGTGATCCATAACTGATTCAACAAAGGCCATGGTTTGTGCTATCCTGCCTGTGGGAAGCGCAAATAAAAGATCCCTTGCTGCCTGCCGTAAAAAGAGAAGCCTATGTGGCGACATTATTTTATATTGTATGCCATTTACTGTTATTTGACAGTCATAATTGCTTAATTAGGGTACACTCGGGCATGGGAGTTCATAATGACCTTGACCTTGGCATTAATTTACTGTGCACTGCTGAGAATAGAGTTTGAAAAAAAAGTCTGTGCTGACCAATTGGAGATTTTGGCCCATATTTTTTACTTAAAAATATTTTAAAGCTTGTTTATCCAAGGTGATGGACATGTCATATAACACTAATCTTATTTAGGATAATAAGTCTAGGCAAGATGAAATAAGCTATTAGTAATAATTTATTTTTAGTTAAAAAATAATGTTAGCTGATATTAGGTTAAGCTTTTAGATCTCCATCAACGATGTGTATTTGAATGCAATTGGCTCTTGAATGACTATATTTAAATAACCTGATTTCTGCTGTAATTTTAACATACTTTTTAGGTTGGTGAATTATGTTTTAGGCAAATATGGGAGTTTTTACAATTGTTTTTGTGAGTTTGGCAAAAACATTAAAATCTACAGAAGTGGGTTCTGTGTAGCCATTTTGCATTCTCTTCTTTATTTGTACACAAATATAAGCTTGGTAATGATAGCTTTAGGTCAGTTCATTAAATCTTGTCCATATATTCAGTGAGTTTTCTATAGTAAAGGGTATTTGAAGTACATACCAAGTACAAGAGCAATTTTGACACATTTGTTAATCTACCTAGGAGTGTGTTAGTATTATCTTCCACTATTACCACACTTGTAAAGCTATATTTTCCAATATTACTATGTAAATGATGTGTTACATTACAGATTGTAGTAATGCATATGATATAAATATTATATTCAGTTAAAACAGAAAATAATTAAAGAAAAATGACTTTCACACTCTTTTGATGGATTGAATGTGCTTTTTTATGACAAATAAAAAATAAAGATGTAAAACCCTAATGATAACTCTAGATATGATACATGTCTGTAAGCACCAATCACTGGAGATTATTAATAAAATATCAACAGATATATTGGTAGCTGTCAGTGGATTTAATAATGCTTATATAAAAACCAACTATGCTGATGGGTTTGAAAGCATAGTCCATACCTTGGGTGTTTACCCCACCATGATGTGTACCACATTAATTTACTACTATTTGTGGATGCAGTGGTGTTCATTTCAGATACCACATGTAATATGCTTTTTTTCTAGTGAAGTTCTTATCATATGCCCATTAAAGTCTTTCAAAACACAGGGTCACTGCAATAAATGAGTTTTATGGTAATTATTTATTGGAAATGAGAGACTCTGACTATGCATGCACACACTACATATACAACTAAGCATACACAACCAACCCATAGTATGTATCTTCAAGAGTAGTATTTTTATTTATTATTTGTTTTAAATATGATACATTGCATTTGTATACAACTTTGCATAACACTGATGCTTCCCGAGGTGTACATTAAATCAGGTTGCACTGTAGGAACAACACTTTCAATTATGTTGTCACATCATATCAGAACACAGAAGATCCTGATAGTCATAAAAACACCCAATTGGACACTTTTTGAAAAATATATTTTGTTGATATAGGTTGCATAGTACCAAAGAAGAGAGTACCGTGTCAAAGTTCGACGTGCACCGTCAAATATTTACGGAGTAAAAGCAGCTGTGGGTGTGATTGGTAGTAATATGTGACATTGATTATTTGTGCAAATACTATTATCCATTGACAATAAATAAATACACTTTTATTTGTTATACAGTTGTTATGCAGTATATACCAGAGGTTGAAACTAATGCGGGGTACCCCCCAAAAATGGAACTGCAATTTTCAGCAAACATGACGGTTGCTATTAAAAACATAAATTAAATCTCTTAAATGATACGTGACCCCCCATTTTCTTGCAGCTAGATTAGATGTGAGGTGCCACACTTTCTATTGCTGTACTTCCTGGGTGTGTTGAAACGCTGCTTATATCAGTTTTATTAGTAAACGTTAACATTATCGGCAATAGGAATTGATTTGGTCTAATGGAACCTATATCCAGTGCAGTTCTGCGCACGTTCATGTAAATGGTCTCTCAGCAGACTTTACGTGATCGTGTCTTCACGGTCGTGTCCACAGTGTTTATACGTTTCCTATTGAACGGCAAAGCTGGCAGAGAGAACATCTTTTCCTTTCAAACCAACCAATCAATCAACGTGATTGACCAACCAATCCAGATGTCGCGAAACGTAATTTCGTCAATTTGAGCGCGAGTCGTCTGGGAGAGGTTCCCTCGTGCCGAACTCGACCGCGAACAGTTCCATTTTAGATCGTGGATCGTGCAGCTGGGAAAGAACGAGCCAGCATTTCTGTTTTATCACCGAAGACTGGTACCAGACACGAATAAAAACGTCTAAAGTACTCACATTTAATTAACTAACAAGCGGCGCAACATTGTGTCGATGGCGGTCGATTGCTTCCCTTTCATTTTTTTCTTCAAACAAGTCTCTAACACAAATTGAATAAGTTGGAATACATCCTCCTACATGGAGAATCTGAGAACCAGTCAAATCGATCTAGAATGTTAGCTTTGTCCGCCGTTGTTAAACGTAAACCTTGGGTGGCTGTCACCACATGAGATACACTTCCATAATAACAGTGAGATGGCTGTCACCACATGAGATACACTTACCTAATAACAGTGAGATGGCTGTCACCACATGGGATACACATACCTAATAACAGTCAGGTGGCTGTCACCACATGAAATACACTTACCTAATAACAGTGAGATGGCTGTCACCACATGAGATACACTTACCTAATAACAGTCAGGTGGCTGTCACCACATGAAATACACTTACATAATAACAGTGAGATGGCTGTCACCACATGAGATACACTTATGTAAGAACAGTGAGATGGCCATCACCACATGGGATACACCTACCTAATAACAGTGAGATGGCTGTCACTACATGGCATACACATACCTAATAACAGTGAGATGTCTGTCACCACATGGGATACACTTAACTAATAACAGTGAGATGTGTGTCACCACACGAGCAACACTTACCTAAAACAGTGAGATGGCTGTCACCACACGAGATAGACTTAACTAATAACAGTGAGATGGCTGTCACCACATGAGATACATTTACCTAATAACAGTGAGATGCCTGTCACCACATGGGATACACCTACCTAATAACAGTGAGATGGATGTCACCACATGAGATACACTTACCTAATAACAGTGAGAGGTGGCTGTCACTACATAAGATACACTTACCTAATAACAGTGAGATGGCTGTGACCACATGAGATACACTTCCTTAATAACAGTGAGATGGCTGTCACCACATGTGATACACGTACCTAATAACAGTGAGATGGATGTCACTGCATAAGATACACGTACCTAATAACAGTGAGATGGATGTCACCACATGAGATACACTTACCTAATAACAGTGAGATGGCTGTCACCACACGAGATACACTTAACTAATAACAGTGAGATGGCCATCACCACATGTGATACACGTACCTAATAACAGTGAGAGTTGGCTGTCACTACATGGGATACACTTACCTAATAACAGTGAGGTGGCTGTCACCGCATAAGATACACATACCTAATAACAGTGAGGTGGCTGTCACCGCATAAGATACAATTACCTAATAAAAGTGAGATGGCTGTCACCACATGATATACACTTACCTAATAACAGTGAGAGGTGGCTGTCACTGCATAAGATACACATACCTAATAACAGTGAGGTGGCTGTCACCGCATAAGATACACTTACCTAATAACAGTGAGGTGGCTGTCACCGCATAAGATACACTTACCTAATAACAGTGAGAGGTGGCTGTCACTGCATAAGATACACATACCTAATAACAGAGAGGTGGCTGTCACCACATAAGATACACTTACCTAATAACAGTGAGGTGGCTGTCACCGCATAAGATACACTTACCTAATAAAAGTGAGATGGCTGTCACCACACGAGATAGCCTTACCTAATAACAGTGAGATGGCTGGCACCACATAAGATACACTTACCTAATAACAGTGAGAGGTGGATGTCACCACATGAGATACACTTACCTAATAACAGTGAGAGGTGGCTGTCACCGCATAAAATACACTTACCTAATAAAAGTGAGATGGCTGTCACCACACGAGATAGCCTTACCTAATAACAGTGAGATGGCTGTCACCACATGGGATACACTTACCTAATAACAGTGAGATAGCTGTCACCACATGAAATACACTTACCTAATAACAGTGAGATGGATGTCACCACATGTGATACACTTACCTAATAACAGTGAGATGGCTGTCACCACATGGGATACACCTACCTAATAACAGTGAGAGATGGCTGTCACCACATGATATACACTTACCTAATAACAGTCAGTTGGCTGTCACTATATGATATACACTTACCTAATAACAGTGAGATGGCTGTCACCACACAAGATACACTTCCTTAATAACAGTGAGATGGCTGTCACCGCATGAGATACACGTACCTAATAACAATATGGATGTCACCACATGAGATACACTTACCTAATAACAGTGAGGTGGCTGTCACCGCATAAGATACACTTACCTAATAAAAGTGAGATGGCTGTCACCACACGAGATAGTCTTACCTAATAACAGTGAGATGGCTGTCACCACATGGGATACACTTACCTAATAACAGCGAGATGGCTGTCACAACATGGGATACACTTACCTAATAACAGTGAGATGGCTGTCACCACATGGGATACACTTACCTAATAACAGTTCTCGGGTTACAGCAGAGATAAAAATTGTATAACATCAATATCTACAACAACAAGTAATAATAATAATAATAATAATAATAATAATAATAATAACAATATGAATGTACAATCTTTAACTAATTAATTATCCAGTCATTTTTAATTGGCATTCAGTGATTTACGTGCGTCATATCATTTAACAAACCATGACGTCATAGCATTTGACATACGATGACGTCATATCAGTTGACAGACGATAACGTCATAGCATTGAAAGACGATGACGGAATGTCATTTGAGAGACGATTACAATCTTCTTGGCATCTGATAGCAGGATACAGTTAGATCCCTTGTGTACCCGTTCACAGACCCATGTTTGAAGGCTAATTATTTAGAATAGGAAGTAAATTCTTAAGCTTAGTGATAGCCAAGGAGTTACTTTTTAAAATGACAATTAGTTTGTCACCAGTAGTGCAAACGGTTTAGCTGTAATGAGGCTTGGTATTCATACACCGGGTTTTGCTTGTGACAAAAGTGGGGCTTGATAATTTTGTGTAATTTTCAAACAAGCTGATTTTGTGAAAAATGTAATAGCTAAAACTTTATTCAAACGAGAGTTTTTGTAAGGTTTGATGAGCACATTTTCCATAAATATATGTGTGATATCCGCCAACTCGCGAATAACGAATTTAATCCATCGATTCTCTTGGCCCTCCGTGGCGTCAAATTCAAAGTGAATTAACTTTTGTCATTTCTTGACAGAAGACGTTAATTCAAGTTTCAAAACGTCATATCGCTAGAAAACTGGAATAAAGGCTGAATGTTTTTTTTTCATTTATAAACTCTATGTATTCAAAGAAATTCTTCGCTTTATGATAAAACGGGCACAATGACCACAGATTTATTTGACAGATACGTGAACATGACATATTATTTACGATTTTTAAAAACAAAACTGTTTCATATTTTCAACTATTCGTTACTTTTAAGGGAAATTCCTGAATTTTTAAGAGGTTGTCGACTAACAGAGACTGTTTAACGATTGTAATTACATATCAAATATATTTTTTTGCATAAAATATTAATGGCTGTATATTAAACGTGTTTCTGATCGTTCTAATATTTGTATTAGGCTACATTTCATTTTATTTCCTAAAATATTATTTTTTCGTACGTACGAAATTGTATGAAAGAAAGTAATGTTTTATTTAAAGACGCACTCAACACATTTTATTTACGGTTATATGGCGTCATATATATGGTTAAGGACCACACAGATTTTGAGAGGAAACCCGCTGTCGCCACTACATGGGCTACTCTTCCGATTAGCAGCAAGGGATCTTTTATTTGCGCTTCCCACAGGCAGGATAGCACAAACTATGGCCTTTGTTGAACCAGTTATGGATCACTGGTTGGTGCAAGTGGTTTACACCTACTCATTGAGCCTTGCGGAGCACTCACTCGGGGTTTGGAGTCGGTATCTGGATTTAAAATCCCATGCCTGGACTGGGATCCGAACCCAGTACCTACCAGCCTGTAGGCCGATGGCCTACCACAACGCCACCGAGGCCGGTCAAAAATTGTAGGATGACAAAATCCAGTTTAGGCCTCTTACAAATATTAAGACGATCAGAAACACAAGTGGATACAAAACCGTATTGGTAACCACATACATGGACACATACACATCACATGTCCGCGTCCTCGTCTGTGTCCGCACCGCGTACTCACAAATGGACATGCACCTTAAGATGAACCCTAGGGTTACAGGTGCTCGATTGCGGCGAGCTTACGCGGTTTTCGTATGCGATATTCTTACGCCGTTTTTCTTATACGATATTCTTACGCCGTTTTTCTTATGCGATATTCTTACGCCGTTTTTCTTATACGATATTCTTACGCCGTTTTTCTTATGCGATATTCTTACGCCGTTTTTCTTATGCGATATTCTTACGCGGTTTGTTTATGCGGCATTCTTACGCGGTATCTGGCTTGTTCGATTCCATATATACACACGGTAAGCATTAATTGTTTTTATTGATTTCACGCCAAGTTAACCAATTCTAATAATGTTTTGACGTCTGCGGGTCAAGATTTTGATTTCGGCTTCTTCTTCTTTTTTTTCACCTCGTAAGGAAATGAATGAATATACAATTTTTTTTTACCGCGAATTGTTTTCTTTGCCTATAGGATGACGTCACTTTGATGACGTGGGCATGCCAGGTGTCGGCTTATTCGACATGAATCGCTACAGGGTGCGATCGGATTTGTCTCATAAGCATCCGCATAGGAAACTGCATAAGTATGCGGTCATATGGAATTATACCTATCTATTTCAACTATTTCGATTTTTCCACATGACGCATGTCTGTCGCATAAATTTGCCGTACACACGGAATCCTAACTTAATGGCCCGTTTACACCGAAACTGCAAAACTAACCTAATCCTAACCCAAAGACATGAAAACGTGACGTACGTTTGTGACGTCATTGGTAAGAAAATAATACGTTAACTGCAACGTAACAACACTTTTGTTGAAAGTTTGACTTATTGAAACAAAATGCAGCGTAAGTTTCGTCGGAATTTCTCATTATGTAAAAACTGATAGTAAAGCCATCAAATGCATTTTATTTTTATTTTTAATTTATTTTTTTCCCTTTAAGTTTCAGGTCTGGTGTTTCTGACCCTACTAAACATTTTCGTGTACGTCCGGCCCAAGAGAATAGAAGTTTTACCCCATAGAAAAGCAAAGATGGCGCATTACGGTAGGTGGTAGTTACTGTTCTTTGTGGTGTTTGCATCTTTGGAGGATACTGATGCAGTGCTGTCAAGGCTCACGCATTCGGCGCGAGACTCACGCATTTGAACGTCGTGTCACACTCTCACGCCGGTACATGATTTTCTCACGAATTTTTAATATTATAGCAAAAACAAAATTATACATATATATATATATCTTTTATTAGGTAAATGTATCTCATACGTAGAATAATGACTCTTTGCCGTAGAAAAATTACTTTTACCGTAAACTTAAGCTATTATAGCAAAATAATTTGCATAGAAACTTGTTGAAATCCCATTAAGAAGATTTTCTATGATTTCAAGAGGAGTCATTATTCTATGGGGGTCAGTTTTCAACGTGTGAGGGGTCGTAGTACTACGGGTTTTTCAGCTGGGAGTCATTTTTCTCCTGTAGAAAACTGAATCCTTTAGCCGTAGAAATGTGACCGGGGAGTCAGTATTCTACGGGAGTCAAAATACCACGTTACACCGGCCTGCCCGGTTAAGCATCGTAAGGCATTAAAATCATATAATAGGTGTCCACGTTGTTTATTGATCAGAATCTCGAACCTTGACCAATTGTCATCTCGCTTATTTCCCACGCCGGTTTATTGGGATTCACGATGTCGGACTCCGACCAGACAAAATCTCACTCCTTGCGAACGTTCCAACTTCATAACTCTGCTGATGGGGTGCAAACTTAGCACCTGTGGACATTTTGAAATATTCAAGATGGCTGCGAAAACACAGAACTCGGATACTTAAGATATCAACAGTTTCTTTATATGCGACAAAGTATCCGAGTTCTGTGTTTTGGCAGCCATTTTGAAGAAACTGTTGATGTCTAAGATCGTGTTTTAGTGGTCAAGGAATTCATTTTTAAATCCAAGATGGCCGTCAGTATAAACGTCAAAACAAGGAAATTGTACTTTACCATATTTTACATCAACTAGGACAACAGTTTGACGTTACAGACGGAGTGTTATGGACCACGGATTTAATTTATAACGGCCTCTTGCTAAATGAGATATTGCTCATCATTTAAATCGAAGATGGTCATGAAAATTATCGCATAGACTAAGAAGGGGTATAATCTTACATTCTATTTTACTCCCCAAAATAATACTTACTTCAATACAGAATGTTTAGTGACAAGGGCCACGTTTTACGAAGCGATCTCAGCACTAAGATCACCTTAAGTTCATGAGGTAGCTGTGCACCTTAGGTGATCTTAGTGCTAAGATCGCTTTGTAAAACGGGGCCAAGGAATTTAGAAATAAAGGATACTACAGAAAGTATAGAATCTGTTTCATACATAAGGATTCAGAACAAAGTTGGCCATCAAAACAAAGCGTTATGATAAAAATGATGACGAGCTTTCTTCATATATAACAATATTCCTTCTGATCCAGCTTTTAGTGTCTGTATTGTGCAACTTCTGAACTCATAAAAACCTTCAAAATGTTTTATGGTAGACACCCAGAAGCCTTTTTAACGATATCACGCCTCACTGACTCAAACGATGTCGGATGCAATACCCTAGTTTGACCTTCTACGTGCCTTTTTATCTTTTTTGGTGAGCATTCTGTACATTTCAACTATGGACATAATGGCTGTAATCTGTGCTCATGTCGGGTACCACCGCAATCTGATTAAAATTAGCTCTACTGGTCTACCAGTAGATATAACAGCATTGCGTGGACTCCTATGTCCAGGTGACATTTCATCTATAAATAAATATCGACCAATTACACTTCGCCTTTTATAGCGTTGTTCGGGAGCATACACATTCTAACAATATCGGGTGAGACTATTTATGCAATCGGCGAACTTGTTGGTCTATTTCAACATTAAAAACAGGGGAAAAAGTGCAGCAATAAACTCTGGATTGTATACTAGTATAAACATATTTTATGGCTATACATCACGGTTTTTTCGTCTTCAAACGAATTTTATATAAAATTTTATATTGAAATTAGTTTCCGGCATACTTCGTAATTCACCCGAATCATTTCATATACCCTCGGCATAATCCCGAATGTTTTCAAATTCTTTAGAAAATCATTGGCATGATTTTGCAAGTAAGGTTTTGATTGGTTGAATGAAAGGTCAACTGGACATGAGCTCCAACGGGGTGCTGTTAGATCCACGTGTAATAGTAATTAACCAGTGGAGCTCATTTTAATTAGATTGGTGCCACCGGTCGGAAAGACAGAGATTTATTCAGGCGTTCTACGAGACCAAACATAGGCCTCTTCCCAAAAGAAAGTGGCACTGACAATTCAGAATTTCTGTACTAAAAATGCCCAATATATAAAATTATGTGTATTCTAATAAATTAATTTTACAGTGGTGTATTGCGTCAATGGGTGGCTTAAACAAATATCCCAGGTATGATTGATTTAGTCGCGCTAATTTTCACAATCCCATCAGACATGGGACCCTAGCCAACAATCCTGGATAAATCCCCGGAAGGATATGCTCACTGTTTTTACAGTGATTCGTAAGAGCATGCCATCAAAACTGCATATATTCCATTGATCTCTATCCAGGCCTTGACCTTAACATTTTTCAGTGGTAGCCCACCGGGCTACCAGGTTATGAAATCTGGTAGCCCTCAGTAAATTTGGTAGTCCATAATTTTAATAACTTTTAAAAAAACAGAGACGAAAAAGCAAAATCATTTATTTTTATTTAAACGTTGTTTTAGGATGGTTTTTTTTTTTTTTTTTTTATTTTTTAAGCATCTTGTTGATTGCAGAGTAACTGGAGGTGCAAAAACAATCTAGTAGCCCGGCGGACTACCAGGTTTAAACATCTGGTAGCCCGAGTGAGAAATTAGTAGCCAGAACACCCTGAGCTACTGCTAAGGTCGAGCCCTTAGCTAGTCTTGGAAGTAGCAGTCCTACGGGCTACGGGCGGTACAGGGGGATAAAACATGTTACGGATTTCCTAGAGGAGTGGCGGTCCTCCTAAGGTCAAGCACCTGGTAGTATCATGTGGAAGCTTGGGCATTCCTTAGCTAGTCTTGGAAGTAGCAGTCCTCGGGCTACGGGCTACGGGCGGTACAGGGGGGATAAAACATGTTACGGATTTCCTAGAGGAGTGGCGGTCCTCCTAAGGTCAAGCACCTGGTAGTATCATGTGGACGCTTGGGCATTCCTTAGCTAGTCTTGGAAGTAGCAGTCCTCGGGCTACGGGCTACGGGCGGTACAGGGGGATAAAACATGTTACGGATTTCCTAGAGGAGTGGCGGTCCTCCTAAGGTCAAGCACCTGGTAGTATCATGTGGACGCTTGGGCATTCCTTAGCTAGTCTTGGAAGTAGCAGTCCTCGGGCTACGGGCTACGGGCGGTACAGGGGGGATAAAACATGTTACGGATTTCCTAGAGGAGTGGCGGTCCTCCTAAGGTCAAGCACCTGGTAGTATCATGTGGACGCTTGGGCATTCCTTAGCTAGTCTTGGAAGTAGCAGTCCTCGGGCTACGGGCTACGGGCGGTACAGGGGGGATAAAACATGTTACGGATTTCCTAGGGGAGTGGCGGTCCTCCTAAGGTCAAGCACCTGGTAGTATCATGTGGAAGCTTGGGCATTCCTTAGCTAGTCTTGGAAGTAGCAGTCCTCGGGCTACGGGCTACGGGCGGTACAGGGGGGATAAAACATGTTACGGATTTCCTAGAGGAGTGGCGGTCCTCCTAAGGTCAAGCACCTGGTAGTATCATGTGGAAGCTTGGGCATTCCTTAGCTAGTCTTGGAAGTAGCAGTCCTCGGGCTACGGGCTACGGGCGGTACAGGGGGATAAAACATGTTACGGATTTCCTAGAGGAGTGGCGGTCCTCCTAAGGTCAAGCACCTGGTAGTATCATGTGGACGCTTGGGCATTCCTTAGCTAGTCTTGGAAGTAGCAGTCCTCGGGCTACGGGCTACGGGCGGTACAGGGGGGATAAAACATGTTACGGATTTCCTAGGGGAGTGGCGGTCCTCCTAAGGTCAAGCACCTGGTAGTGGATCAAGGAAGAAATCACGACTTTGCCTAACATCCTTTTGACTAGTTTGTGCAGAGATAAGATTTTGATATGGCAATACGGTTTTGTCTTTCCGATTTACTTTCTGACGTACAGCAATTTTTATTATTGCTTCAATCCAAGATAGCTACCAAAATTGCTTCAAAACCCAAAACAAATGTCCACGGTGTGTGCATCACAATAAACAATGATTCTGAGGGTTTTGATGACGGGACGTACCCCAGTGGTTGGGTGGGGTGGGGGCTCAAACATATTATTGGTAGTAAATCTTAAGGCAGAGATCGTAGAATGCAGGAAATTGCATTTTGCATTTCAGGACATCTAATTTTCACACTTCCGAACCCCTAGGCGCTTTGCTTTGCGTCCTCCATCTCAGTCAGCCCCCCCCCCCCCCCCCCCAATGTTTACTCGCTTGCGCCGTGCTTGCTAGAAAGAAGTAAAGTTATCTGAAATATCATCTAAAATATTAATTCTTACGCCGACAGCTTTTTCTTATGTTTGTCCCGATCTGTTGTTGAACGATCTGAATGTAATGTTGCATGATATAGACGAAGTTGATAACCTTGCTGTGGGAAATGGACAAGTTGCAAACCAATGATCTGATATTTTGACAAAGACTATGCAATCAGGTTTTAGCATTACCCTTTTTCTGTCTTTTGATAATGGATATAATGTTATATTGTTTATCACTGCTTTTCGTTGACCATAACAATGTGTCTCAACAACACTGTATTCATTCGACATCAACTTTCCACACCTTAGTATTGCAATTGTTTCTATATATCTGATTATACCTACATTGTCACTAGGAGAATATCCATTTATTAATACAATAAAAATATTAACAAACCAGTTGCTGCCCAGCAAAGCGTATTCGATTTTTAAAGTTAGCATTAAGTCATTCATTTTCATAGTTAACACGAAGGCTACTTTCCTGGACTGATTGGCATTTTTAAAAATGCCCCACCCTGTGATAGGTGGCCAAACAATACACACGCACATATAACTTCACCTTCAGCATCCACATTATCCAGTCGGTCAAATTGGTTTAATATTAACATTGACTGTTAACTGTCTCATAAGGTGCTGGCTTCACTCCACATGGAGTAGTTAATTGTCAGTGGCGGATCCAGAAAATCCATATAGGGGGGCCCCAATGACATGGAGCGGAATGACAATGAAACTTTGGGAGAGGTTTGGAGGGGATCTATGTAAAAAAAAAAAAAAAAAATATATTATAAAATTATAACTGTCGCAAAATGTAGGAGGGGGGGCGAGCCTCTGGGACCCCTCTAGATTCGCCACTGATTGTGGAAGTAATGTAAAGCTTAATTGTTCATTAATCAACGTTTGTAGCCTCTGGTTGCGGCAACAAAGTATGAGGCTTCTCTGGTGACTTATCCCCATCAACGTCTAAGTCCTCGAATTTAATATGTTTAAATGATTCAAGCAGAAATTAATGATTAACCCTTTATATCATAGCAACGTGAAAGGGCACGTGCTAGCAAATGACAGTATCACAGCCTGAAAGGGCACGTGCTAGCAAATGACAGTATCACAGCCTGAAAGGGCACGTGCTAGCAAATGACATGTAACCGATTTATGTTTATTTTCTGTTGCCATCTTACAGTCAAGCAGCGATAACATTATCTGTATTAGAAAGTGAATTCGAGAACTGGGGCCCATTTCACAAAACATCGTAAGTTTACGTCTGCGACTAGCAGTTATACCGGGTATACATTTACACGTGTTTGGCATCTGTTTCACGGAGAAATTTACATCATTACAGAAGATGGAGCATTTTAAGGACACACTAAAATGAAATATGTGTACTTCAAACCGTGTTTGGTGTTCTTATAGTAGTAATACGAACTGTGGTTTAGTCGTAGATTTACGTTTACGTGCAAAACTAGGCTTACGATGTTTTCTGAAATTGGGCCCAGATGATTATGTTGTTGATGCAGATCAGCTGACACAAGTTGTTACATCATTTGATAGTGATTTAAGACGAAAGTGACACTTAGTATATAAGAAGACCACCAGTATGTAAATATGAGGACTGTAGTCTGAACAGCATAGTGCATTCACTTTATACATTACCGTAAGGAGGTTTTGTACTATGGTTTTGTTAAAGAGACAGTCCTGAGTTGTGCTGCAATTGTTAAGATGTTATCGACTAACAGAGACTTTTTAACGATTGTAATTATATATCAAATATATTTTTCTGCATAAAATATTACTGGCTGTATATTAAACGTGTTTCTGATCATTCTAATATGTGTACTAGGTTAAAGTTTATTTTATTTCCTAATAATTAGTTTTTGTACGTACGAAATTATGTGAAGACAAAATCCAGTTTGGGCTTCTTACAAATATTAAGACGACCAGAAACACATTGAATATACAGACACTGGTATTTTAAACAAGAAAATATATTTATTATGTAAATTTAATCGTAGAAATATGTTATTAGTCGGAAACATCTTACAATGCAGCAAACTCAGGATTGTCCCTTTAATGATTAATTAATTATTTATTTCATTCATTCATTGTAGTTATGGTAACGTTAGCTCGACTCACCTATAGCCCTCGTTTTATTGATATGTTGTAGGGGAGGGCTAAAGAGGACTGTGTGTTAATACTTCGGCAATCGTCGACGACCAAATGGTAGCCAGCTACTGTGTCTTACTGTCTAAAATACACATGTGTTCCTATCTCTGATGCTACAGAGCTTTAGTTTGATTATTCTTGAGTCCATTCATCACATTAAACTTACATGTTGTTAACCAGTACCAACGCTACACGAAGAAACCCGACGCCCCTATACGAAACGAACCTGCGCTATATTTTCTTGTGTGTAACGGGCGGAGTTTAGCTCTGTCGGTGGAGTGCTCGCTTGAGGTGCTTGCGTCGCAGGATCGAACCACCTCGGTGCGTCCATTCAACTGATTAGGTTTTTTCTCCGTCCTACCAGTGCACCACAACTGGTCACACGCCGTGGTATGTGCTATCCTGTCTGTGGAAAAGTGAATATAAAAGATCCCTTGCCTCATTAGGAGAAATGTAGCGGGTTTCCTCTGATGACAATATAAGTTGTAGAAGCATCACGAGGGGTATATGGCTTTTTATGTACCCTCTGTATGTACTTTTACCCCGAGCCGAAGGCGAGGGGGTAAAAGAGCACACAGAGGGTACATAAAAAGCCATATACCCCGAGAGATGCTTCTACAACGAATTTATCTTGCCGACATGTTAAACCATATAGCCAAATAATCAAAATATCGCCAGACAATAATTGTTAACAATTTATTAACGGAGCCGTACCACGCGGACGCGAACGAAACCACTTGCCAGTGACGAAAAATAGTTCCATCGATAAACGAGTTTTTAACTTCAAATGTTTGTAATACGAAATTGTCTGAAACAGATATTAATTTTGTTTTTTAAATCTAATTATTGCTTTAGCATTAACTGCGATGGCTGGAAACTGTTGGAAATTACAGACGGGGTATAAGAGAATTTGGCTCCGCCCACAGGGGTATAAGGGATTTGTCCAACGGCAAACAACCAATGAGATTAAAGAATTTTACATGAAGGCGAGATAATCACAATTAACACGTTTGACATCCAATAGCCGATGGTTGATTTATCAATGTGCTCTAGTGGTATCGTTAAACAAAACAAAATTAACGCCCGCACGGCGCGTTCAAATCATGGCAATCAACAATATATTTTTAGCATTTGTTTTTTTTTTACATTTCGGAAGACTATGCTATTATAAAATATATTTTTAAATTGTGTTGTAATCCTACTAACCTCTAATTCGAAGATGTGCCGGGTGTCGTTAAAGAAGCCTTCCTGTCTTGCAGGGTATCGCGGATGCTATCGACAGTTCTTCAAGAGAGACAAGCCAGGTCCCATCAACATGAACCGGCATCTCGTCAGGATCGGAGTTCCCTCCCTTGCACTGTGTCTGCATCACTGCATCGTGAACCGTGCCGAGTACGCCGCCGTATCGGACGCGTTAGTAGGCCACAGACCACAATTAATTTCTCTATATGTTTCTATATAGCCATAGTTTGGCTATAACATTTTTATTAATATCAGCAGGCCCGTGGATTTTTGTATGTACCTTTGCCTGCCTGGGGGACACATACCCTGAAAAGGACAACCCCTGTTGTCCAGCTCTTTCTCCCGGGGGGGGGGGGGGGGGGGGGGGGGGGGCGTAGCCCAGTGGTAAAGTGCTCGCTCGATGCGCGGTCGGTCTGGGCTCGATCCCCGTCGGTGGGCCCATTGGGCTATTTCTCGTTCCAGCCAGTGCACCACGACTGGTATATCAAAGGCCGTGGTATGTACTCTCCTGTCTGTGGGATGGTGCATATAAAAGATCTCTTGCTGCTAATCGAAAAGAGTAGACCACGAATTGGCGACAGCGGGTTTCCTCTCTCAATATCTGTGTGGTCCGTAACCATATGTCTGACGCCATATAACCGTAAATAAAATGTGTTGAGTGCATCGCTAAATAAAAAAAACATTTCTTTCTTTTTATTTCTCCCAGGATATTGGTTTAAACAAACACACCCTTTAAACCTGGCCGGAGTACACCCATTTTACACAAAAAGCACTACTTTTGCATGCACCGGAATTACCACAAACAAGTCTTCAATATCAACAAGTTACACATGTTTACAAACTACATGCTCTCCCCTGTCAACGTCAGTCAAATAGTTGCCACTTCATAGCTGCCACTTCATAGCTGTCTGCTATGAAATAATCACAGTCAAACAGAAGACTACTTGCGCGGACAAATTTCCGGAGGCCAGTAGTCTTCTGTTATCTAGGTTCCAATGCACCAAATCAATTGCTATTGCCCATAATGTTTACTAATAAAACTGGCATAAGCAGCGTATCAAGTTCAACGCACCTAGCCCGACTACTCTGACCGTAAGAGAAGACGACGAACATTTAGATACTTAGCGTAATAACCAGGGCCTCGTTTAGACATGGGGCCAGGGTCCCGGGGCACTTCAGGTTCGGGGGCCCCTCATCATAGAAATTAAATTACATGACAAATAAAAAAAAATGAACTAATAATCTAATTATTACATTTTTTTTAATAAAGGAAGACCTTAGTCGGGGGGGGGGGTCTCTGGTAGGGGGGCCTGGGGCAATTGCCCCCTTATGAATCCGACACTGGTCATAACTGTCCAAATGTCCGTTTTGCTGTCTTACAGTCAGAGTACTCGAGCTACAACATACCCAGGTAGTAAACACTGGCGCTGGAAGTAGGGGTGGGGGGTGGCAAGGGGGCATATATTTTGTATCTATCGTTACTGGCTATAGTATTTTTTATTGATATCATTAGGCCAATGGATATTTATGCACCTTTGCCAGCGTAGGAGCAACATATACCTTGAAAAGAACAACCCCTGTTGTCCAGCTCTTTCTCCCAGGATATTGGTTTAAAGAAACAAACCGGAGTACACCCATTTTGAACAAAAAGTTGAGCGCATTGATTTATTAATCATCGGCTATTGGATGTCAAACATTTGGTAATTTTGGCATATAGTCCTAGAGTGGAAACCCGCTACACTTTTCCATTAGTAGCAAGGGATCTTTTATATGCACCAAACAGACAGGATAGCACATACCACGGCCTTTGACATACCAGTCGTGGTGCACTGGCTGGAACGAGAAATAGCCCAATGGGCCCACCGACGGGGATCCCACACCGATCGTTCACCAAGCGAGCGCTTTACCACTGGGCTACGTCCGCACCCCCCCCCCCCCTACAAAAAGTGCCACATTTGCATGGGAAGGAGTTACCACAAAAAGGTGTGAAATGTTTACAAACTACATGCTATCCACTGTCAACTTCAGTCTAATACTACCAGTTGCCACTTTAAAGGCATATTGTCACAGACCACTGATCTATTTAATGGTCTAACAAAGTATTACCTGAACAAAAATAATTTGATTTGTCCCAAAATATACCTTATTCAACCATCTCCATAACCACCATACTCCATTTATTAATGACATTTTGTAATAATAACTGAATTATGGCAATGGTCCATAATTCAAAAACTAAAATTGCTGAGAGGGATGCATGGATTTCACTCCATCCTGGTTCAGTTATGGTGATGCGATAGCCAGATTTGGTTTCCAACAATTAATGTAATTTTTATTTATTATCCATTTTTAAAGAAATAAGATACTTAAATCAGTGACAGTATGCCTTTAAAGCTGTCTGCCATAAAATAACCAGTCTGTAACATGTTAACAGCAGACTAGTAACTAGTGCGAATGTATTTCGGGATTTACTAAAAAAAAATTGATTGATTTTTTTTTTTTTTTTTTTTTTTTTACCAAGGATTCTCGAAGAAACCTGAAGTGGAAGCAAATTACAATTTGTATTTATTTTGGTGAATTGCGCAAACATTGTGTCTATACATGTGCTGATTTCGTGGATTTATTAAAATGTAAAACTCTTTTCCTTTTTTTTTTTTTAATTGTGCTGTTGTTTTGTGCAGAGCCGCTTTATTCTTTATAGTAGCACATGTAGCACGTGCTACGGTCCCCGCACTTAAAGGGGCCCCGCGGTGATGGTACATTTATTTTTCCCAGGTCATTTTCCCCCTGTCCCCGAGGGCAGGGCCGTACCCTGATCAAAATCCTGGGGGGGGGGGGGGGGGCACTACTTTTTATAACCAAATGAAACACTATACAAATTAAACCTTGAGATGTGTATGCTATTTTATGGAGTAAAAAGAAAAGAAGAAAAAAGAGAGATTCTCGGGGGATGGGGGCAACTACCCCCTCCCCCCCCCCCCCACACCTGGAGGGTACAGCCCTGGAAGGGGTTGCAAAATATATATCCTGGGAAGGGGAACCCGCTGCTATTAGTGCTACAGGCCCCGCGGATCCTTAAACCGGCTCTGGTATTGTGGGTGCCACAGAGCAGAGGGTAGTTTATGTGAAAACATTCCTATTTAGAGCAACAGATAAACCTCAAATATAAAGGGTAGTGTGCCTTTTAATTTGTATGGTACACCCATGAAATCGAGCACAGTGGTTCTCTATCGCTACTCTGCTATACACTTTGTCGTATGTTTCACATTTCGATGCAGTTTTTGTTTCACACGTGTTTTATATATTATTTTATTTCTAGCAAACAGTGTGGATGTTCGGATGACATATCACCAGAAGTGAAGGCTAGAGAAGAAACCTGTAACGTCGTGTGTGTGAACCCACCATTTGTAGCCACACCGTGTGGTGGAATGATGCGATGGTCTATTTATGAACTCGTCGATAAGACCATACCGAAAGGTACTTTTGATGACGTATTTAGGCTATTATAGTGTCTTAGGTCACATTCCATCGCATCTGTGTTAAAGGTAGGCTAGTGTTATTCCAATGATCGATTATAATCGACAATTGATCGGTTTTGTTAAAGGTAGGCTAGTGTTATTCCAATGATCGATTATAATCGACAATTGATCGGTTTTGTTAAAGGTAGGCTAGTGTTATTCCAATGATTGATTATAATCGACAATTGATCGGTTTTGTTAAAGGTAGGCTAGTGTTATTCCAATGATCGATTATAATCGATAATTGATCGGTTTTGTTAAAGGTAGGCTAGTGTTATTCCAATGATTGATTATAATCGACAATTGATCGGTTTTGTTAAAGGTAGGCTAGTGTTATTCCAATGATTGATTATAATCGACAATTGATCGGTTTTGTTAAAGGTAGGCTAGTGTTATTCCAATGATTGATTATAATCGACAATTGATCGGTTTTGTTAAAGGTAGGCTAGTGTTATTCCAATGATTGATTATAATCGATAATTGATCGGTTTTGTTAAAGGTAGGCTAGTGTTATTCCAATGATCGATTATAATCGATAATTGATCGGTTTTGTCTCTACCAATGTGATGATCGATTATAAAAATCAATAATCGATTGTGTGTGAAAATGTTAACTGTAACTCTTCCGCCAGTTTAGATGATAGAATTGATATTTGTATCCATGTGTACGTTAAAACAGACCTCAATTAATTATTAAAGGTAACATTATCCATTTTTAGGATCTAGACCATGGCGAATACAATAGATGTCTGAACCTTATAATATGTTATTCTAACCGATTGTGTAATCGAAAGTTGATCGGTTTTTGCCAACCGATTATAACCGATGATCGATGGTGAAATTCCAACCGATTCCCAACACTAGTTAAAGGCAAATTGCTTTAAAAATAAAAAAATAAAGTTTGTTTTGTTTAACGACACCACTAGAGCAAATTGATTAATTAATCATCGACTATTGGATGTCAGACATTTGGTAATTTTGACATATAGTCTTAAAGACAAAAGGGATATTTTACATGCACCATCCCGCAGACAGGATAGCACATACCACGGCTTTTGATATACCAGTCGTGGTGCACTGGGTGGAAAAATAAATAGCCCAACGGACCCACCGACGGGGATCGATCTCAAACCGACCGCGCATCACGCGAGTGCTTTACCAGTACAATGACGACTTTGACATTCTCATGAGGCTGGATGTAGTTCAGTAGTAGAGTGCTTGCCTATAAGAATATATATCGATGGACAATGGCTTAACACCTAGGGTCGAATTTACGAAGACTGTTTTTTTCTTAAATGAAGGTGTTTAACCTTTCATTTCAACTTATTTTCGTGCTTATATCCAATTAAGGTTCAAACACGCTGTCCTTGGCACACACCTCAGCTATCTGGGCTGTCTGCTCAGGACAGTGGGTTAGTTGTTAGTTGGTTAGTTGTTAGTGAGAGAGAAGAGGGTGTAGTGACTGTACACCTATACACATTGAGTCCTTAAGGTTGTACTAAACCAAATAACTTCCGGCTGGGTCAAAGTTCTAGGTGCACCCAACTTTTGATTGAGAAGTGAACACCACAAGTCCTGTTATTGGTTATAAATGTGAGTGTGTTGGTTGTAAAACAATAATAGTTTCATCTGGGTAAAAAAAAAATATGCAATTTTATTTCATCTAGTACCAATGTGTCAAGTAGTCTTGTGCTTGAAACCTGTAAAAAACAGTACTCGATTTTGTGCGAAGCTAGGGTAGTCATAGACGCTACCCGTTATATCAGAAACGAGCAGCTTGACCCCCAATTTTGAGGGGCGGTAGTATTTATATCCGTGGCGTTTATGTCGATTGATACGCTGCAGGTAGGAGTTTTAGCCACATATGTTACTATTGTCGTCTATGGGATTTGATTTGGTAGTATACACCCTTAAGAACTCGCTCTGGGTTGGAGCCGTAACCGGGCTCGAACCCTATACCTACCATCCTGCAGTCCGATGGCTTAATCACTGCGCCACCGAGGCCGGTCGGTGTTTAACCATTGTAAATGTGTGTAGTTCTATGCGTCTAAGACTTGCTTTGTAAATTCGGCCCGTAGTTTTTGTTTGTCCACATTGTGTTGTGACAGTTTTATTGTTTCAAATTTTTAAATACTAAGTGACTTACTCATGTGGCATTTGTATTTAAAACATTACCAAGCGTTTCTTCTTGATATTCAAGTTTCTAAAGCTAGTTGTGTGGAGCTGGAACGGGGGAAGGGTGGTGGGTGGTGTTATTGGAGAGTTTGTAATGATATTATTAATTTTTATTAATTTGTATTATATATGTTCGTTACAAAAATCAGTTGAGCTGATACAAACAATAATAGGACCATATTTGCATGTACAATGTACATATAATGTATACGTCGGTGCCAATGCACCATGACTGGTATATCAAATGCCGTGGTATGTGCTATCCTGCCTGTGTGATGATGCATAGCCCTTGCTACTAATGGAAAAAATGTGGCGGGTTTCCTCTCTAAGACTACATTTCAAAAATACAAAAGTGTTTGACATCCAATATCTGATGATTAATAAACCAATGTGCTCTAGCGGTGTGGTTAAAACAAAACAAACTTTTATGAAATGTATAAACAAATATTTTTCAGTGTTTTATGGCTGTTTTCGCATTCACAAACTCTCGTCTGCTCAGTACCGGTTCAAGCCGCTGGAGGTGAACTCTGAATTCATGACGGACAGCACGAGCGTTCAGACCGGAAGTGCCAGTATGTGCATCCGGCACTGCAGGAAGCGCGGACACAAGTTCGCCGCCATTTTCAGAGGGTGAAACATTAAAATACATCTTGTACTATACACTTTAGATTTCAGATTGGCGCGGGGTGGGGGGGGGGGGGGGGGGGGGGGGGGGGGGGGGGGGGGGGGGGTAGAGAGCAACCCACACTATGTATGTATGTATTCGAGGCATGGGATGTTTAACCCTGAGTGAGTGCTCCGCAAGGCTCAATGGGTAGGTGTAAACCACTTGCACCGACCGGTGATCCATAACGGTTCAACAAAGGCCACGGTTTGTGCTATCCTGCCTGTGGGAAGCGCAAATAAAAGATCCCTTGCTGCCTGTCGTAAAATAGTAACCTATGTGGCGACAGCGGGTTTCTCGTCCAATAGCCGATAATAAGATAAAAAAAAATCAATGTGCTCTAGTGGCGTCGTTAAATAAAACAAACTTTTTAACCATATGTCTAACGCCATATAACCGTAAATACAATGTGTTGAGTGCGTCGTTCAATAAAAATATGTCCTTCCTTGTATGTATGTATGTATGTATATATTGATGTATGAATATTTATATATTGTATGTAGGTCGAGGTTAACTGTTAAATACATAGGTTTTAACGCACTGGCGCAGGGGATAAATACACTTAAGTATGTATGTATGCATATATTGATATATGAATATCTATATATTGTATGTATGTCGAGGTTGACTGCTACATACATAAATATTAACGCACTGGCGCATGGGATAATTAAATCCTTTCTAGTCTCACAAATTGTCCCATGCTGTTGCTGGGACTCGAACCTGTGGCACCGAATCGCCCGCAACTTGCAGACTAACCACTAATTTAGAAAATTTAATACAGTAAAGAAGAAAAAAAGAGAGAGATCTGATTGAGGCAGGCGAAGGGGGGGGGGGGGCGGGGGGGGGGGGGGGGGCATGTATTGCAGTGCTCTCCAGGGAACATCCCATCAGCTATTATATAAGGAAACTGGCTTCTTTTCATACCTTTATCAGAAAAGAGAAAACGTCAGAAACTGTGCATGATGTACAAACTATAAATAAACTTCTACCCATTTTCTTGACATTACAATTGAACTACCGCGTTCTACTGCTGAAATAAATCCTCATCATACACGTAGTGCAGGCAATCTACATATTTTTGTCGAACAAAACTTTTTAAAATTATTTCTCTCCGTCCGTCGTTAAACTATGGAACAACACAACAACTGACATTAGGCATTCTTCATCAGTAAATGGATTTAAAATTGAAATTAAATTTGATCCGATTATACCATCTTACTTTTATAATGGCAGAAGATATTACATAGCTGACTCCGTTTGGATAATAGTAACTTAAATGGTCGTAAATTCTTACGATACGTAAGTGACAATTCATCTTGTGATTGCAGTCACCTAATTGAAGACGTTGAACACTTCTTACACTTTTGTCCACTATACAACGTAGTTCGTAATACCCATTTGTCGGATTACCATAATCTTAATTGTAATATTTTACTGTTTGGTGACCCAAACTTTAGTCTCCTAGAAACTAATGCTATATTCAATTATATCCAGAACTCTATTATAAATAGCACACGTTTTAAGATTAATTAACCAGTCACATTTGGTATGATCAAGAGTTACCCACTTTTAAAAATAAAATAGCCAGTCTGGTCTATCCGACTAACACTAAATAAACACAGGTGAATGGTTAAATAAACTGCGGTGTGAAACCCCGTGCAGCCATTTTATCTCTGTCGATTCCTTGAGCGTTAATTGCCGAATTCTTTTATGTTCAATCAGCGGCGACCGGTCAAACGAAACAATTTGCCTTTACTTTTTACATTTGGTTCAGAATTATGACCGTCCGGTTCCGGAAGCTGAATATCTGGATTAATGAATAACTTTACTGAGTGGTCGTTTCGTTTTGCCAAAAAAAAAAAAAACGTCCCGTAAGGTGAAGTTTCCGGACTACTGGAGTCCGGGCTAACGAGGTTCCACTGTAGTCTTAGAGAGGAAACCTGCTATTTTTTTTAGTAGAAAAGGATCTTTTATATGCACCATCCCACAGACAGGATAATACATACCACTGCCTTTAATATACCAGTCGTGGTGCACCAGTTGGAACGAGAAATAATCCGTGCTATTCTGTCTGTGGGATGGTGCATTTAAAAGATCCCTTGCTACTTGTGACGGAACATGCTCTTAATTTCTTTTCGCCTGTGGCGATATTAATTGTTTTAGAGGGCCGTGTGCAGTCCCAATATGCACTTAGACTAAGTGGGCACCTTGTTACGTAATACCTCCGCGCGACCGTACCCTCTAATACACACCCAGACCAGTTGTGGAGGCCATTTGGCCAGTAGTTACGTAATACCTCCGCGAGTTCTGTTTTACGACCTTGTTTTCCGAGCGGGTGGCGTCATCTAGTCTGACCATCTAAGAAAAAATGTCGTCTTGGTCACTGTGGAAAATTCACATGATAGGAGGAGGACCGCGATGTGTCCCCAGGCGATATTCGAATTTTGTAATAAATAGCTAGGATTTAGATTTATCGGAGAGAAACATATTGGAAGGCTACCAGGGAACGTTAGTCCGTTTGGACTTAGTAAATATTATTTCTGCTCTGTTATATAACCTTGATGTGATTGATGTGACTTTAAATATTTTAATACTGTATTATACCAATATTATTTAGACAGTGTTTCCGGTAAACTGACGAAGTAAATTGTAGGCTCACTGTTCTAAAATTATTAAAGCTTAGCCAGTCATCCTAGAGGACCTAGGTAAACTGTAGGTTATTGTCTTTATTGTGATAGGTACCAGTATTAAGTCTGTATTACAAGGTTACTGAATGAGTAGTTAAGGGTTAATTAAAAATTAACCAGTTAGGAATAGAGTTGTAATTCCTTTATTAATTAAGTTCCCCTGGAAGCGTTTCTCAGTTATCACACGTGTGGGTGTTGTGTCACGGTGAAATTATTCGAATATTTTGTAAACTAGACACCTAGTGATTAACTAATTAAGTGATTAGTTCTGGGTTGTTATTATTATTGTTGTTGTCAATTAATTAACTACTGCGGCAAATATATTTATCAGCGTAAGATTAATACAAATTCCAAGGTGTATTGTGTTTTGTTGTGTTTTCTAGTGAAGTAAACGTGCTATATTACATATACTTTATATAAGATCTTATCTTTGATTACCTAGAGCCGAGCCACTCGGGTATTGGACTGCCCGATACAGAGAGATCTAATAGATATACAGTTAGGAGAGATATTTGGATAATCGTGTTTCATTCAGTTACGGGTATTATAGGATCCCCGTGACACTACTAATGGGAAGATGTAGCTGATTTCCTCTCTAAGACTATATGTCAGAATTACCAAAATTATATTTCACATAGTTAGCAATGATTAATAAATCACTGTGCTCTAGTGGTGTCTTGTCCTGAGCCAGGTCACCAATCTTATCGGAGATCGGACTCGAGATGAGCGTGTTCGAAATCCGAGTGGTATATGAGCGCGTAAAACTAGTTACCTACCTATCTATAGTCCACCCCATCATTCAATGAAAAGTTGTTGTTTTTTTTGTAAATAATTTCAGTTTGGTTTGACGTGAAACGAAAAGTAAAAGTGTTTGGGAAATAACATAAAAATACTATTTTTGTGTGCCATTTATGAATCAATTGGCTCATAAATAAATAAGTTGTAGTAAATTCCACAGCATGAAAAAAAATGCGTTCTCTGTGGGTCGGGCTATAGTGGTGTCGTTGAACTTTACCTTTATGGTGACAATTATTGTTCCATATAATTCCAGTGAGAAGTGTGGCTGTGGAGATGCTAAAGGTCTGAACAAGAAGTTTAGTAAAAGCATAGCCTGTGACTTCCCGTGCCAAGATATGAAGCTTGGTTCGTGTGGAAGTATGCACGCACAACCGGAAGCATATATGTCTGTCTGGCTGGCTGATCGATGGGGTAAATCGAACTCAATTTCAAACATGATTTATGTTAGAACAAGTGTGAAATATCTATATATTATTACTAACTAACCAATAAACAGCACACAAACAGACCAAAAAAAAAAAAATAAAAAAAACGAAACGAAACGAAACAAAACAAAAACAAAACCAGCAAAAAAAAAAAAATAAAAAAAATAAAAAAAAAAAAAAAATAATAATAATAATAATAATAATAATAATAATAAATGAACTGAATTGAATTTAATTAATTGAATTAATTAACTGAAATGAAATGAAATAATGGCACCTATTAACTTAATTTTCAACTGGAAGGGAACCAGGGCCCAATTTCACATCTGAAACTAGCATTTAAACCGGTCATACGTTTACACGTGTCTGGCATTTATTTCACACAAAACAAATTACATCATTACGGAAGATAGATCATTTCAATGATGAAATAAAATGAAATATATGTACTTCAAACTATATTAGTGTTCTGTTCGTACTAATAAGAATTGTGGTTTAGTCGTAGATTTACGTTCGCGTACAAAACTAGGCTCACGATGTTTTGTGAAACTGGGCCTAATGCATTATCTTCAGAGTCCCCTGGTCATCTCGCTTCTGACGTCTGTATAAATTGCTGTTTCTTTATCAAGCTATTACATATTTTGAAATGAATGTATACTTTTCTCTGTTATTTCTTCTTTAGCTGTAAAAATGCTGGATGGAATAATTGATCCTGCTTATTATGCTGGAGGTGAGATCAAGTTTAGAATATTTCACGAATAAGGTCAAACAAAATTAATTTATGGTCTCTTGCCAGTGATGTTTTTAAATAGTTGTATTAGCGCAGAATGGGAACTATATTTTTTCACGCATGGTTAACTGAGTAGGTTAAGTGTTTACGATTGGTTTTTAGTTGTGTCAACAAACCACAGTTTACAAATGTTTACTGGACTCGGTAGCGCAGTGGTTAAGCCATCATACTACGGGCTGGTAGGTACAGGGTTCGCAGCCCGGTGCCGGGTCCAACCCAGAGCGAATGAATGAATGAATGAATGTTTAACGACACCCCAGCACGAAAAATACATCGGCTATTGGGTGTCAAACTATGGTAATGCAAATAAATAAAGTGATGATCAACATCAATATACAAATTCAAGGTTTAAACAAAAACAGTGTAAAGAACTGTGCCAAAAATACAAATACAAATATCACAGAATTTTACGGACACCGAATTTTACTCTAAACTTCAATTTGTCCTGTATTGGCCATTCTCAAAGAGAATGTTACACCCCTGCACCACGGTGAGGTTACAGTACGCGCAGGGGTTACATATGTGATGCATATATATTATGTGTTAACGTATGTTTGTTCGTTTTCTTTCCTTTTAATAACTATTTAATAAGATATTTATTTATAGGGCTTACGTGTGGCATCAAATGGATATTATGTGTTAATATATTTTTGGTGGTTTTCTTTACTTTTATTAATTATTTCAGTGGCGGATCCAGCGTAATATAGAGTAGGCGTCACATCGAGGCTGTGAAAGGGGTGGTGGTAGTACTTTTACATTTTTTAAGTATTGTCACAACTGACAGTGGGGGATGTAGGATTTTTCTAGATAGTGGGTGCAACATTGATAGAGGTGACTTACAGTATTCAAAAGTACACTGACATGCATTATCTATATGCTTAAATCGTCCACAGAAATTCTAGCTAACCACTGTAAACATATTCACCAATAAAACAATAAGGATGGAAATGTTTTATTTAATGACACACTCAACACATTTTATTTTCGGTTATATGGCGTCGGATCACGCATATATTGAGGGAGGAAACCCGCTATCGCCACTTCATGGGTTACTCTTTTCGATTAGCAGCAAGGGATCTTTTATATGCACCATTCCATAGACAGGATAGCACATACCACGGTCTTTGATGTACCAGTCGTGGTGCACTGGCTGGAGCGAGAAATAGCCCAATGGGCCCCACTGACGGGGATCTATCCCAGACAGACCGCGCATCAAGCGAACACTTTACCACTGGGCTACGTCTCGCCCTTAATAACCAATAAGTGCACTATATTCATCTGCTAAACACTGTATATTTGGGGGCGTTTCGAATTTCGGAGGGCGTTGTACTTTCAATAACCTCTTATTATACTGGATCCATGTTTGCAGTCTCCCAAGAGCAGTTTGTATGATTAAAATTATACAATAAATTCAACTGAACTAAACCGCCATGCCACTTTTGCCCAAACATCTTAAATTGCATATGCCTGTCGCCCCCAAATAGGATTCGTTGACTTTGTGTTTCTCTTTCCCATGTGGCTGGTGTTCCTCAACAGACGTGACGGACACAGAAAATTCAATGGGAGATCATAAAAAAAGAAAGAAAACATATATGTCAAAAGAAGAACGCAAAACCACTTGTCGTACATTTGGAGAATTTGATTCTTTTATTGAATGGTGAGTCCGATAATCACTAAATGTTGCAGGATATGTTTGCATATTCTTACTCTAGTCCATTGTGAACTTTACAGTAAGTGATAGGACACACCACCATTGATCCACCTCAATCTGTGAGTCACGGTTTAGCTCCGTTTGGTGGCCGAGCGTGTGCTTGACAACTGTCGTGGCACCGCCTGCCCATTGAAGCAACACAGTATACATATGCTGCCAGCTCGGGCATATTCTTTTCGGAGGCTCCCGTCGGTCCAACTCGTTAATAGATATTCAATTGGGTTCAAATCCGGTGATAATCGATGGCCCATTTTTAAACACATTAATGTTGTTGTTCTGATGGAAAGCAGACATGCGAGGCGTTGTCATGTTTTGGAACACTGCGTTGGCGTTGGCCATGTAGGATAATATCAATGGTAGCCCTGTGCATTCAGGTTGCCCTGCCCACGTGGACCAGGTCAGTTTTTGCCAGTGGTGTGAGATGGCTGCCCACTGACACTACCCCCCGAATTTTCCCACTTCCTGATAGTTTTGCCCAACATATACGTTCACAGACAGCCCCCACATATGCAATTCATTTATCGTCGTCCACTGAACCACACCTGTCTCCATCGCAGTTGAGGCCCATTGTCGAAATCTGGCCCCCAACTGCAGGTCGGAAGTCGACGGTGTTGTTTTGTTTAACTAACACGAATTTACATATTGGTCTTCCGTACGGTCTGGTCGGATATCCTGCCAAACCTGGTATTGCTGCGGCTGTGGAGGTGGCAGTTTGGGAAGGTGGCGTAATATGTAGCCCTGACCCCCCCCCCCGATAAATACCTGACCTGTTGGCTGGTAACGGTCCCACAGTCCGGAGATGGTGCTGGGGACAAATGGAGCCCATGGGCCACGGCCGGGTTTCTGGATATAAACTGCGGTCACCAAACTCTGGGCATGTTGGATTGTCTGTCGGCCAGATACAGAGGCCAGCTTTC
>NC_054709.1:23874612-23892112 GCF_016097555.1 Gigantopelta aegis
TCCCCCTATAGACGATACAGCTCACTGACACTCCCCCTATAGACGAGACAGCTCACCGACACTCCCCCTATAGACGAGACAGCTCACTGACACTCCCCTATAGACGAGACAGCGCACTGACACTCCCCTATAGACGAGACAGCGCACTGACACTCCCCCTATAGACGAGACAGCGCACTGACACTCCCCTATAGACGAGACAGCTCACTGACACTCCCCATATAGACGAGACAGCGCACTGACACTCCCCCTATAGACGAGACAGCTCACCGACACTCCCCCTATAGACGAGACAGCGCACTGACACTCCCCCTATAGACGAGACAGCTCACTGACACTCCCCCTATATACGAGACACTCACTGACACACTCCCCCTATAGACGAGACAGCGCACTGACACTCCCCCCCTATAGACGAGACAGCTCACCGACACTCCCCCTATAGACGAGACAGCTCACTGACACTCCCCTATAGACGAGACAGCTCACTGACACTCCCCATATAGACGAGACAGCGCACTGACACTCCCCTGAAACTCCCCCTTATGGACGAGACAGCTCACTGACACTCCCCCTATAGACGAGACAGCTCACCGACACTCCCCCTATAGACGAGACAGCTCACTGACACTCCCCTATAGACGAGACAGCGCACTGACACTTCCCCTATAGACGAGACAGCGCATTGACACTCCTCTATAGACGAGACAGCTCACTGACACTCCCCACATAGACGAGACAGCGCACTGACACTCCCCCTATAGACGAGACAGCTCACTGAAACTCCCCTTATAGACGAGACAGCTCACTGACACTCCCCTTATAGACGAGACAGCTCACTGAAACTCCCCCTTATAGACGAGACAGCTCACTGAAACTCCCCCTATAGACGAAGAACCTGAAGGTGATTTCATGGGAACCGAGCTGACCTTGTCAAAATGTAATTTCTTTCTTTTTTTCTTTCCTTCTTTCTTTCTTTCTTTCTTTCATTATTTATTTATTTATTTATTTATCTGTTGCAGCAAAAGAACACTGAAAAAGGTTAAGGTATGTACATATGTTATATTTAGAAGAAAATAATCTGTCTTGTAAACTTAATTCGTAGTCATATTGGTGGAGAGGTGTATTGTGTGAACATTACATCGGGACACCAAATCAGATTTTGTCATATATATATATATATATATATATATATATATATATATATATATATATATATATATATATATACAGAACTTCACGTACGTTGTTTTCGCTTCCTATTTATTTTGCGCAAGAATATATACCACGAGACCGCGTAGCAAAACCTGAAATTCGGGCAAAAATTATACAGATATTCGGACAAAATATGATAACCTTCTTACCATTTATTTCCATCATTCTAGCCTCAAAATCAGTTGTAATCCATGGGAAAATGCGTAATGATTCGTTTACAACATTATATAGCTGTTTAGCAGAAATGCTAATATGAATAAATGTTGTTATGTCCAGATTCGGAAATGTTCGTTTAATTTGAGCAAAAGCCCGTCTGGCCTCCTACAAAAATGGGAGCCCGTACGCCTATGCCGCCCACGCAATAGTGCATACTACTACGGTCTTTGATATACCAGTCGTAGCACACTGGGTCAGACTGAGAAATTCCGAGTTTATTAAGCGAGATCGATCATGTTGCATACCATACGTCAGTCAAGCACCACCCTCACCCGCCTCACTAAAATACAAAGTCGGAAGACCTGACCGCTGCGCCATTTAAGATAGTTCTTAGGTTCTTGAGTTCTTTTAACTTTACTGTTGCTTATTAATAAAAGCTAATCTTATTTTATTACCTTATGGTTAAACATATCTTGGTACATATCAAAGTGATACGTCCCACTAGAATGCCAAGTGGGACGTAACACTTTTGACGTCACACGATGACGTCATCGATTAGCGCACTACAATCTTAAAGGAACATCAACCACACAAGTTGAGTGATATAAATTCAGATTGATTATGGGTAATAAATAGGATATTAAACTCGCTACCATTTCGTATCATGTTTGTGTCCCTCGTGAAATAATTTTCATCACTAAAGCTCGTGACAATTGAACATTATTAAATAGGGACATAAACATGATATGAAATGGAAGCTCGTTTAATTAAATATCCTATAAATACGTGTGGGTTTTTTTTTTTTTTTTTTTCATTTTCTTACAGAAAGTAGCGGCTCTGGGAGTGGCCTTCACAAAACTGAGCAAAAAGGCAGACAAATATTTGGCAGAACAGGATACCGCGTCAGACAGAAGTGATTACAGTGAATCCAACTAGGACAGGACATTCGATATCCTACGATAGGATATCGTTTTCTCTTGTTCGACGTGTGCCCAGTACAGTCGTGCTTGAACCTTCAATGGATGTAGGCACGAGTCAAATGGTTTATTGATTGTTGTTCGACAGGCCAAATCTAATAGTAGACTATTCTATTTTTCATACCGTGTAATACGATAATGTATGCTTTAATACTACCGGCCTCGGTGGTGTCGTGGTTAAGCAATCGGACATAAGGCTGGTAGGTACAGGGCTCGCAATCGGTTACCGGCTCCCACCCAGAGCGAGTTTTAACGACTCAATGGGTAGATGTAAGACCACTACACTCTCTTCTCTCTCACTACCCACTAACAACTAACCCACTGTCCTGGACAGACAGCCCAGATACCTGAGGTATATGTGTCAAGGACAGCGTGCTTGAACCTTAATTGGATATAAGCACAACAATAAGTTGAAATGAAACGCTTTAAGACTGTTTATACCTTATACGTGTACATGTAATTGAGCATTTTGTATTAACCTTAAAATGTGTTTTATTTAACGACACCACTAGAGCACATTGGTTTATTACTCATCGGATATTGGATGTCAAACATTTGGTAATTTTTCAAAATGTAGTCTTAAATAGGAATCCCCCTATATTTTTCCATTAGTAGCAAGGGATATTTTATACGCACCATCCAACAGACAGGACAGCACATACCACGAACTTTGATATACCAGTCATGGCGCACTGTCTGGGAAGAGATATAGCCGAACGGGTCACCGAAGGGGGTCAATCTTAAATCGACAGCGCAAGAGTTGAGTGTTCTACCACTGAGCTACGTCCCGCCCCTAGAATTGTATATTCCCTACAATACAATATCTGTGTACGTTTTAACTGGACATTTTGTATTCAAAAGTAAAGCGGTACCACATGTTAAAATGTGTTTTGTTTTCATATCCTTCAGCAATTGCTGTGAAGAGAGAGACACACAGATCAAACAGACAGACTGGCAGAGACAGAGACAGACAGTCGGAGAGAGAGAGAGAGAGAGAGAGAGAGAGAGAGAGAGAGAGAGAGAGAGAGAGAGAGAGAGAGAGAGAGAGAGAGAGAGAGAGAGAGAGAGAGAGGAGGACAAACAGACAGACAGACAGTCAGTCGGAGAGAGAGAGAGAGAGAGAGAGAGAGAGAGAGACGGACAGACAGACAGAGAGACAGACAGAGAGAGACAGACAGACAGTCGGGGGGGGGGGGGAGAGAGAGAGAGAGAGAGAGAGAGAGAGAGAGAGAGAGAGAGAGAGTTTGATTTCTTGTTATAGGCCTATCGTTGTTATTTCTTGTCGTTATTGTTACTATTAGAGGACCTCAGAGAAGAATAGCAAAATTATGCTGAGTTTACCCTCTTAAAATAAAGAATTATTATTATTATTATTATTATTATTATTATATGTAGATACAAACATACGCCAGATACCTAACGGTCGTAATTTAAAAATAAACGAAGGTGTCGTTAAATAAATATTTCTCTTTTTTTTCCTGAGGCTGGTGTAAACAACTTGGAAATCCCAGCACTGTTCGTACTAAGTGGATTATCGCACGTGTCAACCGCACAATCAATCGCTATCGGTGTTTACTGTTAAATTATACATGTTTTGATTGGATAACAAGAAAGTGGGCAAGGCTGTGACGTCATGGTTTCAGAAAAAAGGCTCGTGTTTATTTATGATTTTAATTTACTTTGCTTTAAGATCAATATGTATTCGGTTTACCCTGCGTCAATTCGAATACCCTGATTTGTAACGAGTGCACGTCACAAAACGTCGCCTTGGTGTTACACTGGGTTTGTTTCTTTAAAACACTAAATGTTTAAAACCTATATTCCTTCGTGTTTTTCGTGTGCTTCTTATTCATCTAAGTTAAACTTTAGATCAATATTAGAATGTCCGCAATAGTTCTATGTTTTTTGCGTGACCATGCAAACATCCACATGCAAAGCTAAAGAGAACGTGCTAAACACCTAATCTCCTTCCCTCTACATCGCTCCCAGCTTCAGATAAAACCTTAAAGTCATCGGCTAATGGATGTCAAACATTTGGTAATATCGATATATAGTCTTAGAGAAGAAAACCGCTACATTTTTCCATTAGTAGCAAAGGATCGTTTATATGCAGCATCCTACAGACAGGATAGCACATACCACGGCCTTTGATATATCAGTCGTGGTGCACTGGCTGGAACGAGAAATAGCTCAATGGGCCCACCGACGGAGATCGATCCCAGACTGACCGCGCATCAAGCGAGCGCTTTACCACTGGTCTACGTCACGCCCAAAACCTAAAAATGACGGACCCTAGGTTTTAAAGACTATGGCATATTTTTCACTATTAGAGCCGTCTTTTATTACCAAAATCAGACTCACTAAAATCATACATAGATTTTATTGTTTAGATTATTCATTTCCGACATCCAAAGTGTTTCTGGTCATCCTGGTGTTTCTAATATAACAAAATGCATTTTTCATATGTTTAAAAACGCACGTGCGTCTGAAAAGAAACGGTTACGGAATCGAAGTTTAGTCTATTTATAAGAGGATTTTCCCGTTTCATTATCACAAACTCTTATTTCACTCTGTTGTGACTTTATCGAAATTTGTTATATGTTTATAGATTAACTAAACTTAGTGTCCATTTTTATGATTATAACTGTTGTATCAAAAACTTTAAAAACATTTGTATCGTTAATGTTTAACAATAAAAACAATTATAAAAAAAAATAACAAACTAGTGTTTCATTTATTCGTAGGCCTTCTATTTTTCTAAACTAAATGTGTTTAAATTGTCCATAAATATAGAATTTGTCTGACCAGTAAACACTTATTATATTTGTCGCAATATAAAGATCTCTAAATTTAGGTGTTTGTCACATAAATTAAATATATAGAAAAGCAGATATAACCCAGTTATAAAGTTAAGTTTGTTTTGTTTAACGGCACCACTAGAGTACATTAATGTATTAATCATTAGCTACTGGGTGTCAAACATTGGGTTTTTTTTTTTTACTCGGAGTCTTCAGAGGAAACCTGCTTCTAGTATTAGTAGGAAGGAATTTTTTGCATGCACCATCCCACAGAATTAGTAGGCCACTGGTAAAACGCTGGCTTGAAATGCGGTCGGTCTAGTATCGATCCCTGTCGGTGGGCCCATTGGGCTATCTCTTGTTCCAGCCAGTGCACCACGCACGACCAGTATATCAAAGGCCATGGTATGTTCTAATATGTCTGTGGGATGTTACATATAAAAAACCCATTGCTACTAATGGAAAAATGTAGCGGGTTTCGCTCTAAAAGATTATTTGTTAAAATCACCAAATGTTTGTCATCCCATAGCCGATGATTAATAAATCAATGTGCTCTAGAGATGTCGTTAAACAAAACAAACTTTTAATGATATCTTGCCCACAACAAACGTGATTACAGTTTCAGTCAGTGTCAGCATATGTCAATTTGTATTTTTATTTTTATTTAAAAAACATTTGTTGAGTATGATGTGTAACTAAAATTGCAGAATAAGTGATTCGAACCGGCACCTCTCTATGCAACGTTTCAGTCCCTACGTGGACGCCAACTTATGAAATAAGTAGGCTACGTTACCCATAGGTTTGAGTGATACAGTTGTTAGGCAGAAGCGCGCGCAGAAATTACGGAGGGGGGGGGGGGGGGGGGGGGTTTGTACACTGGCGAATAACGTGTTTAAGGCTATTGAGTCAAGTTTCCCCGGAAGTATTTTAAAAAACCCACACAAAAAAACCCACACAAACATCGTCAGTTCCTCTTAACTAAGACGGGTGGAGACTGGGCATCGATTTGAACCTAAAGTGTGTTAACAGCAACACAACTGACGACCGACTTATCTCTCACTAACTTCTAACCACCAACTGTTCGTTTGTTTCTTTTGTTTAACGACACCACTAGAGCACATTGATTAATTAATCATCGGCTATTGAATGCCAAACATTGGGTAATTGTGACTCGTAGTCATCAAAGGAAACCCGCTACATTTTTTTTTTAATGCAGCAAGGGATCTTTTATATGCACTTTCCTACACACAGGAACGCATATACTACGGCATTTGACCAGTTGTGGTGCACTGGTTGCAACGAGAGAGAGAAAAAAATCAGTTCAATGGATCCTGCGGCGTAAGCACCTCAAGCGAGCATTCATCCAACTGATCTAAATCCCGCCCCTACCACCAACTGTGACACGGGTAGCACATTTTGTATAATCATACTCACCATCCATAAATTACAGTTCTGTTTTTAAACTCAAACCAAGCATGCACAAGGGAGTGGATACGCCAGGCCTACCAAACACAGACTAATAAATACGGTGTTTTTCACACACCCCAACCTCGCTTCGCCCCATGTGATCAACTGTGGAACATTCCCTACTCCTTGTTTCTGCACGACACGCCTTGCGTTAACGACATATAAAAGCATTAAAGAGACATACCCTAGTTTTTAAACACTATTTCGTTTCACTATTAGAGCCGTTTATGATCACTGAAATCAAACATTACTTATATTTTATTGTCTAGATTATCCATTTCTGTAGAACCGAAGTGTTTCTGGTCATCCTGTTGTTTCTAATACCACAAAATGCATTTTTCATATTTTTAAAAACGCACGTACGTCTGAGAAGTAATGGTTATTGATTCGAGTTGTAATCTATTTTTAAGGATATTTCCCGGTTTTAACATCACAGACTCTTCTTTCACTCTGTTTTAACTTTATCCAAATGTGTTACAGGTTTGTAGATTAGCTAAAATTAGTGTCAGTTTTTTACAAATTAAAACTAGAATCTGCGCCTTTGACGTACTTGGTTTAACACTAAAGTAGTATGTTGTAAACATGTCCTCAAGTCGGCAGCAATACAACTAGATCTTATTAGTTTATTTTATTATCTTCTCAACTTATGCGTAAAGTAATAGAAAAAAAAGGTTAAATAAATATGATTGTAAACACATGCGTTTAAAATAACATCAATTATAATATTCATGAAATGTCTCATAGCAAATTGAATCTTTGTCAGCTGTAATGAAAAACATTAAATACAACTTCATTACACCTAGAACGCCTTTATACCTTTCAAATTAACTCATTTTGCTATGTAAAGATTAAAGATTAATATTTTATTAACGGAAATCGAAAGTCAACCAGCAGTAAAGCAAACATTTGCCAGCTTGTATATGCCCGCACACGCAGATTGGGAAACACTCGCTAAGCCGCGGAGTTCTCTTTAAAACCACACTGCCAATAAAACATGAACTTCGGCGGTCCCCTTTTCATCTTACACATACAAATAAATATCTTTTCTTGGGGAAATATGGCCACAGACAGGGTGGGGTAATTGCCGGTGTGGTGTTTATACCTCTCTGTCCTGAACAACCCCATCTCTTTGATGTACGATAATTAAAAACATTACCACCCGTTAAGCTTTTTAAAAAGTGAACATACACCCTGTTAATTATTGGGTGGGGCGACGATCCGCTAAACCTAAGAAAACCGCGCCAACAGCAGACGAGATTTGAGACTTAATTCATTAACATTTGGTACGTAGAGACAAAGGCCAGTGAACTAGGTCAATCAACGTGTGTTCCTAGTCCGGTGTCGTTAAAGCAACAATGTCGCTAACTCAGACAGTGGCGGGTCGCGTTATTCTGGTTAGTTTGGGGAGAGAGTAGAAGGAAACACTTGATCTGTGATAATTGCCCTCCCACCTTTGATTGCAAGAGTGACTAGCTTTTCAGTGAAAGCAAACGATATTGAAATAGAGAGAAACTGCGATTGGTTTAAATACGCATTGTTCTTCATCAAAAGTGTTTACAGTAATACGTATTGTCCTGTATCCAAAGTGTTTACAGTAATACGTATTGTCCTGTATCCAAAGTGTTTACGGTTAATCAAAATATCAAGTAAAGAATTTTTAATTGCCAGTATCCTCTTTAAAGTGATTGAAACAAAAATATTATCGGTACTAAATCTTAAGGCAGAGATGAAGTTTACTTGCAGAATGCAGAAAATATAATTTCAGGACATCTATATATTTTTCAAAGTTTTTTCGAGGAGAATATCCCTGAACCCCCTAGAAAATTTGCTTTGAGCCCTTGATCTCAGTCAGCACCCCCCCCCCCCCCCCCCCAATGTCTACTTGCTTCCGCTGTACCTGTCCTGTGTTTGTAGCCATTTTGAAAAGTTTTCAGATAATAAAATATCTTACCATTATTAAAATTACAATTTACTTAATTAGAATATAAATATATCGATAACCAATGTATTTCTGGACATCTTAATGCTCTATGGTACCGCAATATCGACGCTCTCGCTAGTGCACCACGACTGATATATCAAATACCGTGGCATGTGTTATGCATATAAACGATTCCTAGCTGCTAATAGAAAAGAGTAGCCCATGAAGTGTCGACAACGGGTTTCCTCCCTCAATATCTGTGTGGTCCTTAATCATATGTCCGACGCCATAGAACCGTAAATAAAATGTGTTGAGTGCTTCATTAAATAAACCATTCCCTTCCTTCCTTCTTCCTCAATATCGATTATTGTCTGAATGAAATAATTTCATATACATATATAGGAATTTATTATTTCCTCTAACGGCCAAGCGAAACTGGAAATAATTCGATCAAAGATCATTCCACTTATCTGTATAGTGCTTTATATTTAAAATATATTACGAAAAAATAGTGTTTTTAAAAAAAGGAAAAAGCAGGATGTGTGTTTATTTTGTTGGAGGAAACTAAGGATAGTCCTTTAATCGTTGGACAATTAAATATTATGTTCCAGTGTGGAAAAGTAAAAACGTTTGTTTTATTTAACGACGCCACTAGAGCACATTGATTTTTTTTATCTTATCATCGGCTATTGGACGTCAAACATATGGTCATTCTGACAGTGTTTTTTGGGGTGTTTTTTTTTAGAGGAAACCCGCTGTCGCCACATAGGCTACTCTTTTACAACATGCAGCAAGGGATATTTTATTTGTGCTTCCCACAGGCAGGATAGCACAAACCATGGCCTTTGTTGAAGCATTTATGGATCACTGGTCGGTGCAAGTGGTTTACACCTACCCACTGAGCCTTGAGGAGCACTCACTCAGGGTTTGGAGTCGGTATCTGGATTAAAAATCCCATGCCTCGACTGGGATCCGAACCCAGTACCTACCAGCCTGTAGACCGATGGCCTAACCAAGACGCCACCGAGGCCTGTCCACTGTGGAAAGAATAGCATATATATTGTGTACATTATAATTGTTTATCTGTTTATGTTTATGGGTATCTGTTCATA
This sequence comes from Gigantopelta aegis, assembly GCF_016097555.1. NCBI lineage: Eukaryota > Metazoa > Mollusca > Gastropoda > Neomphalida > Peltospiridae > Gigantopelta > Gigantopelta aegis. The sequence continues at coordinate 23,884,259 of NC_054709.1, forward strand.
GGCTAATTTGTATCAAACATTTGGTAATTCTGATATATAGATTTAGAGAAAACCAACTACATTTTTCCATTGGTAGCAAGGCATCTTTTATATGTACTTCCCCACAAACAGGACAGCACATACAACGATCTTTGATATACCAGTCGTGGGTCACTGGATGGGACGGGGAAAAAACAAACAATAACGGAATCGATCCACAGAGGGGATTCGATCCTTGGACCCAAGTACCACAGACGAGTGTTACACCCAGCGGACACGCCCACACATGCGAAATAATTGACACGATCCATCAATTCCATCGAGTTTGGGTTCGAGTTCTGGTGATGACATAACTCGACTTAACTAGCATTTTACCGTTACGGCGTGTGATACAAACCAACTATAACATATTAATATTAATGGACAAACTGTAAATATAATGCCTTAATGGAATATTCTTTAAAAACACACAATGTTTAAATATTTATAATATTGATGTCAACTTTATAAAATTGCATACTAAGTAGTATTTTAAATGCATTGAAACTTTATTGTAATATATTTAAAAACAAATTAAGACAATTAAAAGAAATGCCAAATCCTATTTCCAATTTAATAATTTGAATCTTAAGATAAATTGTAAAACCAGTAAACACTTAATAACATTTTATTGAATTCACAGTTTTTAAAATACATAATTTAATTCAAAATGGGAAGAAGAATTAAATTTATAAATACAATACCTTTTGACTGAACGAAGATGGCTTCAGTATAAATTTATTTATTTACTCCTTTAGTAAACAATCAGACACATTTTGGAATAGGTAAAGATCTGGATCGGAAAAAAAGAAACCACCACCTCCACCCCCCCCCCCCCCCCCCCCCCCCCCCAAAAAAAAAAAACTCCGCAAAACCCCCACCAAAAAACCAACAACAAAAAACCCCAACCAAAACAACATTAACAAAAATATACACCCCACCCCACCCCACAAAATCGGTACAACAGTATACTTTACAAAACATTTATTTATGTATTTATTTATTTATTTATTTATTTATTTATTTATTTTATTTATTTATTTATTTACAACTTTTATTTTTATTATTATATTTTGTTAGGACTGGTAGTAATAATGATTCTATTAATGCTGTTATATTAGTGACCAAACAAGTAATATTTAAAAATCATTAGAAGCTTTTCATTCCGGATATTACATAGGACGTCACCCACAAGGAGCTAGTATCGTATTATAATATCACAAAACGTATAGCTGTTTTAGCTGTAATTACGATCAGTTTGTAAAGTGTTGGTGTGTTTGTCACAGTTTATTGAAAGATGTGCATGTATTATATATTTTTGTAATCTATACTGTGTGTGTGGGGGGGGGGGGGGGGGGGGGCAGTTTGTCACAGTTTATTGAAAAATATGTATTATGTATCCTTTTAATCTATATGTTATGGAGTGGAGTTTGTTGCAGTTTATTTAAAGATGTGCATGTATTATATATTATTGTAATCTATATTTTATGTGGGGGTGGGGTGGACTTTACACAGTTTGTTGAAAGATATGTTTGTATTATATATCATTTTAATCTATATGTTATGGGGTGCAGTTTGTTGCAGTTTATTGAAAGATGTGCATGTAGGTGAAATTTGTTACAGTTCATTGAAAAATATGTATTTATTCTTAGAATTTATATGTTATGGTATTTGGTATGTTTGTTTGTTACAGTTTATTGAAATATGTGTTTGTACTATATATTCTTTTAGTTTATATATGCTATGGGGTGGAGTTTATTACAGTTTAATGAAAGATGTGTTTTTATTATATATTATTTTAATCTATATGTTATGGGGTGGAGTTTGTTTGTTACACTTTACTGAAAGATGTGCATGTATTATATATTATTTTAATCTATATGTTATGGGGTGGAGTTTGTTTGTTACACTTTACTGAAAGATGTGCATGTATTATATATTATTTTAATCTATATGCTATTGGGTGGAGATTGTTAGAGTTTATTGAAAGATATGTATGTATTATATATTATTTTAATCTATATGCTATTGGGTGGAGATTGTTAGAGTTTATTGAAAGATATGTATGTATTATATATTATTTTAATCTATATGCTATTGGGTGGAGATTGTTAGAGTTTATTGAAAGATATGTATGTATTATATATTATTTTAATCTATATGCTATTGGGTGGAGATTGTTAGAGTTTATTGAAAGATATGCATGTATTATATATTCTTTTAATCTACATATTATGGGGTGACGTTTGTTACAGTTTATTGAAAGATGTGCATGTATTATATATTCTTTTAATGGGATTTGGTATGCTTGTTTGTTACAGTTTATTGAAAGATGTCTTTGTACTATATATTATTTTAGTTTATATATGTTATGGGATGGAGTTTGTTACAGTTTATTGAAAGATGTATATTTATTATGTATCCTTTTAATCTATATTTTATGGGGTGTAGTTTGTTTGTTATAGTTTATTAACATATATGCATTTATATATATATATATATATATATATATATATATATATATATATATATATATATATATATATATATACTCTATAAAAAGGAATCTGTGTCTAATATGTAGGAGCGTGTGCAGGGGGATGGGTAGGAGTGGGGATCGAACCCTCTTCCTCCCTAAGCAAATTGTGTCTTTTTTATGATCCGACCTCCTTAGAAACTTCAATAAATTTCCTGCGCCTGAATTTTAGGCGTAAACAGATTGTTATTAGTCAGACGCATCTTACAATGACAGAAAACAGTTCCCTTTAATAGTAATAAACTAAACAGTGCAGCGTTATATTTTACTTCATAATCGGACATATCGCTTTCGCATTGACCAAGACATTATATACGGGGCGGCACGTAGCCCAGTGGTAAGGCGCTCACTTGATGCGCGTTCGGTCTAGGACCGATCCCCATCGGTGGGCCAATTGGGCTATTTCTCGTTCCAGACAGTGCACCACGACCGGTATATCAAACACGACTGGTATATCAAAGGCCGTAGTATGTGCTACCCTGGCTGGGTAGGTGCCTATAAAAGATCCATTACTAATTTAAAAAATGTAGCGGGTTTCCTCCCTAAGACTATAAAATTAAGCCTTTAAGATATTCTGAACCGTGTAGGTAACACAAATGTTTTTGAGATGACATTAATTCGAAAACCGTATTAAATTAAACTACACCGTATTAAATTAAACTACATACCTATACCTACCAAACCTGTTCTTTCAAGTTCACGCTATCAAACTATGGGGTTATGTTATTAACTCTAAATATCTGTTAGCGTTCCTATTGTCCTCTATGGAATCTGTTTACCGTAAAATCTACATCCTCAGAAGAAGAAAAAAAAGATCAAAAACCTTGGTGTGTACCCTATTTATTGAAAAGCCTTTGATAGATCCACACTTTATAGCCCTTACCAGAAACCAATGATTGCCTTTTCAAAAGCGTCAGTATGTTACAGCCCTTGTAGATACAAGACGACCAACAATGAAAATTATTTCTACCTCAACATTTATCAGCAATAAACTTTTGTGACTTTCAAAATCGGACCGAGCTGAGTGGCCATAACGCGAACGCTACGGGTCTGTCTTGACGAACCGCTCGACGCACGATGAGTTAGCGAGACAAGGGGAGTAACTCTATGTTTAATAGATGAGCAAAATAGGGATGGACCTTTGGGAGTGGATTTCGGATGAGCGCCGGTTAGACACAGGCCTAAATTAAAACTCAGATTCTTCACTCTGTAATTAAATTACATATTTAAGAGCAGCTGCGTTACGGTGAAGTATGGCAATATATTTTGTAATTATAGTTTATTAGTATCAATTAATTTCTCCGACGCAACTACGTGTTTTCACAGACTCGGTGGTGTCAAAACAAATCACAAGTTTTATGGACCTCCCATAATGTTGGAGGCGGGGCTATAAGCGCGTAAGTCCCGCCCTCATATTGAGTTACCCCTTTAGCTATTCAACGCGGCGGCGGGTCATTTGATGTCTAGCAGGTCAGGTTGTTTATTTCCGAATTTGATAGCGTGATGATAAGATGTTTATGGACTGTCGGTGTAATATGAAGATCAGTTTGTGAAATACGGTGGAACTGATGTCAAAACACTCATTCCGAGCTTGCCAGTAGATTTTTTCATTTGTTTTGACTGTACCTGTTTCTTAGTTTGTGATACGAAACGGACCGTTTTAAAAATTGTTCGCTGTATTTCGTTTACATTCGCAAGTAAAATGCTATACGATATTATAATATTAATACAACACTACCAACGTAGTACAGACTCTAAAAGGTAAACAATCTGTTCTTATATCACTAATTTTATCTTTGATTATTGGCGATTACCTTTGGCTATTCGTGACGTTGTAAAACTCTTGGAACTGAAATTTCCGACTTTCCGGAAAAGTGGAATTGTGTCCAGCGACGTCAACGTCAATGTCGAAGACGGAAAGGTTCATCAACGTGGACGACGTGGGGGATGACGTCGATGTTGACGACAGTGGTTCAGACACCAGCATCCCCAGCCCCACACAGCGGCTGTCGGGTTACGACAGGGGGGTGACTCCACCCACATCACCCGGCAGGAGCGTCGAGACGGACCGAGACACCACGACACCTGATGGAAGTCTGAGTCCCAATAACACACTGGAATATGACAAAGGTGAGATTTTAATATAGTGTGTAAGATGTGTGTGTGTGTGTGTGTGTGTGTGTGTGTGTGTGTGAGAGAGAGAGAAAGAACGATACACACACAGAGAGAGAGAGAGAGAGAGAGAGAGAGAGAGATAGAGAGATACAGAGACAGAGAGACAGAGAGACAGAGACAGACAGACAGACAGAGACAGATAGAGAGACAGACAGACAGAGACAGATAGAGAGACAAACCGAGAGAGATGCATACAGAGAGAGAGAGAGAGAGAGAGAGAGAGAGAGAGAGAGAGAGAGAGAGACAGGCAGAGAAATGCATACAGAGTGCGAGAGAGCGAGAGAGGGGGGGGGGGGGGGGGGGGGGGGGGAAATGGTAGAAGAAAACACCGGATCACCATGTTGTATTTATTTGTATATCCTAGACTACTTTGATCGTGACTTGCACGGTGTAGTAACAGTGTGTGAATAATGTTCTCATATCTTCAGCATTGCCAACGTCTCCATCAATCTCGTCATCACTGCAACGACGGCATTAACACAGGCATTTTCAACAACCTTAATGCACATTATCGTCAACAGTATAATAAATATTTGTTCAGTACAAAACACACAAACTCTGTCTGTCTGTCTGTCTGTCTGTCTGTCTCTCTCTCTCTCTCTCTCTCTCTCTCTCTCTCTCTCTCTCTCTCTCTCTCTCTCTCTCTCTCTCTCTCTCTCTCTCTCTCGTTTCTGGTAAATATCGTTATAAAGAATTATCTATACTTTAAAAGCTTTTTAAATGAGTTATTCCGATGGCAACTTGTATCATAGTGTATTGTGACTCGTGGCAATGTACACTTTACAGCTACTCCTAAGTGCACGAATATCCTGCAGAATGCAAAAAGAAAACCCGTAACAACGCATAAAATACATAATTATATCAAAATGTCCTCTATGTGACAATGACGCCCTGTTTGTCAGACAGTGTGCATATATTTGTGTTTACAGCGCACATTAGTGCTGGCTGTTATCTATAAAACTATTCCGCACAACCAGTTTTAAAGGTGCACAGTCTCCTAAAGTAGTGTATTGTTCCTGTGATTAAAACTACAGTTCCCTCAGTACAGTAACAATGTCTGTATATATGGTGTGTTATTGGTAAATCCTAATATCTGCAGAAATTCAAAACCTCTATGAATTTAAATCTGACCTGCGTGAAAAACATTTTGATTGCGTTTTTTTGTAAGTACCTTTTAAAAATAAGCCCTGTTACGTCATCAGCATGTGACTATTCAGTACACTTCCAACAGTAAACATAGACGCACGCACACACACACAAATACATACGTACACACACGCACACACAAATACACACACACACGCACGCATAAATACGCATACACACGCACGCACGCACAAATACATACACACACATACATGCACACACACACACACGTATGCACAAATATACACGCACGCACGCACAAATACACACGCACGCATAAATACACATACACACGCACGCACAAATACACACACACACACACACACACACACACTATTATATATAAATGGTGTTTAAAAATTTCAGAAGCTACATTGTTTTGACTTAAACACGACGTTCATATTTTACTTTTAAAAAATAATTTTTTTATAGAAATTTATTTTTGAAACGAAATAATTATATTCTTGGTGATGGCAAAATTGTATCTTATCAAATATGATTAACAGATACAATACAATATAATACGATACGATACGATACGATGCAATGCGATACAATACAATACAATACACATTTTATTTAGTTTATGTTGTAATATCTCGAAAATGTACTCCGTCATATCAGGGTAAAATTGATATAAAAAATTTCAGTTTATTTTTGTGTTTCTATCTAAGGTTCAAGCACGCTGTCCTGGGCACACACCTCAGCTAGCTACACTGTTTGCTCAGAACATGGGTAATAGTTGTTAGTGATTAAAGAAAATATTTGTCGTATTTGGTTATGAAACGATCGATCTAGCTAAAAATTATATTACGGTGTGATTCAATAGTTGTAGGCTTGAATTTGCCCCCAAAACACTTTAGTATTTACCAAAATAAACAATTTTAAATTAATAAAAAAAACGTTCTTAAAAGATTAATGATTTTTATTACATACAATAATTAAAACCAAATATTTTACACCATACTGAAATATTATATATTCTAAAGAAAAAAAACCCCACTAAACAAAACAAGAATAGGCAAAAAAGAACACAAAAAAACACCAAAAAAAAACAAACAAAAAAACAAACAAACAAAAAACAATAACAATAAAACAACAATAAAGAAACAAAAAACAACAACGATATATTATATTTTCAAACAACTAAAATATATTATATTTCCAAGATGTAGTCCTCACTAGAACAATGCAGTTGCATGTTTACAAAAACAAGTAGCACACTTTTAGGACATAATTCACCATATTCTGTACGCGGGGTCTTCCGCATTTAAATCCCACGTGAAATAAAGCCCGTATGACTTTTTCAAACTGATGAGGTTAAATTAGATTATTTTTATAAATTTATATTACAGTCTCTTCTGGATTACAATGAATGACATATTATGTATTGTCAAATGTGGAGGAAATCTTTATAACGGCAGATATTAAAACTATCTAATTGAAAACATTTGATTGCATTAATATATACATATACATACATATATATATATATGTATGTATATGTATGTATATTACATATAATCAATGAAAAATAAGTGTGTGAAAAATGATTGAATAAACTGAAAGGACAGAAAAGGAAAATAAAAGAAGTAGAAGTAATCGATGGTTTAACAGTATTCAGTATTAACACTTTATCTTCTCAGACAGCCCAACTAATAACAATATAACAATACAAAAATAAATTATTCCGCACCACGAAATAAAGTTTTCTTAGTCAACCGTTGTGTTTGTTAAATCTATTACAATGGAAGATTATTATATTAACTATATCAAAAGAGTCATATTTCACTGTTGTTTACAAAACCTCCTCACACATAATTTGTTTTATAATTACTTTGATGGTATAAACAAAATGTCATTTGCTGGTAGTAGCTTTCCAAATAATCGTTAGCTAAAATCAGAAATTACAAAAGGAAATGAAGGAATGTTTTTTTAAATTATTGAACGACGCACTCAACACATTTTATGTACGGTTA